>NC_091282.1:1087696166-1088000656 GCF_032444005.1 Ranitomeya imitator | reverse complement strand
CCGTGTAAGGTGGTATAGTATGCGGGAAGTGGAACCTGACTTTCAGCAGGGTCAGATTCAGGCTGTGTAGAGTGCAAGGGGAATGTAGTGGTCTGGGTCAATGTACCAGCAGACTCATCTAGCAGTGGCTGGGCAATGGGCAGGATGAGGAGGAAACAGATCTAGGCCCAAATAATAAAGTAGGCTAAATGCAGTTCAAAATTGGTAACAGGACTAAACAGGCGGCATAGCTTTATTCAGTGGAGGACAGCTGTAATGAGTGGCGCAGACACAGTTAGTAGGCCCAAATACAAAAGTAGGCTAAATGCAGTTCAAAATTGGTAACAGGACTAAACAGGCGTCATAGCTTTGTTCAGTGGAGGACAACTGTACTGAGTGGTGCAGACACAGTTAGTAGGCCCAAAATAAAAAAGTAGGCTAAATGCAGTTCAAAATTGGTAACAGGACTAAACAGGCGGCATTGCTTTGTTCAGTGGAGGACAACTGTAATGAGTGGCGCAGACACAGTTTGTAGGCTCAAAATAAAAAAGTTGGCTAAATGCAGTTCAAAATTGGTAACAGGACTAAACAGGCGGCCTAGCTTTGTTCAGTGGAGAACAACTGTAATGAGTGGCGCAGGCACGGTTAGTAGGCCCAAATACAAAAGTAGGCTAAATGCAGTTCAAAATTGGTAACAGGACTAAACAGGTGGCATAGCTAGGTACTGGGGTGGGCTCCTCTGCTGAGTAGCAGACAGTAGCAGACAGTGGTAGTAGGCAGAAAGTATTAACTGGTCTAAATGGAGGCCAGGGCCCCTGTATATTTTAACTATCATCTATCATTTCAACAAATTTGTATTGGCAGTGCCATTGAAGGATTTAACAGCACAGACTACAAAGTGGTGGAGCAGGGAGAGGTAAGTATTGCAAGTGGTAGAGCACTGTTCGAGTTGGGGGGTACAATCTCTCGTGGGCGGCGGTACTGGCACAGGGCCCCTCATATTACGACGGTGTGTCTGACGTTGGTTGTGCACCACCACTGTCAGAGACACTTCATTGTACTATGAGGAACCCTGCGCCAGTGCCGTCGCCCAAGAGTGGGCGCACCCACCTGTCCAGGCAAACGGCACTCGCACGGGTGCTTGCACCAGGTGGTGACCACGGCCCTGTGGGGGGAGTCAGCCCATTTAGGGAGGTATAAAAATGGCCTATGGTGGACATTCAGCAGCTGTAAATGGCGGAATTGTAGAAGTCAGTAAAAGGAGGCCAAAAGCAAGACATTTTTCAGGCAAGCTACGTGTCAGCAGGAGAAGGGGCAAAATAATTTGAAATCCATGATAAGTTCATTTTAATGAAGGTTAGATCATCAACATTCTGGGTAGCCAGACATGTCCTTTTTTCGGTCATTATTGAACCAGCAGCACTGAAGACTCTTTCTGATAGCACACTAGAAGCAGGGCAAGCGAGCTCCTGTAATGCATATTCTGCCAATTCAGGCCAGGTGTCTATTTTAGATGCCCAGTAATCAAAGGGGAATGACCTGTGAAAAGTAGTTTGCAACCATACTGGACAAATGTTGTCTCCTGTCACTTTGAATCAATGCAGTGGCAGAAAGTGGCTGGAAGATATATGAAAAAATACAAGGACTGTAGTACAATTTCAATCTCCCTACAATGATCTCAGGAAAAGTATGGCAGCAATAAAAAAGGACTGCTGCTCACAAAAGTGTGGACAAATAAACAAGATAACTGTGCAGAAAGGAGCAACAGGATTTTTGCTTTTAAAAAAGCAGTTGGTTTGCACAGCGGCGTGCAAACAGCAATGCAGCTATCAGGGAGCCTTATAAGGCAGCCTAATAGGCTACAGAGCTGATGCACAAAATTATAGCCTCCACTGTCCCTGCAAACAAATGGTGGTGTTGGACAGTGGAAATCGCTACAGCACAAGCAGTTTGGGGGTTAATCTTCCCTCCCTAACTATATCCCTTCTTCTGATGAAGCTGTGGCAACCTCTCCCTATGCTACGATCGGCAGAAGTAAGATGGCAGTCGGCGTGCACGCCCCTTTATAGCCCCTGTGATGCCGCTGAAAGCAAGCCAATCACTATCATGCCCTTCTCTAAGATGGTGGGGACCGAGACCTATGTCATCACGCTGCCCACACTCTGCGCCCTCCTTCATTGGCTGAAAAATGGCGCTGAAAGCGTCATACGAAACGCGACTTTGGCGCGAAGATCGCCAACCTCATGGCCGATCCCACACTAGGATCGGGTCGGCGATTTTTGAATTTGTCCAATCCGTTTCGCTCAACCCTAGTTACCACAGTTTTAGAGCTATAATTTTTCCATATTTTGGTCCACAGAGTCATGTGGAGTCTTGTTTTTTGCGGGACGAATTGACGTTTTTATTGGTAACATTTTCGGGCTCGTGACATTTTTTGATCGCTTTTTATTCTGATTTTTGTGAGGCAGAATGACCAAAAACCAGCTATTCATGAATTTCTTTTGGGGGGGGGGGGTCCTTTATACCGTTCCACGTTTGGTAAAATGGATAAAGCAGTTTTATTCTTCGGGTCAGTACGATTACAGTGATACCTCATTTATATTTTTTTTATGTTTTGGCGCTTTTATACAATAAAAACTACTTTATAGTAAAAAAATAATTATTTTTGCATCGCTTTATTCTGAGGACTATAACATTTTTATTTTTTCACTGATGATGCTGTACGGCAGCTCGGTTTTTGCGAGGCAAGATGACGTTTTCAGCGGTACTACGGTTATTCACATCTGTCTTTTTGATCGCGTGTTATTCCAATTTTGTTCGGCGGTATGATTATAAAGTGTTTTTTGCCTCGTTTTTTTTTTTTAGTGTTCATTGAAGGGGCTAACTAGTGGGACAGTTTTATAGGTTGGGTCGGCACGGACGCGGCGATACTAAATATGTGTACTTTTATTGTTTTTTTATTTAGATAAAGAAATGTATTTATGGGAACAACATACAGTGGGGCAAAAAAGTATTTAGTCAGTCAGCAATATTGCAAGTTTCACCACTTAAAAAGATGAGAGGCGTCTGTAAGTTACATCATAGGTAGACCTCAACTATGGGAGACAAACTGAGAAAAAAAAATCCAGAAAATCACATTGTCTGTTTTTTTATCATTTTATTTGCATATTATGGTGGTAAATAAGTATTTGGTCAGAAACAAACAATCAAGATTTCTGGCCCTCACAGACCTGTAACTTCTTATTTAAGAGTCTCCTCTTTCCTCCACTCATTACCTGTAGTAATGGCACCTGTTTAAACTTGTTATCAGTATAAAAAGACACCTGTGCACACCCTCAAACAGTCTGACTCCAAATTCCACTATGGTGAAGACCAAAGAGCTGTCAAAGGACACCAGAAACAAAATTGTAGCCCTGCACCAGGCTGGGAAGACTGAATCTGCAATAGCCAACCAGCTTGGAGTGAAGAAATCAACAGTGGGAGCAATAATTAGAAAATGGAAGACATACAAGCCCACTGATAATCTCCCTCGATCTGGGGCTCCACGCAAAATCCCACCCCGTGGGGTCAGAATGATCACAAGAACGGTGAGCAAAAATCCCAGAACCACGCGGGGGGACCTAGTGAATGAACTGCAGAGAGCTGGGACCAATGTAACAAGGCCTACCATAAGTAACACACTACGCCACCATGGACTCAGATCCTGCAGTGCCAGACGTGTCCCACTGCTTAAGCCAGTACATGTCCGGGCCCGTCTGAAGTTTGCTAGAGAGCATTTGGATGATCCAGAGGAGTTTTGGGAGAATGTCCTATGGTCTGATGAAACCAAACTGGAACTGTTTGGTAGAAACACCACTTGTCGTGTTTGGAGGAAAAAGAATACTGAGTTGCATCCATCAAACACCATACCTACTGTAAAGCATGGTGGTGGAAACATCATGCTTTGGGGCTGTTTCTCTGCAAAGGGGCCAGGACGACTGACCGGGTACATGAAAGAATGAATGGGGCCATGTATCGTGAGATTTTGAGTGCAAACCTCCTTCCATCAGCAAGGGCATTGAAGATGAAACGTGGCTGGGTCTTTCAACATGACAATGATCCAAAGCACACCGCCAGGGCAACGAAGGAGTGGCTTCGTAAGAAGCATTTCAAGGTCCTGGAGTGGCCTAGCCAGTCTCCAGATCTCAACCCTATAGAAAACCTTTCGAGGGAGTTGAAAGTCCGTGTTGCCAAGCGAAAAGCCAAAAACATCACTGCTCTAGAGGAGATCTGCATGGAGGAATGTGCCAACATACCAACAACAGTGTGTGGCAACCTTGTGAAGACTTACAGAAAACGTTTGACCTCTGTCATTGCCAACAAAGGATATATTACAAAGTATTGAGATGAAATTTTGTTTCTGACCAAATACTTATTTTCCACCATAATATGCAAATATAATGTTAAAAAAACAGACAATGTGATTTTCTGGATTTTTTTTTCTCAGTTTGTCTCCCATAGTTGAGGTCTACCTATGATGTAAATTACAGACGCCTCTCATCTTTTTAAGTGGTGGAACTTGCACTATTGCTGACTGACTAAATACTTTTTTGCCTCACTGTATATATATATTTTTTTAGGAATTTTTTTACATTTTTTTTTACACATCTGAATATTTTTTTCTTTGCACTATAACATTGCCCTGTGGTGGGGGGGGCATCATGTTATAGTGTAAGATCGCTGATCTGACACTTTGCTGTGCACTGTGTCAGATCAGCGATCTGACGTGCACTCCTGGAGGCTTCCAGGCGCTGGTATGCCACCTCCCTGCCAGACCCGGATGCAGCCCCGCGGCCATTTTGGATCCGGGGCCTGCAGGGAGAAGAAGGTAGGAGACCATTGGAGCAACGCAATCACATCACGTTACTCCGAGGGTCTCAGGGAAGCCCGCATGGAGCCCACTCCCTGCGCGATGCTTCCCTATACCGCCAGAACACTGAGATCATGTTTGATCGCAGTGTGCCAGAGGTTAATGTGCCGGGGGCGGTCTGTGACCGCTCCTGGCACATAGTGTCGGATGTCAGCTGCGATAGTCAGCTGACACCGGGCCGCGATCGGCCACGCTCCCCCTATGACATACTATCCCGTCGGTGGGCATACGGGCCCACCCCACCTCGACGAGATAGTACGTCTGATGTCAGAAAGGGGTTGAGGATGGCTTGTTTCACTTGCATGGAGAGCTCCTTTGACCGCATGTTTACTTCAAAGCAAAACCTTCCAAATGCAAGCACCACACCTCAAATCAACTCCAGGCCTTTTATCTGCTTAATTGAGAATGACATAACGAAGGGATTGCCCACACCTGTCCATGAAATAGCCTTGGAGTCAATTGTCTAGTTACTTTTGGTCCCTTTAAAAACAGGGTGGCACATGTTAAGGAGCTGAATCTCCAAAACCCTTCATCTAATTTTAATGTGGATACCCTCAAATGAAAGCTGAAAGTCTGAACTTCAACTGAATCTGAATTGTTTTGTTTAAAATTCATTGTGGTAATGTCTATAACCAAAATAAGAAAAATGTTGTCTATGTCCAAATATATACGGACTTAAATGTATGAAGAATATGGGAAACTGATATCATATGCTGTACACAACCAATACTTACCATAAATTCCTATGGCTCCATTGCTGTAGGCCTCTCAGCCGCCTCCTGGACCAATTTCCTTATTGTCTTTTTGTAAATGTTTGAGGGATGCCAAGTTCTAGGTAAGTAATGTCACTGTTATGTCAAATTTAAGCCACTTCTTGATTGTCGCCCTCACAATGTTCCATGCTATATCTAATGCCTTAAGAAATGTTTTGTGCCCTTTTCCTAACTGATAACTTTTAAAAATCAGAGCCCTTTGCTATGTTATAAACAGTTTATGGACCATGGCTTATTATATAAAATGCAACAAAGAAAATATCAGGAAAATCCTACTGGAACAGCTACACTTAATATGGGTTTGTTCAGAGTAAGACGGACAAATAAATCGATGCGAAATTGGAACGCAGTGCACGGACTGGTTGGCGGCTCTCTCAACCTGAGAATGACAGCTGTAGAGAAAGACATGCAGCTATCACGCTCGGTTCGGGAGAGCCGCCGGCCTGTCTGTACAATGTGTTCCGATCTTCTCACCCCGATTTATACAGCCATCTGACTGCCCTAAATGTGATTGGTTAATTCTGAACACAACCACATCCCCAATTATGAGGTGTTCATACTTATGCAACCACGTTATTTTAATTTTTTTTTTCCCCTACAAAATTATTTCAGCTTGTTTCTCAATGGATTTGTACAGATTAAGGATGGCATAAAAAGTGGGAAAAGCTGTGAAATGATTTTTCTTGATATGATTTTTTTATCTTTACCTGACTAGCATTTTAACAGGAGTGTGTAGACTTTTTATATCTTCTATATGTTTCACTCTGAGGCCGGTTTCACACGTCAGTGGCTCCGGTATGTGAGGTGACAGTTTCCTCACGTACCGGAGCTACTGACACATGTAGACACATTGAAATCAATGCATCTGTGCAGATGTCATTGATTTTTTGCGGACCGTGTCTCCGTGTGCCAAACACGGAGACATGTCAGTGTTCGTGGGAGCGCACGGATTACACGGACCCATTAAAGTCAATGGGTCCGTGTAAAACACGTACCGCACACGGATATTGTCCGTGTGCAGTCTGTGTGCCGTGCAGGAGACAGCTCTACATTAAGCGCTTTTCCCCCCCACTGGTGCTGAAGCCGCCATTCATATCTTCTTGGCAGCAGCGTTTGCTGTAGAGAAGATATGAATGATCGTGTTTAAAATAAAGATCCATGTCCCCTGCTGCACGCCTCCACGGAGTGAGATTCAGCATGGCCAGCATAATAAATGTCGACATGCTGATCATTTTGGTCCAGAAGAGGCCTGTGATTTGGGACCAAAGAGACCCCAACTATGCTAACAGGGCCCAAAAAGAGGCAGCATGGAGGAGCGTGTGTGGGTCCCTCTTCCCACATTCTGACCAGCAGCCACGTGAAGCACAGCGACAAATAAGTAAGTCCACTCATGTTTGAAATGTAATGTTCTTGTTAAACAGCAGGCCCTTACTACTTTGAATTTCTAAGCAAGAATTTATAAATCCAGAAAGAAATAGAAAGCACACCAGTAGATACATGGTGTTGTACATGATAAACGGATTTCAGGAATGTTTTTAATAGGTGTCCCTTACTAACAGTGTTTCCCAGTAATTGTGCTTTCTGGGATAGAGGGTAGCGGACTCTGTCCTTGTGGCCTTGCTTCATAATTGTGTGAGTTTTTCAAATTTAATAATAAATGTGCTCCACAAATGCCTATTTCTATGCTACACTTAAATCTGTGTAGTTAATTACACCTTGTGTGAGCACTCTGCATAATGGGCTAATCAATGTGTTTAATTTTTGTTGTTTCAGTGGTTGATGTTACAACAAGGTGGCGGAGTATCCATGACCAATATAGGAGGGAGAGGCAGCAGCGGGAGAGAAGTGGAGCCGGGGCACCTCCTAAAAAACGAAAATACGTGTATTTTGACCGGCTAACCTTTTTGAACCCCAGCATGGACCTCAGGCCGTAAGTAAAAACATCACAACCTTTTTTAATTATTGAAGTTGGAGAAATGATTACAAATAAAATTTAAACTAAATAATTTTTTCTTTTTCAGAACACAGTCTAACCTCACTGACAGGGAGACAGGGTCTGACTCTGAACTGGTCATTGACCCAGTTGATGAAGGTGAAGAGGTGGCTGGTCCATCTGCTGCTCCCTCAGGCTCCATCCCTCCAGGATCCTCCTCATCTGGCCAGCCAGCTCCAGCTGCAGCAGAACACCAGCAAGAGGCCCCACAGTTCGCATCTGCAGCATCAGCAGCAGCAGCAGCAGCACCACCACCTAGCCAGGATGACCCTGGAAATAGCAGCAGCCCTACTGTTGCCCTGGAGCGATCCCCACAGGCTGCAGTCAGACCACAGCGTTCACGCCGCAGGAGAGAGCTTCTCCAAAGCAGGAGAAACGTGGATGCTGGGGTCATGAACTATTTGGCACGGGTTCGAGAGGATGATGGGGAGGAGGGATTTACACATAGCCTTGCCCAGTACTTACGGTCCATAGAGCGGGAGTTGAGGCTTCGTGTGAGAGGGTGTTTTCAGATCCTTACTGATGCATGCACCCCTGTTGTGAATTCTGTGGCTGAGTTCACTTCTGTGGTCACAAGTGGTATTGCAGTCTCTGGGCTTCCTCCCTCAGGTGTTTTGGTGAGCTCGTTGGCTGCCTTGCTATTTGGCTCCACCTGAGTCTGTCTTCCTTGCTCCTTGTCAATGTTCCAGTGTTGGATCTGAGCTACTGCATCTTTCCTTGGGCCTGCTGCTCTGCTAGATAAGTGCTTCTAGTTTGTTTTCTGTTTTTTTCTGTCCAGCTTGTTATTATCTTTTGCTGGAAGCTCTGAGAAGCAAAGGGGTGCACCGCCGTGCTGTTAGTTCGGCACGGTGGGTCTTTTTTGCCCCTTTGCGTGGTTTTCGTTTTAGGGTTTTTTGTAGACTGCATAGTTCTCTTTGCTATCCTCGCTCTGTCTAGAATATCGGGCCTCACTTTGCTGAATCTATTTCATTCCTACGTTTGTCTTTTCATCTTGCTAACAGTCATTATATGTGGGGGCTGCCTATTCCTTTGGGGTATTTCTCTGAGGTAAGTCAGGCTTGTATTTCTATCTTCAGGCTAGTCAGCTCCTCAGGCAGTGCCGAGTTGCATAGGTAGTGGATAGGCGCAATCCACTGCTGCTTCCAGTTGTGTGAGGACAGTTCAGGTACTGCAGTCTACAGAGATTCCACGTCTCAGAGCTCGTCCTATTGTTTTTGGTTATTGCCAGATCTCTGTATGTGCGCTGATTACTGCACGCTGTGTTGCCTGATTGCCAGCCATAACACACCCCCCCAAATAACCCATACAATCTCTTGCAGATGATTGAACAGTGGCAGATGTCACCAGAAAATATTCTGCGGCCTCAGAGATTACAAGGCATGCATGCTCAACAAGGATCTGAAGCACCCCCTCCACGTCAGCCAACACCTCAACCCCAACCCACAACGAACCCACAATGGCAACCTTAGCACCATATGGCGGGATATCAGCAACCATCCCAATAAGGCCACTTGTCCACACCCAGTGCTAGAGGCTGGTCCCAACCTGGGTTTGGACAATATGGTCATTTTGGGTTGGGGTATGATTCCCGCCCATATGGTCATCAACATCAGGGGTATCTCCAAAATCCTGTCCCCACTCTTCAAAGTGCCCAGCATCATAGCAGGCCTAATGTCCCTCAGGCCACTACCACATTCGCACAGGGTGCTGGACAATTGGGCCTACAAAGGCCACCTGGTGCTGACCCTGAGCAATCAACATCTCCAGCACCTACCTACCAGGACTTGTAATTTTTTTTGTTTTATTTTTGTTTGGTTTTTAAATTTTAATTTATCCATTTTGTTTATTTTTTATCTTTGATTTGTCTACACAATATTGTGTTGGCTTGTGCTTACATAGCAATCTTGAATGTGGATGTTGTTCCTAATTTTTTATGGCCACAAAAAACTGTGGAATTTAAAACAAAAAAATGTTATGACAAATCAATAACCAACACCAAAAAAAAGTTACATAAGTAAAAGTTTCGTTAATAACAATCAAACTCTGGATGCGTTCTATTCATTCTTACATTACACGCACATGATATGCTCATAACCATATGTGAAATAATTAAATACAACAGACCTAGTTTCAAAATTGGGAAATTTTTTTTTTATATATATAACTAATTACACATGCAAAATTGCATAGTCTTGCCAGGGAGTAGCACCTTGAGGAGTCAAAAAATAATTTGTCAAGACATCACGAACTTTGAGGCCAGAAAGTGGACGACGCGGAGGAGGGACATATGGGGTAGGCCTACTAACATTGCTCATGAGGTGATCTTCAAAATTTGGAGAGGAACAATCATGTATTCTGGTGAAATTATGTAGAATAACACAGGCTTTGATCACTTCATTGATTGTAGCCTCTGTTGTGAATTCTGTTATCGAACTCCCTTCTGTGGTCATGAATGGTACTTCGGCGAGTTCTGTCCATGGACTCCCTCTGGTGGCTGTGAGTGGAGCTGCTGCATCTGAGGTTCCTTCCACAGGTGACGTAGGTTATTCTTTGGCTGGCTGCTCTATTTAACTCCACTCAGATCGTTACTCCATGCCAGCTGTCAATGTTCTTGTACTGGTTCAGTTCGCTCTTGGATCTTTCTGGTGACCTGTCTACTAAAGCAGAAGCTAAGTCCCTGCTAGTTAATTATTTGTTCATTGTTTCCTTGTCCAGCTGGCTATCATGATTTTTCCTTGCTAGCTGGAAGCTCTGGGATGCAGAGTGGCACCTCCGCACCGTGAGTCGGTGCGGAGGTCTTTTTGCACACTCTGCGTGGTCTTTTTGTAGTTTTTTGTGCTGACCGCAAAGATACCTTTCCTATCCTCAGTCTGTTTAGTAAGTCTGGCCTCCCTTTGCTGAAACCTGTTTCATTTCTGTGTTTGTGACTTTCATCTTAACTCACAGTCAATATATGTGGGGGGCTGCCTTTTCCTTTGGGGAATTTCTCTGAGGCAAGGTAGGCTTTACTTTCTATCTTTAGGGCTAGTTAGCTTTTAGGCTGGGAAGAGGCGTCTAGGTCGTGTTAGGTACGCTCCACGGCTATTTCTAGTTGTGTGATAGGATTAGGGGTTGCGGTCAGCAGAGCTCCCACTTCCCAGAGCTTGTCCTGTGTGAGTTTAACCATCAGGTCGTTCCGGGTGCTCCTAACCACCAGGTCCATAACAGTACAGCTGGCCCAAAGTATTAATGCATCTCAATAGAGGGATAAGAGAAGTTCTGAGACCATTTTTTTTCTCTGCAGTGTTTTTTGTCTTTCTTTTCCCCTTAACCTCTGGGTGGTTCAGGACACAGGTGTAGATATGGACTTACAAGGTCTGTCCTCTTGTGTGGATCATCTCACTGCAAGGGTACAAAACATTCAAGATTTTGTGGTTCAGAATCCGATGTTAGAGCCTAGAATTCCAATTCCTGATTTGTTTTTTGGAGATAGATCTAAGTTCCTGAATTTCAAAAATAATTGTAAACTGTTTCTAGCTTTGAAACCCCGCTCCTCTGGTGACCCCGTTTAACAAGTAAAAATCATTATTTCTTTGTTGCATGGTGACCCTCAAGACTGGGCATTTTCCCTTGCGCCAGGAGATCCTGCATTGCGTGATGTAGATGCGTTTTTTCTGGCGCTTGGATTGCTTTATGATGAACCAAATTCAGTGGATCAGGCAGAGAAAATCTTGCTGGCTTTGTGTCAGGGTCAGGATGAAGCGGAGTTGTACTGTCAGAAGTTTAGAAAGTAGTCTGTGCTTACTCAGTGGAATGAGTGTGCCCTGGCGACAATTTTCAGGAAGGGTCTTTCTGAAGCCCTTAAGGATGTCATGGTGGGATTTCCCATGCCTGCTGGTCTGAATGATTCTATGTCCTTGGCCATTCAGATTGATCGGCGCTTGCATGAGCGCAAAGCTGTGCACCATTTGGCGGTATTCTTTGAGCATAGGCCTGAGCCTATGCAATGTGATAGGACTTTGACCAGAGCTGAACGGCAAGAACACAGACGTCGGAATGGGCTGTGTTTTTACTGTGGTGAATCCACTCATGCTATCTCCGATTGTCCTAAGCGCACTAAGCGGTTCGCTAGGTCTGCCACCATTGGTATGGTACAGTCTAAATTTCTTTTGTCCGTTACTCTGATTTGCTCTCTGTCGTCCTATTCTGTTATGGCATTTGTGGATTCAGGCGCTGCCCTGAATTTGATGGACTTGGAGTTTGCCAGGCGGTGTGGTTTTTTCTTGGAGCCCTTGCAGTATCCTATTCCATTGAGAGGAATTGATGTTACGCCTTTGGCCAAGAATAAGCCTCAGTACTGGACTCAATTGACCATGTGCATGGCTCCTGCACATCAGGAGGATATTCGCTTTTTGGTGTTGCATAATCTGCATGATGTGGTCGTTTTGGGGTTGCCATGGCTACAGGTCTATAATCCAGTATTGGATTGGAAATCTGTGTCTGTGTCCGGCTGGGGTTGTCAGGGGGTACATGGTGATGTTCCATTGCTGTCAATTTCCCCTTCCACTCCTTCTGAAGTCCCTGAGTTTTTGTCAGATTACCGGGATGCATTTGAAGAGCCCAAATCCGGTGCCTTACCTCCTCATAGGGATTGCGATTGTGCTATTGATTTGATTCCTGGTAGTAAGTTTCCTAAGGGTCGACTGTTTAATTTATCTGCGCCAGAGCACGCCGCTATGCGGAGTTATATAAAGGAATCCTTGGAGAAAGGTCATATTCGCCCGTCGTCATCACCGTTGGGAGCAGGGTTCTTTTTTGTGGCCAAGAAGGATGGCTCTTTGAGACCTTGTATTGATTACCGCCTTCTTAATAAGATCACAGTCAAATTTCAGTACCCTTTGCCGCTGCTGTCTGATTTGTTTGCTCGGATTAAGGGGGCTAGTTGGTTCACCAAGATAGATCTTCATGGGGCGTATAATCTTGTGCGAATTAAACAGGGCGATGAATGGAAAACAGCATTTAATACGCCCGAGGGCCATTTTGAGTACCTGGTTATGCCATTCGGGCTTTCTAATGCTCCATCTGTGTTTCAGTCCTTTATGCATGACATCTTCCGAGAGTACCTGGATGGATTCATGATTGTATATTTGGATGATATTTTGGTCTTTTCGGATGATTGGGAGTCTCATGTGAAGCAGGTCAGAATGGTGTTCCAGGTCCTTCGTGCGAATTCCTTGTTTGTGAAGGGGTCAAAATGTCTCTTTGGGGTTCAGAAGGTTTCATTTTTGGGTTTCATTTTTTCCCCTTCTACTATCGAGATGGACCCTGTTAAAGTTCAGGCCATTTATGATTGGACTCAGCCGACATCTGTGAAGAGCCTGCAGAAGTTCCTGGACTTTGCTAATTTTTACCGTCGCTTCATCGCTAATTTTTCTAGTGTTGCTAAACCGTTGACTGATTTGACCAAGAAAGGTGCTGATGTGGTCAATTGGTCCTCTGCGGCTGTAGAGGCTTTTCAGGAGTTGAAGCATCATTTTTCTTCTGCCCCTGTGTTGTGCCAGCCAGATGTTTCGCTCCCGTTTCAGGTCGAGGTTGATGCTTCTGAAATTGGAGCAGGGACTGTTTTGGTGCAAAGAAGTTCTGATGGCTCGGTGATGAAACCATGTGAACTTCTTTTCTAGAAAATTCTCGCCTGCTGAGCGCAATTATGATGTTGGCAATCGAGAGTTGTTGGCCATGAAGTGGGCATTCGAGGAGTGGCGACATTGGCTTGAAGGAGCCAAGCATCGCGTGGTGGTCTTGACGGATCACAAGAATTTGACTTATCTCGAGTCTGCCAAACGGTTGAATCCTAGACAGGCTCGATGGTCGCTGTTTTTCTCCCGTTTTGATTTTGTGGTTTCGTACCTTCCGGGCTCTAAGAATGTGAAGGCTGATGCCCTGTCAAGGAGTTTTGTGCCTGACTCTCCGGGTGTTCCTGAGCCGGCGGGTATTCTCAAAGAGGGGGTAATTTTGTCTGCCATCTCCCCTGATTTGCGGCGCGTGCTGCAGAAGTTTCAGGCTGATAGACCTGACCGTTGTCCAGCAGAGAAACTGTTTGTCCCTGATAGATGGACTAGTAGAGTTATCTCTGACGTTCATTGTTCGGTGTTGGCGGGTCATCCTGGAATCTTTGGTACCAGAGATTTGGTGGCTAGATCCTTTTGGTGGCCTTCTTTGTCACGGGATGTGCGTTCTTTTGTGCAGTCCTGTGGGACTTGTGCTCGGGCTAAGCCCTGCTGTTCTCGTGCCAGTGGGTTGCTTTTGCCCTTGCCGGTCCCGAACAGGCCCTGGACGCATATTTCCATGGATTTTATTTCAGATCTCCCTGTCTCTCAAAGGATGTCGGTCATTTGGGTGGTTTGTGATCGCTTCTCTAAGATGGTCCATTTGGTACCCTTGTCTAAATTGCCTTCCTCATCTGATTTGGTACCATTGTTTTTCCAGCATGTGGTTCGTATGCATGGCATTCCATAGAACATCGTCTCGGACAGAGGTTCCCAGTTTGTTTCGAGGTTTTGGCGGTCCTTTTGTGCTAAGATGGGCATTGATTTGTCTTTTTCTTCGGCTTTTCATCCTCAGACAAATGGCCAAACCGAACGAACTAATCAGACTTTGGATACATATCTGAGATGCTTTGTTTCTGCTGATCAGGATGATTGGGTGTCCTTCTTGCCTTTGGCTGAGTTCGCCCTTAATAATCGGGCCAGCTCGGCTACTTTGGTTTCACCTTTTTTCTGTAATTCTGGTTTCCATCCTCGTTTCTCTTCAGGGCAGGTTGAGCCTTCGGACTGTCCTGGTGTGGATACGGTGGTGGACAGGTTGCAGCAGATTTGGACTCATGTGGTGGACAATTTGACATTGTCCCAGGAGAAGGCTCAACGTTTCGCTAACCGCCGGCGCTGTTTTGGTCCCCGACTTCGTGTTGGGGATTTGGTTTGGTTGTCATCTCGTCATGTTCCTATGAAGGTTTCCTCTCCTAAGTTTCAGCCTCGTTTCATTGGTCCGTATAAGATTTCTGAAGTTCTCAATCCTGTGTCATTTCGTTTGGCCCTTCCAGCTTCTTTTGCCATCCATAATGTGTTCCATAGGTCGTTATTGCGGAGATACGTGGCGCCTATGGTTCCCTCCGTTGATCCTCCTGCCCCGGTGTTGGTCGAGGGGGAGTTGGAGTATGTGGTGGAGAAGATTTTGGATTCTCGTGTTTCGAGACGGAGGCTCCAGTACCTGGTCAAGTGGAAGGGTTATGGTCAGGAAGATAATTCCTGGGTTTTTGCCTCTGATGTTCATGCTGCCGATCTAGTTCGTGCCTTTCATTTGGCTCGTCCTGATCGGCCTGGGGGCTCTGGTGAGGGTTCGGTGACCCCTCCTCAAGGGGGGGGGGGTACTGTTGTGAATTCTGTTATCGAACTCCCTCCTGTGGTCATGAATGGTACTTCGGCGAGTTCTGTCCATGGACTCCCTCTGGTGGCTGTGAGTGGAGCTGCTGCTTCTGAGGTTCCTTCCACAGGTGACGTAGGTTATTCTGGCTGCTCTATTTAACTCCACTCAGATCGTTACTCCATGCCAGCTGTCAATGTTCTTGTACTGGTTCAGTTCGCTCTTGGATCTTTCTGGTGACCTGTCTACTCCAGCAGAAGCTAAGTCCCTGCTAGTTAATTATTTGTTCATTGTTTCCTTGTCCAGCTGGCTATCAAGATTTTTTCTTGCTAGCTGGAAGCTCTGGGATGCAGAGTGGCACCTCCGCACCGTGCGTCGGTGCGGAGGTCTTTTTGCACACTCTGCGTGGTCTTTTTGTAGTTTTTTGTGCTGACCGCAAAGATACCTTTCCTATCCTCAGTCTGTTTAGTAAGTCTGGCCTCCCTTTGCTGAAACCTGTTTCATTTCTGTGTTTGTGACTTTCATCTTAACTCACAGTCAATATATGTGGGGGGCTGCCTTTTCCGTTGGGGAATTTCTCTGAGGCAAGGTAGGCTTTATTTTCTATCTTTAGGGCTAGTTAGCTCTTAGGCTGTGAAGAGGCATCTAGGTCGTGTTAGGTACGCTCCACGGCTATTTCTAGTTGTGCGATAGGATTAGGGGTTGCAGTCAGCAGAGCTCCCACTTCCCAGAGCTTGTCCTGTGTGAGTTTAACCATCAGGTCGTTCCGGGTGCTCCTAACCACCAGGTCCATAACAAGCCTCACTCAGCTGGATGCAGACTGAAGAACCTGCCATTTGGCTACAAGAATCCCAAAGGCGCACTCCACCAGTCTCCATGCCCTGGCAAGTCTCAAATTAAACACCCTCCGCCGGTGGTCAAGGTTGCACCTGGGGTAAGGCCTCATGACGTGCCTCGTCAGTTGGAATGCCTCATCTCCAACCAAAACAAAAGGCACTGCTTCCGCATTTGAGCCTTGGAGTTGTTGTGGTGGTGGGAGGTTCAACTGGTTGTCACGTAGCCGCCGACCCATTATGGACGAATTGAAGCCCCTAGAGTCTCCAGTTCGCCCATAGGCCCCAATGTCTACTATTATAAACCTGTAGTTACTGTCAGCAACTGCTAACAGAACTATAGAGAAAAACTGCTTATAATTGTAGAACTGGGAACCAGAGTTCGGCGGCTTACGCACCCTGATATGTTTGCCATCCACAGCTCCAATGCAGTTAGGGAAGTCACAAGTATTTTTGAAACCAGTGGCGATTTTAAGCCAATCCTCCTGTTTGGGCTCAGGCATCACAACTTCCTGAAGTTGCTGCCATATTTGGGAACAGGTTGTCCTAACAATGCCTGAAATTGTCGACCGCCCAATCAGAAACTCCAGGTGTAGACCCGCATAGGACAAGCCTGTGGACAGGAAGACGAAATACAAGAAAAATAAAAAAAAAAACATTAACATGAGGACTAAGAAAACATGAAGAAGCACAAGTGTATATTTCATTTACAATGACATTATTTACAATATAAAAATGTTCATTTAACATTCTTACTATACTAGAATATTAACAACATTTTTTTTATGTGCTTGTGGCTTCATGTCCAACTAAAGTTACTGAAACATAGTAGGACACAACACATTTAAAAAAAACCACAAAAAAAAACCATACAGTATGTGCGAATGTTGAATACATACCGTAAGGTTAGGAGCAGTCGCTCCTCAGCAGAGATGGCTTTTCTCATCCAGGTGTCCTGATAGGTGATCCCAGGACGTAAGATCTCCAACAACATGTCAAAAGTCCTGATGGACATGCGACTATACAGGTAAAACTTGTCAGGATGTGCCCTCAAAGCTGAATATAGTCTCTGGATATGTCCTTTACTCTGGCGTTGGGTCAATAGAGGATGTACCCACAATCTTCGTCTCCTCCTTCGCGGATCAACATTGACCGGATATGGCTGGCCAAAGCGACGAGACAACACCCAGTGAAGCAACACCCGCTGAGTTGTGCTTAAAAACACATGGTCAGACATGTTTGTAAGGTCAAAGCAACACAGCCAAAATATGCTAGAGAACATATAGGGCAGATAGGAGGGGTCCACCTGTTGTAGAGGGCTTAAATAGTGTTGTTAATGATGGTTTAAATGATTTGCAGGCCTGAAAACCGTTAAATGTCCATTTTGTGATGGTGCGTGCAAAATACGCCATACGGATCACATACGGATTACACACGCACAAGCACATGCGCAAAATACGCGACCACACCTAAGCAACGCATTAACTACGGAAGTAGATTTCGGGGACATTTTGGCGTATTGAACGCGTAGTTCGGACGTATAATACGTTCCGTATTGTCTTACGCCAAGTGTGACGCCGGCCTAAGGCTGAGCTTCACAGAAGAATCGAGATGACAGCAACAGGGGTCTTCAGCAGACCCTTGACTGTGATAGTAAGCCATAGGTCCCCCGTGATTACATTGCAGGGGAGCAATTGATGTACGTGGGTACCAGCAAACATTACATTTAAATGCTGCTGTCAGAGATTAACAGTGGCATTTACATGGTTAACAGCTGCGGCTGTTAGAGACAAATGCCAGCTATATAGTATAGTCAGTATCTGCCGCGTGTGGAGGGAGCTCTGCTCCTGAGCTTCCTCCACACATGAGAACCCCTTCCCAGGATATGCACACAATGGCATTTTGCAGGAAGGGGTTGAACAGACATTTAAAAGCCTTACAGGGACCATGTCGAATGGGTGACAAGTCCAAAAATCCAGTCGCCGGTGGTTTCTTCATGTCCCCACCCTTGGGCGACTGATCTCTCCCTATGTGTATATGGTTGAGACCTATCACTCAAGAGGATTGGGTGAGGTGAAGCCAAGTAGAACCAACCTTTTGGACCCAGAACCTGACCAGCATGGCCCCCAACAGACTTGTAAAATTATGATATTCTCTGAAATGTCACAGTGTCATTGTGAAATGATACATCCAGTGTCTGATACTTCTGTGGTTCGGGCAGCATGGATCAGGTGTAGTGTAGATGTAGGTGACCAGTTCATTGCTGTTCTTTTTTCCTCCGCTGACCTTGACATTTGTAGCCTGTACTGACCTGTAAGTTTATCACATGGGATGGTAATAAAGTTTTACTTTTGACCCAGATTGTTTGGACCTGTATTGCAGGCAATGCATTGTGGAATTCCAGCCAAGAAGTTAATCATGCCCAGTACACTGACACTTTCTTTCATGGGAAGCAGAGTTAAAGCGCAGCACAAACAGGAACACAGTTTTTGGCTTCTGCTCAGAATGAAAATAGACGCCTGAACGACCGCTGCATCCTAAGTGACTGGCCCTGATGCAACTTTCATTTACTAGAATATCTGATCAACCTTCACTATTACCAGATGACTGTGAGATCTGAGAACAGATACACCGCCCTGACTGCAGACCCTCTGGGGTGCGATACACATCTCAGCAATGATTTGCTGCTCTTAGAATCTATTCTTTGTAGGCAAAATACATTGCTCCTTCCCCTCCAAAGTGCTGGGTCCTTCTGCAGCTAAGCTGATTTTTGTCCTGCTTTATAAATAGCAAGCACTAGTGCAGTCCATCGTCCCCCCCTTCCCCCTCTGAATACCCACCAGGCCAGCCTATGAAGTGCTACTGAAAAGGTCTCACTGTATTCTGCATACACTGCAAAACACTACTGGGCGAAATAGCAGAGGAGGCTTAGTACTGTTCCCAATCCACAGGGAGGGAGACGGATGCAAGGAGTAGCATGTCTATAGAGCCTGAACCACAGCATAGTCGCAAGAGGAAAAGGACAGTAGACAGCGCAGAAAAGTGTCCTGCAAAGAGAAGCACAAGCTGGGGTCTCCTCACTAACCAAGGTCAGTAAGGTGGTGGGGCTCTGGAAGCCCATCATCTGGGACATCTGCAATATTCATCTTACTAATTGTTGCTCGTTGCGTTGTTGGATATTTCTGCGTTAAATCTCCCATGTGCTGTAATTCTATTGCTGAACCCTAAATGTGTCCCTGGTTAGAATATTGGACGTATTGATGGCCAGTTTGCGTTACTACTATGATGTATGAGAAGTTTTTATCACACATATCAAAAATGGTGAATTTGCTTGAAATAAAATCCCACTGCTGGACATCCTACTGCGGGGGCCCGGCTTTATTTGCCTGAGGCCCCTTGACTGGCCGGACAGTGCTTAGGGGTAGTTCCGTTCTCCGGCACGCAAGGAAATAGTTAACGTATAGTTCCCTCCCCTCCTCCTTTTGAGCTCGGGATGAGCATGCTACTTCCGGCGCGAAGTTTACCTCAGATGGCGCACTAAAATTTGGTGGTGCCTGAGGTGAATTTGCCGCTTGTTTCAGCGAGGTTTTGTCAGCTGCCCACCCACCCTCCCTTTAAATTTTTCGTTGAAGTTGTTTAAATAAATGGAATTG
Organism: Ranitomeya imitator; assembly: GCF_032444005.1. NCBI lineage: Eukaryota > Metazoa > Chordata > Amphibia > Anura > Dendrobatidae > Ranitomeya > Ranitomeya imitator. Next base: position 1,087,981,118 of record NC_091282.1, on the reverse strand, counting down.
GTTTGAGAGTTTTTTATAAAGTGTATGCAAGTTGCAGCAGTTGGTGGAATAGCGAGGTGGGTTACATGTGTCGGGAGTCCGGTGGCATATCCCCACAACTTCCGGTGGTTTAATGTGATGAGCTGCGACCGTACCCCTCCAACAGGAAACTGGGTTATGATTTATAAAAGATGAGAGATGTTTTTGTTTTGTTACTCTCCAAAATAAAAAATATGTTTGGAATTGAAAAATTGTGTGATTATTTCCTTGCGTCAGGAGAACGGGGGGAGGTATTAAGTTACGGGCAGTCATTCATAGCCTTGAAGGAACGTCCATGAACCAAAACACTGCACTATGTATCTAATAATGTCTAGCAGATCCTGCCCTTGTTTTCTTATGGATATAAGGCATTGATACTCCTGCTGGACAGACCCACACCGCTATCTCTCATGTAAACCTTTCCATGTCTATTGCCATTCTGTTTATTTCATAACTGCCTTGTGGGCATAGGGTTATTACTACTAGAGACCAGTAGAAATGAATGATTTTGTTTGTCTAATGCATTTAATGGAAATGGGCTGGAGGTGGTTTTATATGCACTCCTCAAAAAATGCAAGCAGACATTAAAGATCAATCAACAGTAAAGCAAAATTTTCAGTTAAAGGGAATCTATCACCAGGTTTTTGCTGCCTCATCTGAGAGCACCTTGATGTAGGGAAAGAGAAGCTGAATCCAACGATGTATCACTTAGTTTACTGGTTGCAGCAGTTGTGACACAATCAGAGTCTTTAGATATAACATGAAGTAGAGCTGAGAAGCTGCCCACACCAGGCTCTGTATGTTCATTGTCTATAGACAGTGAGGCGCTTATCACAGGAGGGGGAGGAGTCACACTAGCATGCTCTGTAGATCGAGCAATGATAATCACCAAGTGATACAACCTTCATTTTAAGTAAACAACAGCACACAGCCTAACCTGTGACATATCTGTGAAATCTGTTTTTTAACCCCTACCTGATGATGACCTCAGATTACATAGCAAAAACCTGCTGACAGTTTCCCTTTAAATGTATGCAGAGCAATCAGGATTTAGTAGACAGAGACCAGAAAGAAGCCTTTCATGGTGACAGAAAAATAATAAATCATTTTGTAAATGAAACCATGTTTAAATGTGGCCTTTAAAAGTCACAAAATATTAGTGCAAAAAGAGTCAATAAATATTTACTAACTATATCTAGCTATCTAGATAGTTATTTGATGTTATCTACTAGGTGGTGTCTGCACAGAGAAATTACAGTATACAGCAATTAGGGAATAACTAAAGCCATTCCTGCTTTCCAAACAAATGCAACATGTCACTGAGACGCTCACAGGGACTTAACTAGTATTTAACAAAAAATATCCACTTTATAATGTGGATTATTGTCGTCTTCATCATAATGACTGCACCTAATGACTATAAATTAATATTTGTTAATTAATTGCTATTAATACCCATTTTCATGGACTTATCACACCTCACCTTGTGGTCAACATTCAGTACCAGAACATCAGCCACTTCATGTCTCCTGAGTTTTCTGTAATGGTAATAACCCAACTGGGGAACCCCACAGTGCGCTCAACAAACTAGCCCCTGTGTGATCAACATACCCCCCACTGTGTACACACTACCCCCCACTGTGCACTCACCACACCCCCCACAGTGCACTCACCACCCCCCCACTTTGCACGCACCACACACCCCACTGTGCACTCAGACTAGCCTCTGTGCGATCACCCCCCCACTGTGCACTCACCACACACCCCACTATGCACTCCTACACCCCCCACTGTGCGCTCACCAGACTAGCCACTGTGTGATCACTACACCCCCCCACTGTGCACTCCTACACCCCCTACTGTGCACTCACCACACCCACCACTGTGCGCTCACCAGACTAGCCACTGTGCGATCACTACACCCCCCACTGTGCACTCATCAGACTAGCCTCTGTGCGATCACCACCGCCCACTGTGCACTCACCACACCCCCCACTGTGCACTCCTACACCCCCCACTGTGCACTCACCACACCCCCTACTGTGCATTCCTACACCCCCCACTGTGCACTCACCACACCCCCACTGTGCAATCACCAGACCAGCCACTGTGTGATCAGCTTACCCACCACTGTGCACTCGCCCCTCACCCACTGTGCACTCACCACACACCTCACTATGCACTCCTACACCCCCACTGTGCACTCACCACACCCCACTGTGCAATCACCAGACCAGCCACTGTGCAATCACCAGAACAGCCACTGTGTGATCAGCTTACCCACCACTGTGCACTCGCCGCTCACCCACTGTGCACTCACCACACACCTCACTGTGCACTCCTACACCCCCCACTGTACGCTTGTAGGGGTAGGGCAGGGTGATAGTCGTGGCTGAAGTAAAAGTCTCTTGCACACCCTGACCTCCCCTCACATAAAATCCACAACTCTCAGTCAGCATACCTGCAGCTCCTTTTCCCTTTGGGGCTTCCTATAAAGATCTGCATGTTTTCCTCAGCCGAAGCAGAATCACAGTCCCGTTGAACACTTGAAAATGAACTTTACTTGAAACAGGCACATAACAGTTCTTTTCAGAATTTACAGCAGGCTTTGCAAAACGCAGTTTCTTCTCTGTCCCAGTCTTTCCTTCATCTTTACTAAGCCCGCTTCCGGAACGGACCATGCTTACCGGTCTTCCAGCATTCTCTGTACCCAGTCTTTATTAGGGATTCCTCTAAACCATTTCGCCCTGGTCCTGAGTGCATCCACTTAGCAAGCCGCCACATTCTGAGTGACCAGTCCGTACTGCTTAGTTCTTTTCTAGCACCTACAGCCGCAGTCCCACTTATACTGCACTGTCAGTGACCCTTTCAATGCCTTCCTTCTTTCTCTCATAGCCTTCCTGGCCCTGATGCTGCCTGACTGGATCTTGGGCTGCTGCCGAGCTGACTGCACTGACAGGGCGCTCCCGCCCAACTGATTCAAATTTCCAGATGTTTCACAGATTAACTGACTTTAGCTCCTCCCACTTAACTATTTACAAGCTGAATAACTCTGCACCCCCATATAGTGGCCAAACTAGAGTACTACACTTTCCCTACAACAATAACAGTAATTATACATAGCAGGGAAATGCACAACATGAACACTTACAAAGACATTACAAGTAATATTTACGGAGAGCTCCTTGTGTGCCTTACACGCTCACCAGACCATCCACTCTGCGCTCATTACACCCTCCAACTGAGCACTCACCAGACCCCCACTGTGCGCTCATCAGACCAGCCACTGTGTGATTACCACACCCACTTGACACTCACCACACCACCCACTGTGCTCTCACCACACCCCAAACCGAGCACTTACCACACCCCAGTTGCACACTCACCTCACCCCCACTGTGCTCTCACCACACCCCCATGCTTTGGAATCTATTGGTAAATCAAAGTATATGTCAGTCAATGTAAAATTTTGCCTTCATCTCTAGTCAATGATCTTGTGCCACAGATCTGGCACCTAGAGCTCACAAAACGTTAAAGCCGGTGCACTTTTCTTTATTGCACATGTGCTGAATGCCATTAGAATTGGCTTGTAAAGCCATATCCCCATCTGTGAAATTTTAATTAGGACAGAAATCGTGTTTTAGGCACCATCTAGGGTGCAGCATAATCCCCATGTGTGAATATGTTATATGCTTTGTTTAAAGGGAACCAGTCAGCTGATTTATGGTGCCCAAACCAGGATGATTTACACTGATATGCTGCAGCATTGCAGAGAAAACACACATTGAAAAGTCATCCAGGTGTATCGTCTGGGATGACAGGATGCATCTGAGATGGTTTTCAAAGTAAAACATACAGTGGCAAGTAAAAGTTTGGGCACCCTTGTTCAAAATTACTGTTATTGTGATCAGTTAAGCAAGTAGAAAATGATGTGTAAAAAACCTAAAGTTAAAGCTGACACACTTCTGTTGTATTTTAGGCAATATATAAATATATATTTGTTTTCATTTTTTACATTTTAAAAAATACAAAATGGAAATTAGACCAATGCAAAAGTTTGGGCACCCTTGGAGATTTGTGTGTGCAGGTAACTTTGACCAAGATTTCAGACCTTAATTATCCCGATAGGGTTATGGCTTGCTCCCTATCTGTTGTGAATTCTGCTTTTGGGCTCCCTCCGGTGGTTGTAGATGGTAATGCAGTTGTGCCTGGACTGCAGGATTGGACAGGTGTATCTGCTAATTGCAAAGCTGACTGGGGTATTTAGCTTTGCAGGACTCATTAGTCCCTGCCAGTTGTCAATGTTCTATTGCCAGTATTGGTTCTTTGCCTGGCCTCTCCTGCTTAGCTGCAATTTCAGCAAAGATAAGTGTTTTTGTTTTTGTCTCTGTGGCACACTGTTGTGTGCTTGTTTCAGTTTATTCCTGCTCTGTTTGTAGGATTCACTGGAGTTGCAGATATACGCTCCTACATCTTTAGTTGGATGTGGGAAGTATTTTGTATATTCTGCGGTGGATTTTTGACCGCACAGAACTCTGTCCTATCCTGTCCTATCTAGCTAGAGTGGCCTCCTGTGCTAAATCCTGTTTTTTTCTGCCTGTGTATGTTTTTTCCTCTCCGACTCACCGCCAATATTTGTGGGGGGCTGTCTAACCTTTGGGGATTTTCTCTGAGGCAGGATAGTATTCCAATTTCCATCTTTAGGGGAAATTAGTTCTCCGGCTGTGACGAGGTGTCTAGGTGTGTTAGGTACACTCCACGGCTACTTCTAGTGGCGGTGTTAAGTTCAGGATTGCGGTCAGTATAGTGGCCACTTTCTCCAGTGAAAGTTCTCATGCAGCTCCAAGGTCACCGGATCATAACACTATCATCGTTAAGGAAGGCCAGGTGATGCAAATTTCCAAACTTTCTAAAAACCCAGCCTCCTATTACCTTGTGGCAAAAAACAATAGCTATGGGTTCTTCTAGGCAACTTCCTAGCACTCTGAAGATGATAAGGCTCACAAAGCAGGAGAAGGCTATAAGACGATAGCAAAGCCTTTTCAAATTGCCCTTTCCTCAGTTCGACATGTAATTAAGAAATGGCAGTTAACAGGAACAGTGGTCAAGATAAGGTCTGGAACATCAAGCAAAGTTTCAGTGAGAGCTGCTCGTAGGATTGCTACAGAGGCAAATCAGAACCCCTGCATGACCGCAAAAGACCTTCAGAAAGATTTGGCAGATTCTGGAGTTATGATACATTGTTCTACTGTTCAGAGGCACATGCACAAATATGGCCTTCATGGAAGAGTCATCAAAAGAAAACCTCTCCTGCATCCTCACCATAAAATTCAATATCAAAAGTATGCAAAAGAACATCTAAATAAGCCTGATACATTTTGAAAACAAGTCCTGTGGACCGATGAGGTTAAAATAGAACTCTTTGGCCCCAATGATCAATGGTATGTGTGGAGAAAAAAGGGCAAGGAATTTCAGGAAATAAACATCCCTCCAACAATTAAGCACGGGGAAGGATCAATCATGCTTTGGGGTTGTGTTGCAGCCAACGGCACGGGAAATATTTCATGGATATAAGGAAGAATGGATTCAAAGAAAATTCAAATTCTTGATGCAAACATAACACCATCTGTAAAAAAGCTAAAGTTGAAAAGGGGATGGCTTCTACAAATGGATAATAATCCTAAACACACTTCAAAATCCACAATACACTACCTCAAAGGACGCAAGCTGAAGGTTTTACAATGGCCCTCACAGTCCCCTGACCGGAACATCATTGAAAATCTGTAGCTAGACCTCAAAATAGCAGGGACTGCAATACGAACCCGGAATGTCACAGAACTGGAAGAATTTTCCAAGGAAGAATGGATGAAAATCCCTCAAACAAGAATTGAAAGACTCTTCTGTGGCTACAAAACGCATTTACAAGCTGTGATACTTTCAAAAGGGGGACACTAACCATGCAGGGTGCCCAAACTTTGCATCTGCCCATTTTTTTTGCTTGAAATACAAAGGAAATGTGTTATCTTTAACTTTCGCCCTTTAGAGATCATTTCATCTTCAACTTGCATAACTGTTCACAATAATTGTAATTTTGACCAGGGTTGCCCAAACTTTTACAACTTGCACATTGCTGAGATAGTGCAGCCAACGTCTGATTCATGCTGCCCATGGATCAGTAAACGTGAATCAGCTGAAAAGTTCCCTTAAGGATATGTGCAGAAGTTAAGTAATTGGCTGCAGCACATGTCCACTGCGTCCAAAGAGCTGCCGGTTATTGAACGCAGGTGAATCTGTGTGTGTTCATTGAACTGTGCGGATTCACTGCATCCAATGCATTATATGGGTGAAATGAATCTTGTGGAGACTCCGAAAGATAAATAGACGTGCTGCGGTCTCAAAAGACGTGCCACATGTCCGTCTCTGCGGGTGAGCCGCTGGCATCTCTGAACGCATAGTGGACATGGGATTTTTGGAAATCCCATCCACTCTGCTGTAACATCTGGCTGCCGCAGGTTGGATGCTGTGCAAGTACGCAGCGTCCAACCCGCAGCGTTTACTGACCATGGGAACATACCCTTAAAATCATTTTATTAATGTCTTATGTTTTATATTGTATATATATTATTTTTGTATAATATTTATTATCAATGTAACGTGCTATACAATAATAATAACGCGTTTAGAAACCTATCACACTCCATTTGTGGGAGATCAGGATGGAAAATATCCTGACAAGTTCCCTTTATAGACCTTTCCCCGTGCATACGTATACAGAGAGGCATGTTGTCAGAAGTAACTACCGAGGGAGTTAAATTACAAGTCCTCAAACATGACAGCAGATCTCCGCTCCCAAATATGAGAATCAGCTTGATATAGCCAAGACATGAGTGCTTTTTTGGTGCATGGTGACTGGTTTGAGGTTCCTTGGGGAGACGGTGATCTAGGTAATATACGAGCCATTTGTCTGCATTAGACCTTGTTTGTTTATCGGTACGTGCAGGATTTGGTATTACGCTCGCGTACCTCAGATGACTCGGATCATGCTGATAATCTAAATTTAGGTCACAGCCAGGCAGATCACTGAAAATTACAACCGGGCAGCCATTACTGCTTTCATCTGAACTGCTAGAGATTTCACTTCTTTCTGATTCCTACAAGGTTTAGGAATCGGGCTTTTCATCCACTTATTTAGTCATTTTGTTTCCCTCCAGCAGTTTCTGGATAATGCTATATGTAAGTAGAGAGAACGGATATGAACATGTCAGAAGCAGCATTTTAATATTAACCTTAACAATCACATTTTTGGTGCAGTCAAATTATGACTTTCTGCTAAGCAATTTTGGTGATATTCATTTGCTTTTTGATAATGATTGCACTTTTAATTAAAGAGAGGGACATATAAAATAATAGAAACAGCTAAAATACAAATCTAACATCTTTATAATGCATCAGGTTTCTGTTTTTACTTTCTAGTTTGTTTTTAGTGCTGTAAGTGTAGAAAATAGATCCTGGAGACCTAGAAATTGACAACAAGATGCTTTTATTCGCTGTCCCTAATACATTGCGTGCCTAATTGTATAGGGTTGTTAATAGGGCTGAAGGGTTGTTTTATGAAGAAAAACCTGAACTTTTAGGCTGTGTGCACACGTTGCAGTTTTTTCGCGTTTTTTCCCGATAAAAACGCTATAAAACCGCAAAAAAAAACCGCATACAATAAGCATCCGATCATTTAGAATGAATTCCGCATGTTTTGTGCACATGATGCGTTTTTTTCCGCAAAAAAATGCATCGCGGCAAAAAACGCAGCATGTTCATTAATTTTCCGGGTTTTTTGCGGATTTCTCACTCCAAAATGCATTGGGAAGTGTCCAGAAAAAAAACGCGTCAAAACCGCGGCAAAAACGCGGCAAAACCGCGGCAAAAACGCATGCTGTTTTCTTGCGGATTTCTTGCAGAAAATGTCCGGAATTCTCAGGAATTTTCTGCAAGAAATCCTGAACGTGTGCACATAGCCTTAGAATTGACAGCAGAACGCCACTGAGCAAGGGCGGCAGACATTTAGAAGTGAATTATTACATCTCCCCCATATTCAATTGGCAACATTGAAGAGGTAACATGTAATAATTTACATAGTACTTAACCCCTTTACCCCCAAGGGTGGTTTGCACGTTAATGACCGGGCCAATTTTTACAATTCTGACCACTGTCCCTTTATGAGGTTAGAACTCTGGAGCGCTTCCCTCGATGCCGGTGATTCTGACATTGTTTTCTCCTTCACGTTAGTGGTAAAATTTCTTTGATGTGACTTGTGTTTATTTGTGAAAAAAAAACAGAAATTTGACAAAAATTTAGAATTTTGCAATTTTCCAACTTTCAATTTTCATGCCCTTAAATCACAGAGATATGTCACATAAAATACTTAACACGTTAAATTTGCCACATGTTTACTTTACATCAGCACAATTTTGGAACTAAACTTTTTTTGATAGGAAGTTATAAGGGTTAAGAGTTAAACAGTGATTTCTCATTTTTACAACACCATTTTATTTCACATTTGAAGTCACTTTGAGGGGTCTATATGATAAAAAAAATACCCAAAAGTGACACCATTCTAAAAACTGCACGCCTGAAGGTGCTAAAAACCGCATTCAAGAAGTTTATTAACCCTTCAGGTGCTTCACAGGAATATTTGGAATGTTTAAAAAAAAATGAACGTTTAACTTTTTTTCGCAAAAATTTACTTCAGATCCAATTTTTTATTTACTTTACCAACTGTAACAGGAGAAACTGGACCCCAAAAGTTGTTGTGCAATTTGTCCTGAGTATGCTGATACCCCATATGTGCGGGTAAACCACTGTTTGGGCGCATGGCAGAGCTTGGAAGGGAAGGAGCACCATTTTACTTTTTCAACGCAAAATTGGCTGAAATTAAGATTGGACACCATATCATGTTTGGAGAGCCCCTGATGTGCCTAAACACTGGAAACCCCCCACAAGCGACACTATTTTGGAAATTAGACCTCCTAAGGAACTTATCTAGATGTGTGGTGAGCACTTTAAACCCCCAAGTGTTTCACAAAAGTTTATAACATAGAGCCGTAAAAATAAAAAATCATATTTTTTTTCACAAAAATTATATTTTTGCCCCCAATTTTTTATTTTCCTAAGGGTAACATAAGAAATTGGACCCCAAAAGTTATTGTGCAAATTGTACTGAGTACATTGATACCCCACATATGGGGATAAACCACTGTTTGGGCGCATGGCAGAGCTCAGAAGGGAAGGAGCGCCAGATTTAACTGTTATGGTTTGCAGGTGCCATGACCCACTGGGAGAGCCCATGAGATGCCAAAACAGCAGAATACCCCCATGAGTGACCCAATTTTACGAACTACACCTCTCAATGAATTCATCAGGGGTGCAGTGATCATATTGGCGCCATAGGTGTGTGTCACATAATTTTATACCATTGGGCAGTGAGGACAAAATAACTATATTTTTACCACCAAAATTTTGTTTTAGTCAAAGATTTTACGCTTTCACATAAGAAGTGGGTAAAAATGGCAAAAAAATGTGTCCCACAATTTCTACTGAACGTGGGAATACCCCATATGTGGCTGTACAGTACTACTAAAGCTAGTTTCACATTTGCGGTTGAGTCCGCAGCGTATCGTTCACAACCGCAACCAAAAATGCATACAAACGCATGATAGCGCAGCGTTTTTTTATCCGCATCAGCTTACACATGACGGGAAAAAACGCAGCGTTTGTATGCATTTTTACATGCATTTGCGTTTTTTATGCGCATGCGTTTGATATTTCCAGGAGGGTGTGTCTCAATGTACGTTTCTAAATCAGTTCCTGGACATGTGCAGTTTGAAGTATGCAAGCGCATCGAACGCATGCGTAAGGAAAGACATGTGTACGCATGCATTTCCATAGACAGTAATGCGTTTTTTTAACGCACTCATCCGCATGTGCATGCCTGCACATATTTGATGGAAATTTGCTGCCTCAAAAATTCCAACATGGTGCGTTAGCTGCGCCCCACTGCCTTCTGCGAAAAAACGCATGCATATGCAAATGCATGCACCTGCGTCTACAATGTTAAAGATAGGAAATCAAGACGCATGCGGATGTATGCATCAGAAACGCTGCGGACACAACTGCAGATGAATACTCCCATCCGCCACTCCTGCTGTCACTGTTATTAGGAGCAACAGGGATAGGCTGATGGGAGTAATAGTCCCATCAGCAGCCGCCTGCTGTCTCTTTTATTACTTAAATGTAACTCTCATCATTCTCCTCTGCTCGCATCGATCGCCAGCAAAGCAGGGGAGAATGATGAGAGCCGTGTTCAGCACCCAGCGCCGGGGAACAGCACTTACTGTAACGCTTCTTCCCCGTCCTTGTGGTACTGATGCAGCACACGCATGCCACACGTATGCCACAAGTATTACAGACAGGGACACTGACATCTCCGGTACTGGAAATATCAGGACTTGTGAAGGAGGCCTTACAGCAGGTTTTTATGTTTGGCTGCTGTCACATGCTAAAAGACGCTTTTTTTATTGCAAAAAAAATTGTTGCAACGCCACATTTTGAGAGCTATAATTTTTCCATATTTTGGCTCACTGAGTCATGTAAGCTCTCGTTTTTTGTGAGACGAACTGACGTTTTTATTGGTACCATTTTTGGGCACATGCCATTTTTTGATCGCTTTCTATTCCGATTTTTGGGAGTCAGAATGAGCAAAAACCAGCAATTCATGAATTTCTTTTTTTGGGGGGGGGGCATTTATACCGTTCCACGTTAGGTAAAATTGATAAAGCAGTTTTATTCTTCGGGTCAGTACGATTACAGCGATAACTCATTTATATTATTTTTTTATGTTTTGGCGCTTTTATATAATAAAAACTACTTTATAGAAAAAATTATTATGTTTGCATCGCTTTATTCTGACAGCTATAACTTTTTAATTTTTTCGCTGATGGAGCTGTATGGTGGCTCATTATTTGCGGGACAAGATGACATTTTCAGCGGTTCCATGTTTATTTATATCTGTCTTTTTGATTGCGTGTTATTCCACTTTTTGTTCGGCGGTATGATAATAAAGCATTGTTTTTTGCCCTTTTAATGGTGTTCACTAAAGGGGTCAGTTTTATAGGTTGGGTCATTGCAGACGCGGTGATACCAAATATGTGTACTTTTATTATTTAGATTTTTTTTCATTCAAATATTTATTTAATGATAAAGTATATATTGATTTTTTTAATTATTTATTTATTTATTTTTTTTAAATATTTTTAGAATTATTTAACTTTTTTTTTTACTTTTTCCTAACTTTTTAGTTTGTCCCACTATGGGACAATCATTGTTTTTCAGGCTGGTCGCTGCTATAGCATTCAGATGAAGCAGCATCTGCATGCCACAGAATCAGAATCAGCTGACACCCGGTGGCGATCGGCCGTGCAACCCCCCTCGTGAGCGCGGCCGATCGCTGAGATGTAATATTCCTTCCATTGTCAAATTGACCTAGGTCACATGAACGGAATATTAGGTCTGATGTCAGAAAGGGGTTAAAGGCTTTCTCCCACATCAGCACTACAGAAGAAATATATGGTCAACAAAACTAGGGATAGCAGCAGATAAGACGCAGGTTACAGAACAAACGTTTGGTCAACAATAGTAGAAACAACAAAAATTGGTAAATAAAATTCAGATGTGTTCACCCTATGTCTTTCTTGAATTGCATCAGATTATTTAAATTGTCATTAGGCCAATTCAATACTCTCTCATACCATTCAATGCCATGGTATTGATATCACCGTATGTTAGGTTTAAAACAAGTTAAAGGGAACCTGTCACCCCCCCCACCCAGGCGTTTATAACTAAAAGAGCCATCTTGTGCAGCACTAATGCTGCATTCTGACAAGGTGGCTCTTTTAGTTATTGTTCGTTGCACTGCAGAAATAATCGCTTTTGAATTTGGTCCCTCATACCTGTGAGGGGGAGGCAGGTCTTATCCCCCTCATTCATACACAACACAACTGTCACTCTGCGAGAAGGGCGCCACCTCCTCGGCGTTATTCAGTTGTCCAGGCGCCTGCACGGTCATATTCTGCCTTCGGCATGCGCAGTTCGCGCTGCCCGACAACTGACATCACTTGATGTCTTGTTTACTGCGCCTGCGCGCACGCGCTGCCCGAGATCCCGCAGTTGCACTCAGGCGCAGTAAACAGTTGTCGGGCAGCATGAACTGCGCATGCCCAAGGCAGAATATGGCCGCGCAGGTGCCTGGACAACTGAATAACGCCGAGGAGTCGGTGCCCTTCTCGCAGAGTGAAGGCTGGGAGGTGTCTAGATGAGGGGGGAAAGACCTGCCTCTCTGGCAATTTCACAGGTATGAGGGACCAAATTCAAAAGCGATTATTTCTGCAGTGCAACGAACAATAACTAAAAGAGCCACTTTGTCAGAATGCAGCATTAGTGCTGCACAAGATGGCCAAGCTTTAATCAGACAATGCTGCTTCTGACTTTTATTCATGAATGTAATAGAGATCTGCTGGTTAAAAGAGCCGCCCCATGGAGGCAAGTTATCATTTATCCACACCTGGTCACCTAATCTCTTGTTGATCTCTGAGAGTCCAATCTCTGGGATTCCTAGCAATCACAAGAACAGAGCTCTAAAATTCCCCTCTAGAATGCAGGGAGCGTGCCATTGCCTATTTATTGTCTATGGGACTGGCTGAATACAACACTCCTTTCCTATGGAGCATTTCAGTGCCCCGTAATCTTATTGGGACGACTCTTTTAGGTTCAGAGATCACTTCCCTATATTTTTAGATAACTACGGTATTTAACCAGTGGAAAATTAAGTGTTCCCTTTGCACTTTGTCTTTGTGGCTACATTATTTAGACATCAGTAACTGAACTTGAAGAAGAATATGAAAATGTTTGGAATGCAGCAGGCGCTATCTTGGATATTGACCCAGGTTTGTTGGATTTCCATAGGTGACTGCTAGAAAATTTAGTGATGTCATAGTAGTATGTATAAAATCACTGCAGTACTGTCTAATACAAGACACATGGTAAACATTTGTAATAAATAATATAATAACTAAAGATATAACAAATATGTTCAGCATATTGCCTTTTAATAATTTATGATTGTGTAATTGTATGTTAGGTTGTGTTACGTTACCTAGTAAATGGTCCTGCAACATTGATGGCTATCACAGAGCTGCTGTACAACTGAGTACATATACAGCAGTGATGAGTAGGGAAAGACTGGTCATGTTGTATTTTGACGACAATCTCCCCTGCTCCCAAATGTTTGACTTGCTACATCGTGTTCAGAAGTGGTTGCAAAAAACCTTACAAAGCAATACCAAGCGGAGTCCTAGACCAAGAGAAAAAAAACAAAAACACAAGGACCCCAAAAATATAACTTTTAATATATAAAGCTAAAAACACTTTGTTCCAAATTTAAAGACATTAATAAAAATATATATATATATATATATATATATATATATATATATATATACAAAACCACAGGGATAAGTATAATATGGACTAACTGACCCTCTATGGTGCCCTAATGCTGTTCGCTACCTGTTTGCGGAGGTTGGCACCCTAAGTTTCTGCGGTTGGAGCCCCCGCTCCACGATGACTGGCCCTGATAGCCCTAAATATTCCCTGTGGTCCCTAACAAGTCATGTCCCAAAAATCCAGTTACCCAAGAAAAATGAAAGTAATATAAAAAATCAGCAAAATAGTGAAAAAAATGAAAAAAACTCAGAAAAATGAACTAAATAAAAAAACTCAAAATAATTACTTTTAGCCAAGGCTGAGACCCTAAATAGGGTCTCAGCCTTGGCTAAAAGTAATTATTTTGAGCTCTCAAAATGTGGTGATGTAAAAACTATTTTTTGCAATAGAAAGTGTCTTTTGGTGTGTGACAGCAGCCAAACATAAAAACCCAAAATAAATCTGGTATCGCTGTAATCGCACCGACATGAAGAATAAAGTTGCCTAAATACCACACGAAGAATGGCGTACAAAATAAAATAAACCAGTTCTTCACATGTTGATTTTTTCATTCTGCCTCCCAAAGATTGTAGTAATGCTTGGCACACATTTATCCTGCTCTCTGCATTGAGCTCTTGCAGTGGGGATTTCATGTAAATCTCTGATATGTGATTCAGACGGAACCTCTGGCAGAAGATTCCCTATAATGAGGCAGATGGAGGCACTGTGGATGCCTTGCGACCTGTGATCCGGCGGTGTCCATCTTTTTAGGATAGCATAAAAGTGCCATTGGCCACAGTTTTGTGCACTTCTGTCAAGAAGGACACCGCTGAACAGAGGCCAGAGGGAGTTCAGAGTAACTCTGCTACCTCATTATAGTGAATAGATTCATCTGAATCACGTCACTCGGAGATTTAGATGGAAACCTCAAAGAAAGTGGTCAGCGTAGAGCGCTGAATAAATGTGAGCCCAAACATTATGTAAAATGATCCCAATAGAAGCTTCAACTCAATATCTAAAAAAAAGCAAGCCCTCACTCAGATCTGTCATCTGTTAACTGAAATATATGGGGCTTCCATGTTACTGGTAGCACAAAGGCTTGGGAAAAATGAAATGGCTCCTCACCTGCTAAAAGAAATTCAGCAAATTCTCCGCTCCCAAATCCAAATGCCCCTTTCCCTTCTGAGCCCCACAGTGTACCTGTCCACGTTTGACATTTCTGAAGCGATGAGAGCCCACCTAACCTATGGGTGCATGCCTCCAAAAGCACAGCCTGGGCATAACGTACTGGTCACTACAGCGTACTGGTTATTACAATGGCAATTTTCACTCGCCATCATTCATTGCCACTTGTTTCTGGAAAATACCCATGGAGCCAAATCATCGCTACACTTGTAGATAAATTCCCCCAGGGATATAGTTTCCTAAATGGGGTTAAATGAGGGGGGATTCACTCTTTTAGAAATTAGTGGCTCTGTAAATGGAGTCCGCAAACTGTTCTAGGAAAATCTGTGCTCCAGGAGGCAAATATCGTTCCGCTCCTACCGAGTCTCTCTGGCTAAGTAGTACTGTACAGCCACATATGGGGTATTGCCACATTCAATAGAAATTGTGAGACAAATTTTGGTTCCATTTTTACCCACTTCCTTTGTGAAAATGTAAAATCTGGGGCTAAAACAAAATTTTGGTGGTAAAAATGTAGTTATTTTTTCTTCACTGCCCAATGGTATAAAATTCTGTGACACACTCGTGGTGTCAATATGATCACTGCACCCCTAGATGAATTCATTGAGAGGTGTAGTTTGTAAAATAGGGTCACTTATGGATTTTTTTGCTGTTCTGGCACCTCATGGGTTCTCCCAGTGGGTCATGGCACAAGCAAACCATAACAGTTAAATCTGGCGCTCCGTACCTTCTGAGCTTTGCACTCACTGTGTCTGAAAAATATTTCACAATTACATGTAGGATATTGGCGCACTCAGGAAAAAATGGAGCTCAGTTTGTTGTAGTAACAGCTTGAAGACACCTCCTGTATGGAGACACTAGTTGCATGCATTGCTAAGGTGTGATTTTGTCCCATTCTTCCATACACACTCCAAATCCTGAAGGTCTCGTGGGTTCTTTCCTTGAACTATGAGCTTTAGTTCTTTCCATAAATTTTCTATTGAATTCAGGTCAGGTGATTAGCTGGACCTTTCTAACAGCTTTATTTTCTTTCTCTGAAACTAATTGAGAGTTTCCTTGGCTGTGTGTATGGGACCATTGTCTTGCTGAAATGTCCAACCTCGATCCATCTTCATTGTCCTGGTAGAAAGCAGCAGATTTTTATCAAGAATGTCTCGTTACATTTCTGTAACTGAACTAAATGAACTTTATTCTAATATTGTGAGAAGCACCTGTATGTTAGTGGCCTGCTGGAGGTCATTTTGCAGGGCTGTGGCTCCTCCTGTTCTTCCTTGCACAAAGAAGGAGATAGCAGTCCTGCTGCTGGGTTGTTCTCCTCCGGCAGCCCCCCAAACGTCTCCAGGTGTACTGACCTGTCTCATGATATCTGCTCCATGTTCTGGACACAGTGCTGACAGACATAGCTACCTTTCTTGCCACAGCTCGCATTGATATGCCGTCCTGGATGAGCTGAGCTTAAGCAACTTCTGTGGGTTCTAGACACTATCTAATGCTAATGTACAGTACCTATGGGGGTGAGAGCAATGAAAAAGTGCAAAAATTACGAAAACAATAGCCAAAAAGGAAGAGAACAGAGAAATGGCCTAAGAACCACTCCTTTATAGGGGTTGTCTTGCTAATTGCCTATCATTTCTACCTGTTGTCTGTTGCATTTGTACAATAGCAGGAGAAATTGATTCACAATCGGTGTTGCTTCAAAACTGGACAGGTTGATTTCATAGAAGTGCGATTGACTGGAGTTACATTGTGTTTAGTGATGATCGACCGTGCTCGTCACTACCCATGACTTGCTCAAGCATCAGTGTGCTCAGGATGCTCTTTACTCAGCGAGCATTTTTTAATGTTTAAGTGGAGCTCGAGTCCCCGCCCCACATGTTTGGCGCTTTTTAGACACCATGTAAACATGTGGGGATTTCCTGCCAGTCACTAATGCCATAGCCATCTTTGTTGTGGCATTACTGTGATTCGCTGGCCACATCAGGTCTATATAAGACCCAAGACACTATGCTTATCACACTGTACCGCGGAAAAAAGCAGAGCAGGCAAAAGTGCTGGTGAAATAGGGACAGAATTGCAGCTGCATCTTAGCCAGGGATTCAGCCACATTAACCCTCCGTCACATACAATATTCGGACTAACGAGTTCACATACAATGTGCCTGTCAGGCGCCTGCTGGAAAAATACCTATAATATCTAATGTTTGCAATCTCAGTGCTCTAAAAGTGATCAGTGACCTTCATAGGGATGTAATAAAAGAGACTACACATAATCAGTTGCAAAAAAAACATTTACTTAACATAAAACTAATAACTATGAAATACAAACTTTTCAAAACTCCCGCCAAATAGTCCCCAGTTCGACTCTCTCAAAAAAATGTACAAAGAAAATTTTTGAACTTAAGGTACCTTAAGTACTATTAAAAACATATTCAATCAGAAGTAGATGCTGAGGTTTCCCCACAAAAGTCACACTTGCAGAGCCAATAGCAAGAATTACACACCATTTTTGCATGTGTCAGGCAAATTGCTTTATGACTAGTGTTGAGCGATACCGTCCGATACTTGAAAGTATCGGTATCGGATAGTATCGGCCGATACCCGAAAAATATCGGATATCGCCGATACCGATATCCGATACCAATACAAGTCAATGGGACATCAAGTATCGGAAGGTATTCTCATGGTTCCCGGGGTCTGAAGGAGAGGAAACTCTCCTTCAGGCCCTGGGATCCATAGGGATGTGTAAAATAAAGAATTAAAATAAAAAATATTGATATGCTCACTTCTCCGGCGGCCCCTGGACTTCACGCTGCTAACCGGGAGGCTTCTTTGTTTAAAAAGCGCGCCTTTCGGACCTGTGAATGACGTCCCGGCTTCTGATTGGTCGCGTGCCGCCCATGTGACCGGCACGCGGCCAATCAGAAGCCGCGACGTCATTCTCATTCACAAAACTGCTAATTCTAGGAATTGAGGACCTGCGAATGACGTCGCGGCCTCTGATTGGTCGCGTGCCGGTCACATGGGCGGCACGCGACCAATCAGAAGCCGGGATGTCATTCACAGGTCCGAAAGGCGCGCTTTTTAAACAAAGAAGCCTCCCGGATAGCAGCGTGAAGTTCAGGGGCCGCCGGAGAGGTGAGCATATCAATATTTTTTATTTTAATTCTTTATTTTACACATCCCCATTGATTCGATACCGATACCCGATATCACAAAAATATCGGATCTCGGTATCGGAATTCCGATACCGCAAATATCGGCCGATACCCGATACTTGCGGTATCGGAATGTTCAACACTATTTATGACATTTGAGACATTCATAACTTGAAAGCCTTCTGGTTCCGCTTTCCGTTTGGCAGGTGGTGCATCTCCTTCTTTTGTGAGGTGGTGCAGATGGTGACTTTTCACCATCATCTTCTGGGCGGAACCTTTTGAGCTGAACTTGAAGGCGAGAGGGGATACCGATTGTTTTCACGCTTCTCCTGCGTAGCTCTCCAAGTACTAGTTCATGGGCCAATTTTTTCAGATACAATCGTCTACGGAGTGGTTCAAGCCTGTTTTCAAGATAAATTACTTGTGAATTTATACCACCCAAATTCAATATAGCAAAAAATATGACCATTGGCCAGCGTTTGATGTTTCTGCTGACGTTGAAAGTGGAGCACATCTGATCTGCTGTATCCACACCCCCTTTGGTGGCATTGTAAAATGTAATTATCTCCGGTTTTTTTTCTGCCCCAGTCCCAGGATCGATGGCAGCATCATCATGAAGTGTTGATAGAAGAAGTACGATTTTTTTGGCATGTGGTACATAGGAAACTAAAGCCTTTCCATTATGGAATGCAAACATACTGCTGTACTGTTGTCTCTCTTTCACACTTACAAACTGTGGCGGCAATTCCCTTTTGTTTTTTCTTACAGTTCCCACATATGACAGCTTCTGAATTTTCAGATAATCAATCAGATCACAACTTGTAAACCAATTGTCAGCTGTAATATTGCGACCCGATCCAAATAAGGGTTCAGCCAGTCTTTTTACAACATCAATGGGTTTGTTGCTCACACAGTAAGGACCTTCTGGTTGTTTTCCTGCATAAACTTCCAGGTTGTAAGTGTAGGTCTTACTGGCATCAACAAGGGCATAAATTTTTATTCCATATTTGTTTGGCTTTGATGGAGTATATTGACGAAAGGCACATCTACCACGAAAACCAGGGAGCATTTCGTCAATAGTGAGATTCTCTCCAGGGTAATAACTTTGTTTACAGTTTACAACAAATCTTTGAAATATATCACGAATTGGAGCAAGTCAGTCATGTGTTTTGCGTTCGGTTCGGGTAGTTCTGTCGTCAAACCGAAGGCAACGAATTAGAATCTTGAATCTGTTTATGGACATAACAAGGCTAAATTTTTCAACTCCATCCCCATCTTTACCCCAAAGTTCCTCAAAACTTTGTCTATTTGCCCTATAAGCTCCTGCAAGGTACAGTAATCCAAAAAAAGCACGCAGTACTATTTCATCTGTGGGCTTGATGGTTCTGTTGCAGATGTACTTGTCCTTTATAATGTCTATATATTGGTTGGTATATGTGACAATAGAGTCCAGAATGTCATCTGTAAATATACTGTTCCAGCATTCAACTGCAGTTTTTGCATTACGTGCAGTTCCTATTACTGCAGGAAGGTGAGTAATAATGTTTAAAGGTTCCCTACGTTTTTTCTGGAATGGCTTCTTGTTCCATTTAGTATTTTTATCTTTTCCAATATAATATGATCCAACTTCTTCATCCTCACCACTGTCACCATCTTGCTCTGTTTCAGAATCCAGAACACATTCTTCCACCTCATCATGAGAATCAATCTCACTTTCCTCTCCTAAATCCTCATTCAGTGTGAGGTCTCTATCATCTACCAGCATGTTTGTTACTTCCTCAACATCAAGTTGTTTGGATAAATTGTACATTTTCCTCTCCATTTCAGCAGATAATCTGAAGCAAGAGAAGGAATATGTTAGGGAACTACTGTATATGCCTGAGCAGCACACTTTCTTTTATAAAATCTCCCTTATTTCTATGAAATATCCTCACATTTTGTGCTATACATTCATAAAACAAGCTAAATAAACTATTGTGATGAATAAAAACATAAAATACCAACCTTACTGAATGTGACGTATTCACATACAATGAGCCTGAGAGATCTGTGCAGCTATATCCTCTCCCCTGAAGCTCTGAAATCCAACTGTGATATCAGGTTTCACAGACCTTCAAGAGACAGGAGACTACCTGGAGGGAGGGGGTTTCCTCACAATCTGGTGAGGAAGGAGAAATGAAAGTAAAAGAGAAGCGCCTGTCAGATCAGTTGTATGTGACGGAGGGTTAACATTTATTTTAGGTACAACAGCCCTTCTTAGCACTAATGATAATCAATATTAATACTTCTGTTAGCAGCACTTGGGTAGAGATTGTGAGGAAGGGATCATGTAGGACAGGATAGGGTGTATTGCACGTCCTTCATGCTGCAGCCTGCAACTCATACCAAAACCCCTTCTCAAGGCTAACAATATTCTTTTTGCTCTTAATCCTGCAAATTGTTCTGATCAGGGAAATATTATACACCAATTTATTGTGGCAGTTGCGCGTCAATAGCATACAGCCAGAGTTGGTTGGATCTCAACAGCATCGCTATATTGCTCATGCAGTGTAACCAGTCCATCTGAGGTGTGCATATTTTCCTGCAATAGTAATACTACAATATTTTTCAGGAGTGAAATTTTATAAGGCATTTATCGAGCTACACTTGTGCCTCAAAACAAAAAGAAATTGATTAGAAATAGCATAGTTATATTGATACTACAGTTTAAGACGTCCATCTGAAGTGGGCAAATTTTCCTGGCATTGTAATACTGCAATTTTTTTCAGCTGTGAAATTTTATACATCATTTATCTTTTTCCAGTTGTGCCTCAAAACACACAAAAACAACTTGTTAAGTTAGAAACAGCATTGCTATATTTATAATGCAATCTAAGAAGTCCATCTGAAGAGGGCAAATTTTCCTGCCATTGTAATATTGCAATGTTTTCTCAACAGGGATATACCATACATAATTTAAAATGGGCAAGGCGCGTGGTAAGGGATGGGGAAGTGGACATGATGTTGATGATGAGCGCAGAGGCCGAGGCCGTGGGCAAGGTGAAACTGTGGCTGCTGTCGGAGAACAATAAAGACATACATTGTAATGATCTAGCACCTGGTCCCACTTTGTAGTGGGATGTGGAACACCACTCTTGAAGCCAGACCAGTGTCAAAAGGTTGTTAGATGAACAGTAGATAATGCTTCTAGTCACTTTGCCTGCACCGCCCTGTCTTCCACACGGTCCAGTCTCAGCATCAGTGAAACTGGACCAAATAATCCTCATCCTGATCCTCCTTCCTTCCACCATGCTGCGTGCCCAGAGACAAGTGATCCCACACTTGGACACTCCAAAGAGCTATTCACATTTCCATTTATAGATTCTGGCTTCTTGCGCTGCCCGTTTTAAGTGGGAAATGAAGAGATTGCATGTAGTGATGCCCAAATATTTGCGCAGCCATGCCCACAAGAAGGCGATGGTGGAAAAATGCAGTTACTGTCGCAAGAGCTGGATGATGATGAGACAAAATTGACAACAAGTGGTGTTGTTACGTCAACAAGTCAAGAGGAGGACCAGGGTGTGGAAGAGGAAGATGAGGTGCTAGACGGTGAAGTGACTGACCCAACCTGGGAAGGTGACATGCAGAGTGAGGACTGCATCGCACAGGGTTAGGGATCTTCAGTACCACAACAGACAGGAAGAGGCAGTGGGGTGGCCAGAGAAACAGTGCGGGCGACTGTTCCCCAGAGCACCAACATGGGTGAAGTTTCCAAGCCAAGGGGTAGGTGTTCCTGAGTCTGGTGTTTTTTTGAAGACAGTCAAGTTAACCAAAAAAAAAGGCCATTTGCAACGTCTGCCATGCCAGCAGCAGGAGCAGCACAACTAATTGCCTGATGACCACCAGCATACTCAGGCACATGCAAGCAAAGCTGAACACCAGGGTCTAGAATCAGTGTCTGCAGGTGACACCATCGCCTATTCCCCTGTTCTACGTGCGCACCAATCCCCTGTCCATGATGCAGGCTAAGATGTCTCTCACCGTGCACCTGTCACTGCACATTTGCAACCATGTGAATGTCCTTTTCCCAGCACAGCATTCAGTTGTCCCTACCCTAGCCATTGGAACTCGAGCATAAATACTCAACCACCCACCCAAAGGTCAGAATACTGAACGACCACATTTCCAGACTGCTTGCCCTGGAAATGTTGCAGTTTAGGTTTGTGGAGACGGAACCTTTTCGCAACCTCATGGCAGCAGCCATTCCTCAGTACTCAGTCCCGTCATATTCTTGTCAGGCTCCGCACATAAGAGCTGATGAGTGGACATGTATGTCTGACATCTGAGCGGTTCTCTAAAACTTTAAGCACTCGATGGTGACCGGAGATGATGCCATAATCACCTTCACCATTCTGCTTCTCTGTCTATGGAAGTGCTTGCTGCTCACAATTAAAGAGGAGGCTTTGCAGGTGAAGCAAGCTGAGATGGAGCAAGAAACAATACTGGGTGATGCTACACAGCCCAGCCTCATCTCATATTCTCAACACAGATTGGGTGATAACGAGGATGAGGAGGAACAGAACCTGGTTGCCTGCGCTACAGACGGTAGTACCCACACCACTTTCATCCTGTCTTGACCGCATGGATGGCCTGAGGACAAGGAGGAGAGGGAGCAGGAGGAGGACAACACAGACAGTCGTCCTCTTGGTGGGGGCAGGGAAGACTTGGCTGTTGGCAGTAAGGCACACATGGCTGAGTTTATGTTCCGCTGCCTTTCCTGTAACCCTTGTGTTGTTACATATTTTGGCCATCACTAATTACTGGTTGGTCACCATTCTAGGCATACGTACAAGGAGAACTTTACATCGCTCTTCCAGTGGTTGAGAGGTCTAATAAAATTTTGAAGTACCAGGAGGCCCTAGTTGAAGAATTATTTATAAAATACCCATCTGACAATGCTGGCGGTAGAGGTCACAATTCCTAGGAGTGGACACTAAGGAGACACACACCAGATGTAACAGAAAAAGGGGAACACTCTCAAGGGTCTGCGACAGTATTCTCAGACCCTCCCATCAACCAAGCCCTGATGTGTGGGGTTCACTGACAAGGAGGGAAAAGTTTTGGAAGGTGCTGAAGGAGTACCTTGCCGACTGTACCAGCATCCTCTGTAATTCTCTATGCCTTACAACTATTGGGTATCCAAGCTAGACATATGTGAACTGGCTCTCTATGCCTTGGAGGTCCTGGCCTGCCCTGCCGCTAGCGTTTGGTCAGAGTGGGTTTTTAGTGCCACCGGGGGTATTATACTGATAGGTGCATCCACCTGTCAACTGAAAATGTTGACAGGCTGACTCTTAAGGTACCTTCATACTGAGCAACTTTAGAACGAGAACGACAGCGATCCGTGACGTTGCAGCGTCCTGGATAGCGATCTCGCTGTTTTTGACACGCAGCAGCGATCAGGATCCCGCTGTGACATCGCTGGTCATAGCTAGAAGTCCGGAACTTTATTTGGTCATCAGGCCGGCGTGATTCGTCATGTTTGACAGCAAAAGCAACGATGCCTGCAATGTTTTTTCATGGAGCTAACAACCAGCGAGAACGATAAGTACGTCACTGTATCGCTCCTGCATCGTTCTGCTGTTGCCGTGTTTGACGACTCCTAGCAACCTAAACAGCGACGCTGCAGCGATCGGCTCGTTGTCTATATCGCTGCAGCGTCGCTTAGTGTAACGGTACCTTTATTAAAAGGAACAAGGGCTGGATTGCATCAAACTTCTGTACACCACCGCATGACAGCAGAGGAACATAAACTCAACTGCAGTATTTTTCTAATTTTTTTAATGGTGTTATCCTACCCTAATTTGAGTATACACTTCAGGATTTCATCTTTTTTGTGTAAGCCTCTTCCACCACAATATCAACAGAGTAATCATGCTACCCTTGTTATAATTTTTTATGCGTCTTTATGATTCGCACATTGACAATTTTTAGAGGCCTACCTCAAACATTCTTATATATATATGTATACCCCCCAGGGGTAAATGTTTTTCAGGTCATGCACTTAGCGCATGGGCATTACCAGTCTAGGATACCCACTCCTTAATAATGGGAAAAAAATGTTTTATGAGGCCCTCCACTATGTCTCATCAAAAGGGTATTGGAGTGCCTCCTTCTAATTTTTTCGCATCCCTTGCACTTGGTGCATACGTTTTACCAGTCTAGGAGACCCACTCCTTAGTAATGGGAAAAAACGCTATTCTGAGGATCCGTCTTCTAGTTCACGGAACATTTTTTGAAACCAAAAGAGCTGGTGGGGCTATTCGTACATGATCCTTGTTGTGATATGTGAGGTAGTTGTCACTTAGGGAGTTCTCACACTGTATACAGGATTTCACTGCCAGGAAAGGAGGGTTTGTACAGTAAGTACAGAAGATCATGGTCTCCTCCATATCAGGCTGAGTAGATGCGTAACGCTTCACTATATTCCCCAGCAAGGTTAACAAAATAACAGTTCTTGATGCTGCTACATAACACCAATCTATTTTTCAGGACAAATTCAAATACATTCTATTCTGTTATAGTAATACCGCTCTTATCTATAATTCGTCTACGGTGAGGTGTTGGAGTAGGTATAGCGTATAACAGGTATCTAGTTAGGGATTATTACCAAATAAATTCTAAGTATTGCTGATACATTTTTTCATGGACTCATTGATGGATTCATTTTTTTTTTAAAGTGATCTGTACTCAGAAGTTAATTAAAGTTACCAGTTTTACTTACATTGCTCCAGAGTTTTTTGCCTGCCACGTACAAAAAAATCTTTTCAGGGCCAGTTCAAATCTCTTCTATATTCTACGATAATATCTCTCTTATCTGCAATTTGTCTATGGTGAGGTGTTGCAGTAGGTATAGAGTATGACCGGTATCTAGTCAGGGATTATTGCCTTATAAATTCTAAGCCTTGCTGCTGCTTTTTTCCATGGACTCATTGACCAATTCATGCTTTTTACGGTGATCTGTACTCAGAAATTCATCAAAGCAGGCAAAATTGACCTATTTTAATGTGTCCATTCACAGTTTCTCTCCAGCAATTGTATGTAAGAGGTAGAGGTGGGACACTTTACGCTACTGAAGCTGGAATTACCACTTCTGAATTCTAGAGCGCTTTGTTTCCATCTATTTATGGGTGCTTCTTTAAGTATGTTTGAGGTCATTGTTCTGCTGGAAGAACCATGACCTAAGATGCAATCCCAGCTTTACAACCCTGCGCAGTAAAATGCGACCCAAAATCCTTTGGGAATCTTCACATATCATGATGCCGTGCACACAGTCAAGGCACCCAGGGCCAGAGACAGCAGAACAACCGCATTATATCTTTGAACTTCCACCATATGTCACTGTAGCTACTGTGTTCTTTTTCTTGTAGGCCTCATTCCATTGACAGTAAACAGTAGAATATTGTGCTTTACCAAAAAACTTTCTTAGTCTCATCTGTCCACAAAAGGCCTGCTGACCCTCTAAAAATAGTGGGGGCCACCTGCTGTCCCTCTATAGATTGTGAGGGCCACCTGCTGGTCCCCCCAGCTTGGATGGATAAATTATATTGCAGTAGAGCAAAACGGCCATGCAAAGCATAGCCGTCTGCTGGCCCTCCAAAAATGCTTAATGAGGGCTGGCTGCTTGCCCTTTAAATTAGAGTGAGGCCTGCCTGGTGGCCCTCTGACAATTGTGAGGACCACCTGATGGCCTTCTAAAATTAGTAAGGGCTGCCTGATGGCCCTCTACAAATATTGGTGTATCCGTCTAATGGCCCTGAAAAAAAAAATTATGACTTTCAGATTTAGATATTTTTCTTCTTTTGGACTTTCAGATTCCCTCCTTCATAAATTAAACAGGATGTGTCTGGTCATGTCTTAAAATTATATTTCCGGTAGAAGTTTTTTTAACAACTCAAAGCACTGCAAACATTCAAAAACGCAGCAAAAAGACTACGTGTGAACATAGCCCATAGTGTGGAGGAGCATTTTTTTTCTCTTATTTATTTTGGCTTAAACAGTGGGTACGGAAAGTATTGAGACCCAATTAAAGTTTTCATTCTTTGTTTCATTGCAGCCATTTGGTAAATTCAAAAAAGTAAATTTGTTGCTCATTAATGTACACTCTGCACCCCATCTTGACTGAAAAAAAACAGAAATGTAGACATTTTTGCAAATTTATTAAAAAACAAAAACTGAAATATCACATGGTCATAAGTATTCAGAACCTTTGCTCAGTATTGAGTAGAAGCACCCTTTTGAGCTAGTACAGCCATGAGTCTTCTTGGGAATGATGCAACAAGTTTTTCTCACCTGAATTCGGGGATTCTCTGCCATTCTTCCTTGCAGATTCTCTCCAGTTCCGTCATGTTGGATGGTGAACTTTGTTGGACAGCCATTTTCAGGTCTCTCCAGAGATGCTCAATTGGGTTTGAGTCAGGGCTCTGGCTGGGCCAGTCAAGAATGGTCACAGAGTTGTTCTAAAACCACTCCTTTGTTATGCTTAAGGTCATTGTCTTGTTGGAAGGTGAACCTTCGGCCAAGTTTGAGGTCCAGAGCACTCTGGAAGAGGTTTTCTTCCACGATATCTCTGTACTTGGCCGCACTCATGTTTCCTTCAATGGCAACCAGTTGTCCTGTCCCTGAAGCTGAAAAACACTCACAAAGCATGATGCTGCCACCACCATTTTTTACTGTTGGGATTGTATTGGACAGGCGATGAGCAGTGCCTGGATTTCTCCACACACACTGATTAGAATTATTACCAAAAAGGTCTATCTTTGTCTCATCAGACCAGAGAATCTTATTTCTCATAGTCTGGGAGTCCTTTATGTGTGTTTTTTTAGCAAACTCTATGTGGGCTTTCATATGCATTGCACTGAGGAGAGGCTTCTGTCAGGCCACTCTGCCATAAAGGCCTGACTGGTGGAGGGAAACAGTGATAGTTGACTTTATGGAACTTTCTCCCATCTCCCTACTGCATCTCTGGAGCTCAGCCACAGTGATTTTGGAGTTCTTCTCTACCAAGGCTCTTCTCCCACTATTGCTCAGTTTGGCAGGACGGCCAGGTCTAGGAAGACTTCTGGTGGTCCCAAACTTCTTCCATTTAAGGATTATGCAGGCCACTGTGCTCTTAGGAACCTTGAGTACTGTAGAAATTATTTTGTAACCTTGGCCAGATCTGTCATGATCCCAATGGCAGGGGATCACAAAAATGACAAGCACAGATACAAACAAGCTCTAGGGCGATGGAACCTGAGCTGACCGCGACCCTGAACCTAACACACAAATAAAAGTAGCCGGGGAACGTGCCTACGATGATCCTAGATGTCTCGCTCCAGCCGAAGATCTAACTTCCCCTATCAGAAGAAACACAGACCTCTCTTGCCTCCAGAGAAATACCCCACAGCAAATAGCAGCCCCCCACATATAATGACGGTGAAATGAGAGGAAAGCACATACGTAGCATGAAAACAGTGTCAGCAAAATGAGGCCCGCTAAAGCTAGATAGCAGAGGATACAAAAGTGAACTGCGCGGTCAGCAAAAAACCCTTCAAAAAACCATCCTGAAATTACTTGAACTCATGTGCCAACTCATGGTACATGAAAAGCAATTTCAGCCCACTAGAGCAACCAGCAGCAGAGAATCACATATCTGCAGGCTGGACTAAAAACCAAATTAAGCAAAACACAAAACAGGAAAATCCAAACTTAGCTTGTCCAGAAGGTTCTAGGAGCAGGGAGCAGAGGTAACAAGACACACTGGATACATTGATAACCGGCGAGGAAATGCCAGCAAAGCCAGGTTAAATAGGAAACTCCCATATGCTGATGGAACAGGTGGAACCCAGAAATCCAGGAAAGACAAGTCACCCAGTACCATCAGTAACCACCAGAGGGAGCCCAAAAACAGAACTCACAACAGTACCCCCCCCTTGAGGAGGAGTCACCGAACCCTCACTAGAACCACCAGGGCGACCAGGATGAGCCCTATGAAAAGCGCGAACCAAATCATCAGCATGAACATCCGAGGCAACCACCCAAGAATTATCCTCCTGACCATAACCCTTCCACTTGACCAAATACTGGAGTTTCCGTCTGGAAACACGAGAATTCAAGATCTTCTCCACAACATACTCCAATTCTCCCTCCACCAGCACTGGAGCAGGAGGCTCAAGCGAAGGAACAACAGGTACCTCATACTTCCGCAACAACGACAGATGGAACACATTATGAATAGCAAACGATGCCGGGAGATCCAAACGAAACGACACAGGGTTAAGAATTTCCAAGATCCTATAGGGACCGATGAACCGAGGCTTGAACTTAGGAGAAGAGACCTTCATAGGAACAAAACGAGAAGACAACCACACCAAGTCACCAACAAGAAGTCGAGGACCCACGCGGCGACGGCGATTAGCAAACTGCTGAGCCTTCTCCTGGGACAACTTCAAATTGTCCACCACATGACTCCAAATCCGATGCAACCTATCCACCACCATGTCCACTCCAGGACAATCAGAAGGTTCCACCTGACCAGAGGAAAAACGAGGATGAAACCCCGAATTACAAAAGAAAGGAGAAACCAAGGTAGCAGAACTAGCCCGATTATTAAGGGCAAACTCGGCCAGCGGCAAAAAGGTAACCCAGTCATCCTGATCAGCAGAAACAAAACACCTTAAATAAGTTTCCAAGGTCTGATTAGTTCGTTCAGTCTGGCCATTCGTCTGAGGATGGAATGCAGACGAAAAGGACAAATCAATGCCCATCTTAGCACAGAACGTCCGCCAAAATCTAGACACAAACTGGGATCCCCTGTCAGAAACGATGTTCTCAGGAATCCCATGCAAACGAACCACATTCTGAAAAAACAGAGGGACCAACTCAGAGGAGGAAGGCAACTTAGGCAAGGGTACCAGATGAACCATTTTAGAAAAGCGATCACACACAACCCTGATGACGGACATTTTTTGAGAGACAGGGAGATCCGAAATAAAGTCCATGGAAATGTGCGTCCAAGGCCTCTTCGGGATAGGCAAAGGTGACAACAATCCACTGGCTCGAGAACAGCAAGGCTTAGCCCGAGCGCAAACCTCACAAGACTGCACAAAAGAACGCACATCCCTCGACAAGGAAGGCCACCAAAAAGACCTGGCCACCAAGTCTCTAGTACCAAATATTCCAGGATGACCTGCCAACGCAGAAGAATGGACCTCGGAGATGACTCTACTGGTCCAATTATCCGGAACAAACAGTCTCTCAGGCGGACAACGATCAGGTTTACCCGCCTGAAACTCCTGCAAAGCACGTCGCAAGTCTGGGGAGACAGCAGACAAAATCACCCCATCCCTAAGGATACCAGAGGGCTCAGAATTTCCAAGGGAGTCAGGCACAAAACTCCTAGAAAGAGCATCCGCCTTCACATTCTTTGAACCTGGCAGGTATGAAACCACAAAATTGAAACGAGAGAAAAACAGTGACCAACGAGCCTGTCTCGGATTCAGACGCCTGGCAGACTCAAGGTAAATCAAATTTTTGTGATCAGTCAAGACCACCACACGATGTCTAGCACCCTCTAGCCAATGACGCCACTCCTCAAATGCCCACTTCATGGCCAAAAGTTCCCGATTACCAACATCATAATTCCGCTCAGCCGGCGAAAACTTTCTAGAAAAAAACGCGCATGGCTTCATCACTGAGCCATCGGAGCTTCTCTGTGACAAAACCGCCCCCGCTCCAATCTCGGAAGCATCAACCTCAACCTGAAAAGGGAGCGAAACATCTGGCTGACGCAACACAGGAGCAGAAGAAAACCGGCGCTTAAGTTCCTGAAAGGCCTCCACAGCCGCAGGAGACCAATTAGCAACATCAGCACCCTTCTTAGTCAAATCCGTCAAAGGCTTAACAACACTAGAAAAATTAGTTATAAAACGACGATAGAAATTAGCAAAGCCCAAGAAATTCTGTAGACTCTTAAGAGATGTAGGCTGCGTCCAGTCACAAATAGCCTGAACCTTGACGGGATCCATCTCAATAGTAGAAGGGGAAAAAATATACCCCAAGAAAGAAATCTTCTGGACTCCAAAGAGACACTTTGAGCCTTTTACAAACAAGGAATTGGCCCGCAGGACCTGAAACACCTTCCTGACCTGCTGAACATGAGACTCCCAGTCATCAGAAAAAACCAAAATATCATCCAAATACACAATCATAAATTTATCCAGATATTCACGGAAAATATCGTGCATAAAGGACTGGAAGACTGAAGGAGCATTAGAAAGTCCAAAAGGCATTACCAAATACTCAAAATGGCCCTCAGGCGTATTAAATGCGGTTTTCCACTCATCACCTTGCTTTATTCGTATAAGATTATACGCACCCCGAAGATCAATCTTAGTGAACCATTTAGCCCCCTTAATGCGAGCAAACAAATCAGTCAACAATGGCAAAGGATACTGATATTTTACGGTAATCTTATTCAAAAGACGATAATCTATACAAGGCCTCAAGGAACCATCTTTTTTGGCCACGAAAAAAAAACCTGCTCCCAAAGGGGACAAAGATGGACGGATATGTCCCTTTTCCAAGGACTCCTTAACATAATCCCGCATAGCAGTATGCTCTGGCACTGACAGATTGAACAAACGACCTTTAGGAAATTTACTGCCTGGAATTAAATTTATAGCACAATCGCAATCCCTGTGAGGAGGAAGCGAACTGAGCTTAGGCTCCTCAAAAACATCCCGATAATAAGACAAAAACACAGGAATCTCAGAAGGAGTAGATGAAGCGATAGAAATCGGAGGTGCATCATCATGAACCCCCTGACAACCCCAGCTTAACACAGACATTGATTTCCAGTCAAGGACTGGATTATGAGTTTGTAACCATGGCAGACCAAGTACTAGAACATCATGCAAATTATACAGTACCAGGAAGCGAATCACCTCCTGATGAACGGGAGTCATACGCATGGTCACTTGTGTCCAGTACTGAGGTTTATTCATAGCCAAAGGTGTAGAGTCAATTCCCTTCAAAGGAATAGGGACTTCCAGAGGCTCCAGACTAAACCCACAGCGATTGGCAAATGACCAATCCATAAGACTCAGGGCAGCGCCTGAATCCACATAGGCATCGACGGAAATGGATGATAATGAACAAATCAGAGTCACAGACAGAATGAACTTAGACTGTAAAGTACTAATGGCAACAGACTTATCAACCTTTTATGTGCGTTTAGAGCATGCTGATATAACATGAGCTGAATCACCACAATAAAAGCACAACCCTTTTTTCCGCCTATACTTTTGCCGTTCACTTCTGGACTGAATTCTATCACATTGCATTATCTCAGGTGACGGTTCAGACGACACCGCCAAATGATGCACAGGTTTGCGCTCCCGTAAACGCCGATCAATCTGAACAGCCATAGTCATAGACTCATTCAGACCAGCAGGCGCAGGGAACCCCACCATAACATCTTTAATGGCCTCAGAAAGGCCATCTCTAAACTTTGCAGCCAGAGCGCACTCATTCCACTGAGTAAGCACCGACGACTTCCGAAATTTTTGACAATAAATTTCTGCTTCATCTTGCCCCTGAGAGAGGGCCAACAAAGCTTTTTCAGCCTGAATCTCTTGGTTAGGTTCCTCATAGAGCAAACCCAATGCCAGAAAAAATGCATCCGCATTAAGCAACGCAGGGTCCCCTGGTGCCAATGCAAATGCCCAATCCTGAGGGTCACCCCGCAGGAAAGATATAATTATCTTGACTTGCTGAGCAGGGTCTCCAGAGGAGCGAGATTTCAAAGAAAGAAACAACTTGCAATTGTTCCTAAAATTCAGAAAACGAGATCTATCTCCAGAAAAAAACTCTGGGACAGGAATTCTAGGTTCAGACATAGGAGCATGTACAACAAAATCCTGTATATTTTGAACCTTAGCGGCAAGATTATTCAGGCTGGAAGCCAAACTCTGGACGTCCATGATAAACAGCTGAGATCAGAGCCATTCAAAGATTAAGAGGAGGAGGAAGTAGCCAGGCTGCAATAAGGCTAGGCAGCAAACTCTGAGGGAAAGGGGAAAGAAAAAAAAAAAAAAAAACTTCCTCAGACTACTTATCCTCCTACTTCAGCCAATACAATTAACACTTTGTGGGCCGGTTATACTGTCATGATCCCAATGGCAGGGGATCACAAAAATGACAAGCACAGATAGAAACAAGCTCTAGGGCGATGGAACCTGAGCTGACCGCGACCCTGAACCTAACACACAAATAAAAGTAGCCGGGGAACGTGCCTACGATGATCCTAGACGTCTCGCTCCAGCCGAAGATCTAACTTCCCCTATCAGAAGAAACACAGACCTCTCTTGCCTCCAGAGAAATACCCCACAGCAAATAGCAGCCCCCCACATATAATGACGGTGAAATGAGAGGAAAGCACATACGTAGTATGAAAACAGTGTCAGCAAAATGAGGCCCGCTAAAGCTAGATAGCAGAGGATACAAAAGTGAACTGCGCGGTCAGCGAAAAACCCTTCAAAAAACCATCCTGAAATTACTTGAACTCATGTGCCAACTCATGGTACATGAAAAGCAATTTCAGCCCACTAGAGCAACCAGCAGCAGAGAATCACATATCTGCAGGCTGGACTAAAAACCAAATTAAGCAAAACACAAAACAGGAAAATCCAAACTTAGCTTGTCCAGAAGGTTCTAGGAGCAGGGAGCAGAGGTAACAAGACACACTGGATACATTGATAACCGGCGAGGAAATGCCAGCAAAGCCAGGTTAAATAGGAAACTCCCATATGCTGATGGAACAGGTGGAACCCAGAAACCCAGGAAAGACAAGTCACCCAGTACCATCAGTAACCACCAGAGGGAGCCCAAAAACAGAACTCACAACACAGATCTGTGCCTTGCCACAATTCTGTCTCTGAGCTCCTTGGCCAGTTCCTTTGACCTCATGATTCTCATTTGGTCTGACATGCACTGTGAGCTGTGAGGTCTTGTATAGATAGGTGTGTACCTTTCCAAATTAGGTCCTATCAGTCTAACTAAACACAGCTGGACTCCAATGAAGGAGTAGAACCATCTCAAGGAGGATCGCAAGGAAATGGACAGCATGTGACTTAAATATGAGTGTCTGAGCAAAGGGTCTGAATACATACAGTCATGGCCAAAAGTATTGACACCCCTGCAATTCTGTCAGCTAATACTCAGTTTCTTCCTGAAAATGATTGCAAACACAAATTATTTGGTATTATTATCTTCATTTAATTTGTCTTAAATGAAAAAGCACAAAAAGAATTGTCCTAAAGCCAAATTGGATATAATTCCACACCAAACATAAAAAAGGGGGTTGACAAAAGTATTGACACTGTTCGAAAAATCATGTGATGCTTCTCTAATTTGTGTAATTAACAGCACCTGTAACTTACCTGTGGCACCTAACAGGTGTTGGCAATAACTAAATCACACTTGCAGCCAGTTGACATGGATTAAAGTTGACTCAACCTCTGTCCTGTGTCCTTGTGTGCACCACATTGAGCATGGAGAAAAGAAAGAAGACCAAAGAACTGTAAGAGGACTTGAGAAACCAAATTGTGAGGATGCATGAGCAATCTCAAGGCTACAAGTCCATCTCCAAAGACCTGAATGTTCCTGTGTCTACCGTGCGCAGTGTCATCAAGAAGTTTAAAGCCCATGGCACTGTGGCTAACCTCCCTAGATGTGGACGGAAAAGAAAAATTGACAAGAGATTTCAACGCAAGATTGTGCGGATGTTGGATAAAGAACCTCGACTAACATCCAAACAAGTTCAAGCTGCCCTGCAGTCCAAGGGTACAACAGTGTCAACCCGTACTATCCGTCGGCGTCTGAATGAAAAGGGACTGTATGCTAGGAGATCCAGGAACACCCCACTTCTTACCCCGAGACATAAAAAAGCCAGGCTGGAGTTTGCCAAAACTTACCTGAAAAAGCCTAAAATGTTTTTGAAGAATGTTCTCTGCTCAGATGAGACAAAAGTAGAGCTTTTTGGGCAAAGGCATCAACATAGAGTTTACAGGAGAAAAAAAGAGGCATTCAAAGAAAAGATCACGGTCCCTACAGTCAAACATGGCAGAGGTTCCCTGATGTTTTGGGGTTGCTTTGCTGCCTCTGGCACTGGACTGCTTGACCGTGTGCATGGCATTATGAAGTCTGAAGATTACCAACAAATTTTGCAGCATAATGTAGGACACAGTGTGAGAAAGCTGGGTCTCCCTCAGAGGTCATGGGTCTTCCAGCAGGACAATGACCCAAAACACACTTCAAAAAGCACTAGAAAATGGTTTGAGAGAAAGCACTGGAGACTTCTAAGGTGGCCAGCAATGAGTCCAGACCTGAATCCCATAGAACACCTGTGGAGAGATCTAAAAATGGCAGTTTGGAGAAGGCGCCCTTCAAATATCAGGGACCTGGAGCAGTTTGCCAAAGAAGAATGGTCTAAAATTCCAGCAGAGCATTGTAAGAAACTCATTAATGGTTACCGGAAGTGGTTGGTCACAGTTATTTTGGCTAAAGGTTGTGCAACCAAGTATTAGGCTGAGGGTGCCAATACTTTTGTCTGGCCCATTTTTGGAGTTTTGTGTGAAATGATCAATGTTTTGCTTTTTGCTTCATTCTCTTTTGTGTTTCAAAGAAGCTTCCAGGGGTCTTCCCCATGCTGTTCCCATACCATTACAGTACTGTTTACATAGTTTTCAGCAATTTTTAGCCCCCTTCCATACCTCTGGTGTGGGAGGGGGGATGCCGGAAAAGTTCTCGAGTTTCCTATTGACTTCCATTATACTTGTTACTCTGATCAAGCACCCAAGCATTACAATTTTCTCAATTCGAGTAACAAGGATCCAAGCATTTTAGTGCTTGCTCATCACTAATTGTGTTGTTTAAGTGTTCCCTTTATTTTTTTTAGCAATATACAGTATATGCAGTTGAAACCAGAAGTTTTCATACATTATAAAAAAAGACACATATGCATGCTTTCTCAATATCTGACGTCAAATCAAAATAAACCTTTCCTGTTTTATGTCAATAAGGATTACCATAATTATTTGCCAAATGCCAGAATAATGAGCAAGAGAGAGAATGTTTTAAGACATTTTTATTGCTTACTGCAAAGTCAAAAATTTATATACATCTCATTAGTATTTGGTACCATTGCCCTTAAACTGAATGACTTGGGTCAAACATTTGGGATATCCTTCCAGAAGCTTCTCACAGTAGTTGGTCGGAATATGGGCTCATTCCATCTGACAAAACTGGTGTAACTGATCAGGTTTGTAGGTCGCATTGCTCGCACCTCCCTTTTCAGCTTTACCCATAAATTATCCGTAGGATTGAGATGAGGGCTTTGTGATGGCCACTCCAAAACATTGACTTTGTTATCCTTAAGCCACTTTCTTACCATTTTGGCTGTATGTTTCGGGTCATATTTCACTTGGAAGACCCATTTCCTCCCAAGCTTTAACTTCCTGGTTGATGTCTTGAGCTGTTGCTTCAGTATTGCCACACAATCTTCTTTTCTCATGATGCCATCTATTTTGTGAAGTACACCAGTCCCTCCTGCAACAAAACAACCCCCCAACATGATGCTGCCACCCCCCATGTTTCACAGTTGGGATGGTGTTCTTAAGCTTCCAAGTTTTTCTCTTTTTCCTTCAAACATAATGATGGTCATTATGCTCAAAAAGTTCAATTTTAGTTTCATCAGACCACAGGACATGTCTCTAAAAACTAAGGTCTTTGTTCCTGTGTGCATTTGCAAACATTAATCTGGCTTTTTTATGTTTCTTTTGGAGTAATGGCTTCTTTCTGGCAGAGAGACATTTCAGCCCATGTTGATACAGTACTCATTTTACTGTGGATATTGATACAATCTTACCATCTTCCACCATCATCACCACAAGGTCTTTTGCTTTTGTCCTTGGGTTGAGATGCACGTCAGACCAAAAAATGTTCATCTCTGGGACACCAAACCCTTCTGCTTCCTGAGTGGTATGATGACTGGACATTCCCATCTTGTTTGTACTTGCATATAATTGTTTTGTACAGATGAACGAGGCACCTTCAGGTATCTTGAAATTGTACCCAAGAATGAGTTAGACTTGTGCAAGTCCTCAATTCTCTTCCTGATATTTTGCCTGATTTCTTTAGACTTTGCTACACAAAGAAGCAGTGTGTTTCAGGTGTGCAATTAAAATACATCCACAGGTGTGTCTCTAATTAACTCAGGTAAGAAGCTTCCAAACACATGACAGCATCATATTGGCAGTCCAGAATTATTTAAAGGCATAGTAATCTTAGTGTATGTAAACTTTTGTCTCTCTCTCATTATTCTGGCATTTGGCAAATATTAATAATTATGGTAATCCTAATTGACCTAAAACGGGAAAGGTTTGTTCTGATTTCATGTCAGATATTGAGAAAAGCATGCATATGTGTCTTTTTATATAGTGTATGTAAACTTCTGGTTTCAACTGTGTTATTAAACGAGTACTGTAGTATGGAAACAGGCCCAGTAGCTCAAGTAATCCAAAATTCCTGAATGCGCAGTTATGCTAATAGGAGCTATCAAACGATGCCATAAAGTTGAGTTTATTCATAAGGGGAGCTCTCCTCATGCCCTGATGCTCACTCTGTATCAATGACTGATGCACACTGGTGACTTGGAGAGGCTCAAATTTGTCATTGCTCCATACCCATATTCTAGTTGCCACTATTCAAATCAGACAGGATGTGGGCAATGATGGGGAGAATGGTTTAGATTCATGCAATGTACAGAATGTCAAAGGCAATTACTTACAGGTACTTACCTACGCCATTTACTCCATCGTCTTCGGTAAATCTTATACGTCAGGTGTATATTTAATCTTGTATCTGTATTCATTCTATAAAGTGGAACAATGTATTTGTGATCAGCCTCAAAACACGATCTTGCACTTCAGCTTTATCAGTGGATACAGGTATCCCTCAGTATTTTTGTCATCATCATGTATGATGCAACTTGTAAGAAATTAGTATTTGTCTTCATATTTTCCTTTTGACATTCTATTGAATTAGCGATGCATTTGGCTACAGATCATAATACATTTTGTATTGATTTATTAAATAGTGGCACATTATTTCATATTGTGATGTTCTTTGTAGGATCATGGGCAGATCGATCACCACTACATGAAGCGGCGAGCCAGGGAAGGCTGCTTGCATTGAAAACCTTGCTTTCTCAAGTAGGTAAACATTTTTATCCTAATGGCTGCGACTGCGAGACATTTGTAGATGTCTCACTATCAGCACATGACATTTATTCCAATATTGTTATAATGTATGCATTTTGTTCCATCTGTTAACTTGTAAGATGCCACAGTCATTTTGTCATTCATGAAAAGTAGCAAGGACATATTAAAGGAGGTGGTGTATCTTCCAGTGAGATGAAACCTAAAAAAATTGTATCACAGGGTACTAAACTGAGTTTTAGATTGAGGTCATAATCACATGTGGATTCAGCACACACACAGAAGTACACAGACCATATATACCTACATATTCGTATTTAGACATATAGACCTGGCACAGACTTGGTCAGCATAGGGCCAACGTTCGAGAAATACAGTATGTGTAGTTACTTCTCTTATATAGCAACATAAGAACAAAAACACACAAAAGTGTATATATATATATATTCATTAAAATCATATGTTCCGTCTGGACACCTGCTACACTACTTAGATTTGGAACACGCTACACATGAACCATTTACACGTGATGCATTAATTTTCATGTGCCACTTGTATGCAAGACCAATATGGAGGTTTTGCCACTTACATACCTGACTCATGCACTTCTCCTACATTGCACAGGTACCAGTGCCAGGGCCGGCCAGCTGGCAATTCTGGCAAATGCCAGATGGGCTGTTACTGTCGGTGGACCGCTCAGTCTCCTTAGAGAAGTCCATCCAATGATTTAATATTTTGATCTTTGTGCTGCTGCTGTGCAGGGATCAACTACAGCACTATGCGTTGCCTCTACCCACTGTCCCATGTGATGTCCTCTTCCTTAAGCGCTAGATTTGGTGCATCTTAAGGGTATGCCATTTCTGGGGTGGCTGAGGGATGTTGTTATTAGTCTGGGAGGGGACCAATATTCATGGTCCCTTCCTAGCCTATTAATATCAGCATGTAGCTGTCTGCCTAGCCTTTGCTGGTTTTTCATTATAGAGGGACCCCATGTCATTTTGTTTTAATGGGGTACCCCATTTTAATAACCAGTAAAGGCTACAAGCTGTGAGCTGATAATAATAGCCCGGTAAGCTCCATGTTTATTACCCCCTTCCCAGGCTATAAATATTAGCCCCTAGCTGTTGGCTTTACTTCAGCTGGTCATCTTATTCTGAGAAGTCGGGTTGTGAATTTACTGTACTCAACTGATGAAATATCAGGTTTCCTATGAGATGGGCGCAAAAAATCTCACGACACACGCATGGTCCATGGGCCGTGCAATTTTTTTCTTTCACCCATTGATTTCCCCTGGGAGATCTCAATCAATATATGCGGCCACTCACAGTATACTGTATTTTGTTTTCTCAGCACAATCTGAGCTGAGAAAAAAAATTGCAGATGAGCACTGAATCACTGAATTACATTAGTCAAAGTGCAATCATATTTTCTATTGTGCAATAGGGGGGGGGCGGGAATTCATCCTATGTTTTAGATAAGGGTGTATCTAGTTAACAGTCTTTTCTTGCGTCACTCACAAAAGAGGCATATAATATATTGATGTCTCTAGTGTTCACTGTGCCCACTTAGTCTCCTTGTGGAGGGTTCATACTGAGTGGCACTTTTTGATTTACAAATAGCCCTGTGACACTTTATTTGGTTATGGACCACTGATTTTTTTATTTAACCCTTAACGCCACAGCCATAACTTTTTTATTTTTCAATCAATATGTCCATGTTAGGGCTTGTTTTTTGCAGGACGAGTTGTACTTTTGAACAACACTATTGGTTTTACCATGTCGTGTACTCCAAAACGGGAAAAAAAATTCCAATTGTGGTGAAATTGCAAAAAAGTGCAATTCCACAACTATTTTTTAACTTCTGTTTTACAATCTTCACCAAACTAAAACTGTCCTGCTATTATGATTCTCCAGGTCATTACAAGTTCATAGATACCAAGCATGTATAGTTTTTTTTTTATTTAAATGGTGGAAAAAAAAATAAAGTTTGTTAAAAAAAAAGAAAAAAAAACTGCTCTATTTTCCAAGACCCGTAGCGTCTCCATTTTTCATGATCTGGGTGAAGGCTTATTTTTTATTTTTTGTGTGCCGAGCTGACATTTTTAATGATACCATTTTGGTGTGGATATGATCTCTTGATCACCCATTATTGCATTTTATTGCAATGTTGTGGCAACCAGGAAAAGGTAATTCTGGCGTTTTGATTTTTTTTTGCTTCGCCGTTTACTGATCGGATTAATTCTTTTTATAGCTTGATGGATCGGGTGATTCTTTAGGTGGCGATACCAAATATGTGTATATTTTATTTTTGTCTGTTTTATTTTGAATGGAGCGAATGGGGGGTGATTTGAACTTTTATATACATATTTTTCTAATATTTTTTTTTTTTACTTTTTGCATGCTTCAATAGTCTCCAAGGGAGACTAGAAGCTGCGATAACCCGATCGCCTCTGCTACACACAGGCGATGATCAGATCGCCAGTATGTAGCAGAAATGCTCAATTGCTATGAGCGGCTATAAGCGCTGATCACTGGGTGGCGCTCATAGCGATGCGGCAATGACAACCATAGAGGTCTGCTGACCCATCGGTGACCCGTGATCATGTGACGGGTCACCGATGGGCGGGATTAGTGATGCGCTCCATCACATTAAATGCTGCTGTCAGCGGGATTTAATGGGTTAACAGCTGCGGGTGGATGTTCAAGACAGCTGACATGTGCCAGGAAAGGTGTGGGCTCAGCGCCAGAGCCCACATCAAAGGGAGGGACATGACATGTGCCGTTCTAGTACGGCGCATGTTGTAAAGGGGTTAATAATGGTCATGATTGGTATTGGCACCAATCGCGCCCATTTAGTTACAGCCATCTGTCAGTCAGTGGCAGAGACACGGTTACACTCAGCGCTCACTATGCACAGAACAGTGACTGAAACTGTGCCAGCACCACCCCTATGACTGAAAGAGCAGGGCGGCTGGGGGGGAATAAAGGTCGCTTTTCAAAGTAAGTCTATGAGCGCCTCGTTCTGGCTCTCATAGACTCACAATAAGAGCTTATGACTGTTACTTCTGACTTGCGGTCAGTCAAAAGTTGAGGTCACAAAATGGCATCTTGGGACTGTAGCGGCGCTGATTAACAGTGGAGACAGCAACCGGTAAATATAATACTATGGTATGGGACCTTAGATTGGTAGCACCACTCCAACTCCACTCCAAAAAAATGCTGGAGCTGAGCTTTAACTGCACAACAAGTGGGCCGGTGTGCTCTCAAATGCCAGGGCTGAAGTTCAGTCCCAGTCCACACCTGGATGCCACCTACATAAGCCACAAGCACTATGCCACACTCCACTCAAACCCTGGATACATGTCACACTGACTACCCCAATAGATGCTGATAAAATTACAGGTAGCCATGCCCAGGTTTTAAGAAAACTGTTGAATTGTAAGTTATATCTGCCTACTCCATATAGCAGATTTTACATAAGGCATGATCGGCCAGTGCAGCCATATTGGGTGAACCTTCTGAATTGCTATCTCAAAAATGTTAGTAGTTTTGTCAGTATGTTCTATCAGTAGAGTATGGAATTAGATTAACTTTGGATTTAACCTCTTCACTGCCATTTACCAATTAGAATTGTTACTACTAAACACCTCAGAATCTAATATATAATTGCCTAGAATACTACTTCCTGCAATTTGTGCCAACTTCCTGTCCGGAGCTAATGTCCGGAGCTAATGTCCGGAGCTAATGTCCGGAGATAAGTGACGTCATCAGTGTCCAGTG
Organism: Ranitomeya imitator; assembly: GCF_032444005.1. NCBI lineage: Eukaryota > Metazoa > Chordata > Amphibia > Anura > Dendrobatidae > Ranitomeya > Ranitomeya imitator. Next base: position 1,087,940,151 of record NC_091282.1, on the reverse strand, counting down.
TCTGATTGGTTGCCGCCTGCTGCGAGTGACCAATCAGAAACGCGCCGTACTGTGACACACTCCGCCCGCCATTTTGGTGTGATTTTTAAATTTTTACCTCACAGCAAGTTTCTACTGCGTGGAGGCGGGCCCAGTGACGTTGCTCTTCAAGCTCCTGCCGAATTTCGTCAAAAAATGATAATACCATTTACCAAAACTATATATATTTAGTTGTGAAGTGGTTCAGTGACATTTTCACACCAATTTTGAACTTTTGTTTGGTGTTTTCTCCATATACTGCCTATTATTCACTGACTGTTATACTGAGAGACTGCCATTTATTAACCTCTTCTTTGCCACATTGGGTATATTGCTCTATTATTTGCCACATAAGGACATTGTCCATTATTGCCCAGCAATTTCTTAAATAACAAGAATTGTCAAGAGCTGGTAAGTGCAGCCATTTTTTGTTCTTTCTTACTATTATTTATTAATTGTATTATTCTTACATTTGAATAAATAAAGTATATATGGATTCTAGACTCCCGATTCTTTAGAATCGGGCTGCCATCTAGTCTAATATATAATTGCCTAGAATACTACTTCCTGCAATTTGTGCCAACTTCCGTGGCTTTGTCCGGAGCTAATGTCCAGAGCTAATGTCCGGAGCTAATGTCCGGAGCTAATGTCCGGAGATTAATTGCCTAGAATACTACTTCCTGCAATTTGTGCCAACTTCCGTGGCTTTGTTCGGAGCTAATGTCCGGAGCTAATGTCCGGAGCTAATGTGCGGAGATAATGTCCGGAGCTAATGTCCGGAGCTAATGTCCGGAGCTAATGTCCGGAGATAAGTGACGTCAACAGTGTCCAGTGTCTGATTGGTTGCCGCCTGCTGCGAGCGACCAATCAGAAATGTGCCGTACTGTGACACACTCTGCCCGCCATTTTGGTGTGATTTTTGAATTTTTACCTCACAGCAAGTTTCTACTGCGTGGAGGCGGGCCCAGTGATGTTGCTCTTCAAGCTCCTGCCGAATTTCGTCAAAAAAATGATAATACCATTTACCAAAACTATATATATTTAGTTGTGAAGTGGTTCAGTGACATTTTCACACCAATTTTGAACTTTTGTTTGGTGTTTTCTCCATATACTGCCTATTATTTTTGTTCTTTCTTACTATTATTTATTAATTGTATTATTCTTACATTTGAATAAATAAAGTATATATGGATTCTAGACTCCCGATTCTTTAGAATCAGGCTGCCATCTAGTATATCATAAATGTACTGGCATGCTGGGCAGTTTTTGCAACTCACTCATGGTATTCTTTGCCACAGCTGATTGATCTTTCCATCGCTTCAGTAAAAAAACCATAACACACGACACAGATTTGATTTTACACTATACCCCACAGTCTTTACACTAGCCCCTCAGTTTCCTTGCCGATAATAGCTTGATTTGTGCTGATGTTTTTTTACATTGGGATGTGATTATGTGTCAAATACTGTAGCTGAATATTCCGTGTTCTCTGTAGGTACTTTGACTAAAATATCCAATTTCTTACAATTAGGGTTACAATGTGAACACCTTAACTATTGATCATGTGACTCCACTACATGAAGCTTGCTTGGGAGATCATGTTGGATGTGCTCGGACACTTCTGGAGGCTGGAGCAAATGTAAGCGTTACTATACTATAGAGATAGGGAATTCCAGCTCACGGCTGTCACATTACTCTGAGACCCAGGGCACGGGTCAACGTCTCAGCCGGGACGTGTCTATGTTGGTAAAGGATCCAGCTCCATGGATATGCAATCTTCTTTATTAAGTAAGCAAATACAAAGTGAATGACCTGGCTAAAAACATCTGTGTTTCAGGTGCCCATAGCACTCTTAAACATGATGTTGAACTTCAGTTACCGATGCACCTTTATAGGTCTCTGCACTGGTAACTCAAGTTCAACATCATGATTAAGGGAGCTATGAGCACGATAAACACGGAGATGTTTTTAACCAGGTCATCCACTTTGTATTTACTTGCTTAATAAAGAATATTGAATGTCCATGGAGCTGGATCTCTAGTTACTATACCAATGGAGAGCAGATCTATGCTGAATGCATCGAGTACAGATAGCACTGTATGTTGGTGACAGCTCACTGCTGGCTGTCTCTACACATCCGACATTACACTACACATATAGTATCAGGCAATTGGAAAAAAAGGAATTTGGCTTAAGAGGTCACGGCAAATGTTCAACTTGTCTATCCAAGAAATTTTGTGATCTATTTTAGGTGAATGCTACAACTATTGATGGAGTGACTCCTTTATTTAATGCATGTTCAAGAGGCAGCGCTAATTGTGTAGAACTTCTTTTGGAGTATGGTGCAAAGGCGCAGCTAGAGACATGTCTCCCTTCACCTGCTCATGAGGCATCAAGTAAAGGTAATTATTAAATAAAATGATTTTTGAGTAAATTGTTGTATTAAAAAAAAAGATTCTTGAGCTTTAACATACAGTAATTCTCTGTCATTTCAAGCTACAGTAGTTTACAGTAGTTTACTAACTAATAAAACAATCTTACAGATATAGTTAGATAGTTAGATAGATGATAGATGTCATTGAGATATATAAATCCGTGCTTTGCGTGTGTAGCTAACTGTACATGTATTTAGTTAATAATTAGTTAATTTAGTTAATTAAATAAAAGAATAATATGGCGTGGGGGTCCCTCTAATTTTTCTTAACCAGCTGAGGGAAAGCTGACTGCTTGGGGCTGATGTTTATAGTCTGGGAAGGGGTAATAAATATGGAGCTTCCCTGGCTATTAATCAGTTCACAGCTGTCTACTTAGTCTTTACTAGTTATAAGAAGTAGTGACCCCCCCCCAAAAAAAAATGACATGGGGTCCCACCTATAATTAATAACTAGCAAAGGATAGGCAGATGGCTGCGGGCTGATATTAATAGCCTAGGAAGGGGACATGGATATTGGCCCCTTCCCAGACAAAGAAGATCAGCCCTCAGCCAACCCAGAAATGGTATATCCATTAGATCCACCAATTCTGGAGCTTATCCTAAGCTCCTGCCAAGTGGAGTAATAGTAATAAATATATATATATATATATATATATATATATATATGTATGTATACACACACATTTTCCAATATACATCATACTTTATCTACAACTGAGGAGTCTCTGGTTCAGATGCTACAAAGACATTTTTGGATATATTCGAAGTTTAGGGATGTTATCGGCTTTTCTGAATGTGAATTCATTCGCAGGTCACAGTGACTGTCTAGAAGTATTGATTTCCTGGGGTATAGATGTGGACCAAGACATTCCTCATTTAGGCTCGCCTCTTTACGTAGCTTGTAAAGGACAGCATTTAGCTTGTGTAAGAAAACTTTTATATGCAGGTCAGTACTTGGCGAATGTATTGATTTTTATATGTGTAATGTTGGAAATATATAGTAAAGTTGATCTGATCCCCTAGGTGCTAATGTACAGCATGGCAGGCATTTGGACACCCCATTACATGCGGCAGCTCAGCAGTCTAATACAGATATTGTAAGTTTACTGCTCGATTTTGGAGCTGATATCAGTGCAAAAAACACAGATTGCAAGCGCCCAGTAGATGTAGCTGCTGCAAGGAGTCCAGTGGAAAGGCACCTTCTTCAATACGAGGGTAAGCATGTGGATTACTGCTGCTAGTTTTACTGTGGCCTGTTTACCTTGTAACTTATACACACCTGAAGAATAGACATTACAGTTTTCAGATGTTTTACCTGGTTTATGTCAGCCTTTGTACAAACCATAGCAGGCTTTAAGCACTGGCTGCAAAATGGCACATTTCTTGGGACATTTCTGCTGCTGTTACCCATTATGGGTAGAAATTCTACTGTCTGAAAAATCTGGAAATTTAATATATGTATATACACTTTGTGCAGACTTATTAGGCAATTTGTAGTTTTGAAGATTAATTTTATTAGTGAACATCTACAGTTCTGTCAGTTGATCCAAATGGTTAATAAACCTCTATTTTTAAGTATTTAAGAAAGCAAAAGTGAGGTTTTGTCTTTCTTGGGTATGCAAAATTATTGGGCAACCATTCATGTGCAGAATTATTATGCAATTAAATCAAGCACGTAAATTTTCCCATATGAGTTGTTTATTTTCATCTGTGATAATAATAACAAAATAATTCAAAATGTACAAAATACTTTTCTGACATTTCAAAAAAATATATAGGTGATGACCAATATAGCCACTATTCTTTTCAATAAAAGTCATAAGCCGTGCATCCTGGAGTCTGTCTGTTTCTTGAGCTTTTGACGACCAACTTTTTTGGCAGCACCAACCACAGTCCCCAGACACTAGTCAGAGAGCTGACTGTTTCCCTTCACTGTAAATCTCCCATTTAACAAGAGCCCACAAGTTCTCAATAGGGTTTAGGGCAAGTGAGGAAGGGGCCATGTCATTATTCTTTCATCTTCAAGGCCTTTACTGGCAGCCAGGCAGTGCAGTTCATCGATGCATGTGATGGAGCATTGTCCTACATGATAATCATGGTTTTCTTGAAAGATTCAGACTTTTTCCTGTGCCACGACTTGAAGAGTGTCTTCTAAAAACTGGCAGTAGGTTTGTGAGTTGATCTTGAGTCCATCCCCAACCCCCAAAAAGTCCAACTAGCTAATCTTTAATAATACCAACCCATAGCAGTACCCCACCTTTACCTCGCTGGCATGTGAGATGAACTGCAGATCTGTACCCATTACTAATCCAGCTATGGGCTCACCCATCCGGTCCGTCAAGAGTCAATCTATTCTCATTAGTCCATAAAACATTTGAAAAATCAGTCTTCAGATTTTTTTGACCCAGTCTTGATGTTTCAACTTCTGTATGTTGTTAAGTAGTAGTCAGGTTTCAGCCCTCCTCACATTGGCCATATTTGTTAGAAATTAACACCTTGTTTTGATTTTCTTGGCACTCCAGGGAGTTTGCAGTTCTGTAATATGACAGCACATAATGGCTTCCTGATCACTTAATGATTGATTATTCTCAGATCTCTGGCAGTTAAAGAAAGTATTTTTTTTATCAACATGTTTCTTGCGACCCTGTTGTCTATTTGGAAGAAAAGTTTGGATGGTTCTGTGATCACGCCGCAAGCAGGTGTCTCTGAACAGTACTACGATGTACCACAAGTACCAGAGTCTGCTAAATCTTTCTGAAGGTCTTTTGTAGTCAAACAGGGGTTCTCGTTTGTCCCTCTAGCAATCCTAAGAGCAGTTCTCACTGAAATTTTGCTTGGTCTTCCAGACCTTATCTTGACCTTCACTGTTCCTATTTACTGCCATTTCTTAATTACATTTCAAACTGAGGAAAGGGCAACTTGAAAATGCTTTGCTTTCTTCTTATAGTCTTCTCCTGCTTTGTGGGCCTCCACCATTTTAATTTTCAGAATGCTAGTCAGCTGCTTAGAAAAACACATAGCTGCGGTTTTTGGCATAAAGTTAGAGAAGGCTGGGTTTTTATAAGCTGGAAAATTTGCATCACTTGTTTTTTCAAGATGATGATAATGAACAAGCCATAACCATAAAGGGCTAATTAAGGTCAAAACCTTGGCCAATGTTATCAGAGGACCAAATCTCAAAGGGTGACCAAACTTTTTCATTGACCCATTTTCCTTTTATAATTTTTAAAATGTAAAAAAAAACAACAATTCTTTTTTCTGTCTAAAATACAAAGGAAATGTGTCATCTTTAACTTTAGGCTTTTTAGAGATCATTTCATCTTCAACTTGCTTAACTGTTCACAATAAGGCCGGCGTCACACTAGCGAGTTTTACGGACATATGAGCACATAAAATACGTCCGTAAAACACGCATTACACACGGCCCAATGATTCTCTATGCCCCAGCTCCTATCAGCCGTATTTCACTGATCCGTATTATACGGCTTTCTACGGCCATAGAAAATCTCAGCATGCTGCGTTTGTCACCGTATTGCGCAAAAAATACGTCAATGAAAGTCTATGGGTGCGAGAAAAATACGGATTACACACGGACCAGCAGTGTGACTTGCGAGAAATACACAGCGGTGCTAGCGAGAAAAGCCGGCAATTCAGTGCGGTGTACAGTAACATCACACTGACAGCTTACAATAGAATAGGTAGAATAAATGTGTACACATAGAATAGGTATATATATATATATATATATATATATATATATATATATATATATATATATATATATATATATATATATGTCATTGAGACACATATATATATATATATATATATATATTAATATTTCATCCAGCGCGAGATAGCTTTAAAGCCGGTAATTCAATTGCCGGCTTTTGCGATCTCCTTCCTAAACCCGACATTATATGAGACATGGTTTACATACAGTAAACCATCTCATATCCCCATTTTTTTGCATATTCCACACTACTAATGTTAGCAGTGTGTATGTGCAAAATTTTGGCGCTCTAGCTATTAAAGGGTTAAATGGCGGAAAAATTGTCGTGGGCTCCTGCGCAATTTTCTCCACCAGAGTAGTAAAGCCAGTGACTGAGGGCAGATATTAATAGCCTGGAGAGGGTCCATGGTTATTGGCCCCCCCCTGGCTAAAAACATCTGCCCCCCAGCCAACCCAGAAAAGGCACATCTGGAAGATGCGCCTATTCTGGCACTTGGCCACTCTCTTCCCATTCCCGTGTAGCGGTGGGATATGGGGTAATGAAGGGTTAATGTCACCTTGCTATTGTAAGGTGACATTAAGCCATATTAATAATGGAGAGGCGTCAATTATGACACCTATCCATTATTAATCCAGTTGTATGAAATGGTTAAAAAACACACACACACACACACACATGATTACAAAGTCTTTTAATGAAATAAAGACACAGGTTGTTGTAATATTTTATTAGACTCTTAATCCACCTGAAGACCCTCGCTCTGTAACAAAGGAAAAATAAAAAAACAACAATATCTCATACCTTCCAATGATCTGTCATATCCCACGATGTAAATCCATCTGAAGGGGTTAAATTATTTTACAGGCAGGAGCTCTGCCATAATGCAGCTGTGCTCCTGCCTGTAAAACCCCAGCGAATGAATGGAAAGTAGGTCAATGACCTGTAGTTACCTTCATTCGCGGTGATGCACTCTCTGCTGGTTGTCCCCATATGACCTCGAGGCTGGGAAAATATTCTGAAAAGTTCCCACGCTCGAGGTCATATGAGGACATCCAGCAGAGGGCGCATCACCGCGAATGAAGGTAACAGGGATCACAGCCTCACAATATATATATCTCAAGATGGAGGGGAGCCAGGTCCAAATCTTGCACCTGGGCCCATCAGACTCTAGTTATGCCACTGGTTAGGCCAAGTTAACATGTTATATATTTAGTGCAAATTGTATATGCTGATATTCCACACGAAAAATCCACAGCATTTTACAGAAAAGTGGATGAGTTTTAATTTAATCTCATTCACATGTTCCCTTTTTTCTTTTTTTGTTGCACTTTTTAATCTGCAGCATATCGTTTTTTGTGAGGAAATTCACCTTTTCAGTGCAGACTTTACCCATTCACTTCAATGGGGACCCTAAATCCGCAAGCTAATCCGCTGGCTGGACATTATATTCTTGCATTTTTGCTGCATTTCTGGAACAACAATATTGCGCCTAAAAATGCACTAAATATCCTCTGATTTTAGATGCATATCCGCAGCAGATTTCAGTTTAGAAATCGGAGTGTAAAATCTTCACCAAATACACAATGTAGACATCTAATGTGGTGTAATTAATTATTTGTATTAAATGTCCATTTGGGGGTCTGTATGTAGGGGAGACAGGGCAAAAGCTTAGAACAAGGATGAATTCTCACCGCCACACAATAAGAGAAAAAAGAATGGATCTACCAACGGATCTACCTCTGGCAAAACATTTTTGTATACCAGATCACAGCACAACGGACATGAGATTACTTGTATTAAAGGGTAATTTCAAATCTCAGAGAGACAAAAAAAAGTCTGGGAGTATAAACTCATGACAAACTTTGACACTCTCATTGCAGGAATGAATGTGTGATATGGATTTATGTCTTTATACATCACTTAAGGAATTTGCTCATCAGACTTTGTGGGGGCATCACAACACAGAACCACACCTTAATCAGAGGACAAAAAAACATTCACACTCCTTATCTATGAACTGTTCCAATATTTATGGACACAACTGTTTATCACTCTCCCATAATGATAGCTCTGCTTCACGTCACCTGTCTTATCTATGGCATTATTTCTGTGCTGTGTTGTGCATAAATATGTGATTCTTCAGATTTTGTTTTTGTCTTTGCCTGATGAAGAGACCTGAGCAGTCTTGAAAGCTTGCAATTTGTTAGCATCTTTTCAGTCTGCCATTAACCCCTTAATCCCATATGACGTACTATCCCGTCGAGGTGCCCTGGGACTTAATTCCCAGTGACGGGATAGTATGTCATAAGCGATCGGCCGCGCTCACGGGGGGAGCGCGGCCGATCGCGGCCGGGTGTCAGCTGCCTATCGCAGCTGACATCCGGCACTATGTGCCAGGAGCGGTCACGGACCGCTCCCGGCACATTAACCCCCGGCACACCGCGATCAAACATGATCGCGATGTGCCGGCGGTATAGGGAAGCTTCCCGCAGGGAGGGGGCTCCCTGCGGGCTTCCCTGAGCCCCCCGCAGCAACGCGATGTGATCGCGTTGCTGCGAGGGTCTTACCTCCCTCCCTGCCTGCTCCAGACCCGGATCCAATATGGCCACGGCATCCGGGTCCTGCAGGGAGGGAGGTGGCTTCACAGAAGCCTGCTCAGAGCAGGCACTGTGAAGCAGCCTGCACTTCTCTCAGATCGGTGATCTGACAGAGTGATGTGCAAACTGTCAGATCATCGATCTGTGATGTACCCCCCTGGGGCAAAGTAAAAAAGTAAAAAAAAAATGTCCAAATGTGTAAAAAAAAATTAAAAAAAATATTCCAAAATAATGAAAAAAAAAAAATATTATTCCCATAAATACATTTCTTTATCTAAATAAAAAAAAACAATAAAAGTACACATATTTAGTATCACCGCGTCCGTAACGACCCGACCTATAAAACTGGCCCACTAGTTAACCCCTTCAGTAAACACCGTAAGAAAAAAAAAAAAGCGAGGCAAAAAACAACGCTTTATTATCATACCGCCGAACAAAAAGTGGAATAACACGCGATCAAAAAGACAGATATAAATAACCTTGGTACCGCTGAAACCGTCATCTTGTCCCGCAAAAAACGAGCCACCAAACAGCATGATCAGCAAAAAAATAAAAAAGTTATAGTCCTCAGAATAAAGCGATGCAAAAATAATTATTTTTTCTATAAAATAGTTTTTATCGTATAAAAGCGCCAAAACATAAAAAAATAATATAAATGAGGTGTCGCTGTAATCGTACTGACCCAAAGAGTAAAACTGCTTTATCAATTTTACCAAACGCGGAACGGTATAAACGCCTCCCCCAAAAGAAATTCATGAATAGGTGGTTTTTGGTGGTTTTTGGTCATTCTGCCTCACAAAAATCGGAATAAAAAGCGATAAAAAAATGTGACGTGCTCAAAAGTGTTACCAATAAAAACGTCAACTCGTTCCGCAAAAAACAAGACCTCACATGACTCTGTGGACCAAAATATGGAAAATCTATAATCTCAAAATGTGGTAACGCAAAAAATATTTTTTGCAATAAAAAGCGTCTTTCAGTGTGTGACGGCTGCCAATCATAAAAATCCGCTAAAAAACTCGCTATAAAAGTAAATCAAACCCCCCTTCATCACCCCCTTAGTTAGGGAAAAATAAAAAAAATGTATTTATTTCCATTTTCCCATTAGGGCTAGGGTTAGGGCTAGGGTTAGGGTTGGGGCTAGGGTTAGGGCTAGGGTTAGGGTTAGGTCTAGGGTTAGGGCTGGGGCTAGGGTTAGGGCTAGGGTTAGGGTTAGGGCTAGGGTTAGGGCTAGGGTTACAGTTAGGGTTGGGGCTAAAGTTACGGTTAGGGTTTAGATTACATTTACGGTTGGGAATAGGGTTGGGATTGGGGTTAGGGGAGTGTCAGGGTTAGAGGTGTGGTTAGGGTTACTGTTGGGATTAGGGTTAGGGGTGTGTTTGGATTAGGGTTTCAGTTATAATTGGGGGGTTTCCACTGTTTAGGCACATCAGGGGCTCTCCAAACGCGACATGGCGTCCGATCTCAATTCCAGCCAATTCTGCGTTGAAAAAGTAAAGCAGTGCTCCTTCACTTCCGAGCTCTCCCGTGTGCCCAAACAGGGGTTTACCCCAACATATGGGGTATCAGCGTACTCAGGACAAATAGGACAACAACCTTTGGGGTCCAATTTCTCCTGTTACCCTTGGGAAAATACAAATCTGGGGGCTAAAAAATAATTTTTGTGGAAAAAAAAAGATTTTTTATTTTCACGGCTCTGCGTTATAAACTGTAGTGAAACACTTGGGGGTTCAAAGTTCTTACAACACATCTAGATAAGTTCCTTGGGGGGTCTAGTTTCCAAAATGGGGTCACTTGTGGGGGGCTTCTACTGTTTAGGTACAGTAGGGGCTCTGCAAACGCAATGTGACGCCTGCAGACCATTCCATCTAAGTCTGCATTCCAAATGGCGCTCCTTCCCTTCCGAGCCCTTCCATGCGTCCAAACGGTGGTTCCCCCCCACATATAGGGTATCAGCGCACTCAGGACAAATTGGACAACAACTTTTGGGGTCCAATTTCTCCTGTTACCCTCGGGAAAATACAAAACTGGGGGCTGAAAAATAATTTTTGTGGGAAAAAATTTTTGTTTTATTTTTACGGCTCTGCATTATAAACTTCTGTGAAGCCCTTGGTGGGTCAAAGCGCTCAAAACACATCTAGATAAGTTCCTTAGGGGGTCTACTTTCCAAAATGGTGTCACTTGTGGGGGGTTTCAATGTTTAGGCACATCAGTGGCTCTCCAAACGCAACATGGGGTCCCATCTCAATTCCTGTCAATTTTGCATTGAAAAGTCAAACGGCGCTACTTCCCTTCCGAGCTCTCCCATGCGCCCAAACAGTGGTTTACCCCCACATATGGGGTATCAGCGTACTCAGGACAAATTGTACAACAACTTTTGGGGTCCAATTTCTTCTCACCCTTGGGAAAATAAAAAATTGGGGGCAAAAATATAATTTTTGTGAAAAAATATGATTTTTTATTTTTACGGTTCTGCATTATAAACTTCTGTGAAGCACTTGGTGGGTCAAAGTGCTCACCACACCTCTAGATAAGTTCCTTAGGGGGTCTACTTTCCAAAATGGTGTCACTTGTGGGGGGTTTCAATGTTTAGGCACATCAGGGGCTCCCCAAACGCAACATGGCGTCCCATCTCAATTCCAGTCAATTTTGCATTGAAAAGTCAAATGGCGCTCCTTCGCTTCCGAGCTCTGTCATGCGCCCAAACAGTGGTTTACCCCCACATATGGGGTATCGGCGTACTCAGGACAAATTGTACAACAACTTTTGTGGTCCATTTTCTCCTGTTACCCTTGGTAAAATAAAACAAATTGGAGCTGAAGTAAATTTTTTGTGAAAAAAAGTTAAATGTTCATTTTTATTTAAACATTCCAAAAATTCCTGTGAAGCACCAGAAGGGTAAATAAACTTCTTGAATATGGTTTTGAGCACCTTGAGGGGTGCAGTTTTTAGAATGGTGTCACACTTGGGTATTTTCTATCATATAGTCCCCTCAAAATGACTTCAAATGAGATGTGGTCGCTAAAAAAAAATGGTGTTGTAAAAATGAGAAATTGCTGGTCAACTTTTAACCCTTATAACTCCCTAACAAAAAAAAATTTTGGTTCCAAAATTGTGCTGATGTAAAGTAGACATGTGGGAAATGTTACTTATTAAGTATTTTGTGTGACATATCTCTGTGATTTAATTGCATAACATTCAAAGTTGGAAAATTGCGAAATTTTCAAAATTTTCGCCAAATTTCAGTTTTTTTCACAAATAAACGCAGGTAATATCAAAGAAATTTTACCACTATCATGAAGTACAATACGTCTTGAGAAAACAGTGTCAGAATCACTGGGATCCGTTGAAGCGTTCCAGAGTTATAACCTCATAAAGGGACAGTGGTCAGAATTGTAAAAATTGGCCATTAACGTGCAAACCACCCTTGGGGCTTAAGGGGTTAAAAGTTATCAACCACTGAGGACTCACAATTCTAAATACTGAACAATGTTAGACACATTGGATCTAGAAAGTAATTATTGTGAATGTACATTTAGTCTTTAATAAAATACAAAGTTTCTTGCTAAACTCTCCATTTCTACTTCCATTTAGCAAATCCATGTTCACTCTGTCAGCTCTGCAGACTCCGTATCCGGAAATGCATCGGACAGTCGAGATTACACCTTATTCCAAGCCTTCAGTTGCCAACTATCCTGAAAAACTTCTTACAGTATCGAGAAAGTATACGGAACTTTTAATAGTTGTTGTTTTGTCCAGTATATTGTAAAAATGACGTTCGTGAAATAAGACACTAAGTAAAGACTGTTCATTTACCTCTCACAAAAATAACACACTTGAAATTTTAAAGGGACATTTTTTAGTTTAGCTGGAATGAATTCACTTTATTACTGACAATAATAAATGACATCACAGCCAAAACTTCACAACAAAACTTCTTTGTAAAATTTGAGGATTAACAATAGATTTTATAATGTAAAAAAAAATAACCCTGAAAAATTGAAGATTTCTCTATTCAGTCCAAATCTGTTACTTCACTCAATTAAACCAAACAATTGACCAACTGAAAGAAAAAACCTCCCATGATGGACTCTTTTGGGAGCGAAAGAGATGATGCCCTGTAACTTGGTCACCGGAACAAAATCTCATCAGTCTCTGCTGGAACCCTCCTGGGAATAGAATGGGTGAATATACCTTCTTTCATTCTGTTTCTCCATCCTTTGCTTGTGAATTTTTCTTTTTATGATTGGATAACCCTTTAAAGGGAACCTGTCAGCAGGATTGTGCCCAGTAACATACAGTGTAAAATCAGTGCTGTTATACTGATTAAAATGATACCTTGGTTGATGAAATCCGTCTTGTGGTTGTTGTTTAATCTTTATTTTCAGTTTTTAGTTAAAGGGAACCTGTCACCCCCAAAATCGAAGGTGAGCTAAGCCCACCAGCATCAGGGGCTTATCTACAGCATTCTGGAATGCTGTAGCTAAGCCCCCGATGTATCCTGAAAGATGAGAAAAAGCGGTTAGATTATACTCACCCAGGGGCGGTCCCGGTCCGATGGGTGTCGCGGTCCGGTCCGGCGCCTCCTATCTTCATCAGATGAAGTCCTCTTCTTGTCTTCACGCTGCGGCTCTGGCGCAGGCGTACTTTGTCTGCCCTGTTGAGGGCAGAGCAAAGTACTGCAGTGCGCAGGTGCTGGGCCTTTCTGACCTTTCCCGGCGCCTGCACACTGCAGTATTTTGTTCTGCCCTCAACAGGGCAGACAAAGTACGCCTGCGCCGGAGCCGCAGTGTGAAGACAAGAAGAAGACGTCATCGTAAGAAGATGGGAGGCGCCGGACCAGACCGTGACGCCCATCATACCGGGACCGCCCCCGGGTGAGTATAATCTAACCTCTTTTTCTCATCTTTCAGGATATATTGGGGGCTTATCTACAGCATTCCAAAATGCTGTAAATAAGCCCGTGATGCCAGTTGGCTTAGCTTACCTTCGATTTTGGGGGTCACAGGTTCCCTTTAATGATATACTCGTGCTCCGGGGCAGCCTGTGGGGGGTCTCCATGTGATGCTCTGCTTAGGTATTCATAATGCAGACCACTGACAGGTCACTGATCCACAAATACAGCTGAAAAAGGGCAGCACCGCTTACCTGCCCAGGTCTCTGTACAAATGCACAACAGGATGCAGCCAACCCATATTGCAAAGATGTTGCAAAACACTAAATAGCCACTCACAACCTACCAGTTCATGGAGGGGGTGACTGCTTAGTATACATTTTCACAATAGAGGTCTGAATAGGGCTCTGGTCACATGGAGGTAATGCATAGTGTCTGGCTCACAGCCTATTAGATCCCTTACTGACCTGCCCCTTAGTTTACATAATGAATATTATATATACATACTGAAGAAAAAAAAACACTTCCGTAGGCAGGTGCTTGCCGTGCTACCGGCGCTGCAGCATAACCGTATGTTTAATGTCCCAATAATAAATGTGGTTGATGTTGTTCAGATAGAAAAAAAAAATTTAATGGCGCCTGTCACGCCTGCGCAGTAGCAGCTATTGGTGTAGATAGGTGATCCGATAGCTGCTACTGCGAAGGCGCGGGCGGCACCATCTTGGAGGAGAGAATTTCTTTTTATTCTCCAGTAAGATGGTGCATGTGCAGTATATGCTATCGGATCACTTACATACACCAATAGCTGTTACTGCGCAGGCGTGACGGGCGCCATTTTAAAATTGTTTTTTTCTATCTGAATAATATCAACCACATTGGGATATTAAACATGCGATTATGCTGCAGAAGCGTTTTTTTTTTCTTCAGTTTGTACAGATATTCATTATGTAAACTAGGGGACAGGTCATAGAGGGATCAGTGACCGGTCAGCAGTCTGCATTATGAATATATAATTAGAGCACCACATGAAGCCCCCACAGGCCGCCCCGGGGATATCATTGATTGAAAACTGAAAATAAAGATTAAACAACAACCACAAGACGGATTTCATCAACCAAGGTATCATTTAAATCAGTATAACGGCGCCGACCTGACACTGTCTGTAAGTTACTGTGCACAATCCTGCTGACAGGTTCCCTTTAAATGCAGGAGAAAGCAGTAGTGCTCCATTACTGTGGACATGCAGGGGGTAAGCAGGGCAAGCAAGTAAAAGACTAGTGCGTTGCAACTTCAACAAATGGCTGAGGAGCATTATAAGAGTGACGGCTACTGGACAACCCCTATCACGCTGCAATATTTGCATTGTCTGGGGTTCACAGACACTGTATAGTACAGAGCGCACTCAAAACTTGCATTTTGGCGACCAACGTGAAGTAAATAATAACCCAGACCTCCATCACCCCACTTCTGAGTTTCTCTTAAATATTCAAGAAAGAATATACATGTACATTCATTTTTTTGTTCTTAAAAGAAGTGTCCAACAGTAAAATTAATATTTGTAGAGATGAGTGGATCTCTTCATCCAACGCTGGTCCACGGTCCAGGTCAGTGTTCTCTGGCCGCGGACAGGAGCTGCGCTAATTTCCTGACCTTCTGGGCTCATCTTATGATTTGTTGTACTGGGACATCGTCTCCTGTATGCTACATGGTGTACAGACGACATCACACTAGGCTGCTGAATTAAACGCCGCACCAAGGAACCCAGAAGGTCAGGAAATTCACGCAGCTCCTGTCCATGGCCAGAGACAACTGACCTGGACCATGGACCGGGGTTGTATGAAACAATCTGCTCATCTCTATTTTTAATCAATTCATGCTTTAAAAAAAAGCGGAGGTATACTCACCATCCAGCGCCACCGAGGATCCAGTGCAGACTGCTCTGGAGGTCTACGGCAACACTGTAAGTGGTGTCTGCCCCATATTGAAATCACAGCACCTCTGCAGCCTGCAACTTATCTGTGGTGTGCTGCCGTCAGGCGACTAGAAGGGTTCATCATCGGATGCTTTTCCAAGCCTTAAAAAAATAAAATTTACTGTCAGACAACCCCTTTAGCATATGTGGATGCATTGTATGGATACTGGATTTCCCTCTGTTTCACTTCTACACTACTAGACACAAGACTGCACTTTTCCATTTTTACCTTATGGTTTACCAGTACAAATTGCGCAACCAACCTCTGGTAAAATGCGTGTAGTTTGCAATGTAGTTCTTCGCTGTCTGGCACAACCTGGTACATGAACAGACACCCTCATTTCTCATTACATACACCTACGCACCTGATTCTGACTTTGCCAATTCTTCAATCTACAGTTGTGCTCAAAAGTTTACATACCCCAGTAGAATTTTTTCTTTCTTGGCCTTTTTTCAGAGAATATAAATGATAACACCAAAACTTTTTCTCCACTCATGGATAGTGGTTGGGTGAAGCCATTTATTGTCAAACTGCTGTGGTTTCTCTTTTTAAATCATAATGACAACCCAAAACTTCCATGTAACTCTGATCAAACGTTTACATGCCCCATTTCTTAATACCGTGTATTGACTTCTCTAACATCAATGAAAGCTTGAAGTCTTTTATGGATGAGGTTCTTTATTTTCTCAGAAGGTAAAGCTGCCCACTCTTGTTGGCAAAAAGCCTCCAGTTTCCTGTAAATTCCTGGGCTGTCTAGTATGAACTGCGCATTTCATATCTCTTCAAAGTGGCTGAATGATATTGAGGTCAGGAGACTGAGATGGCCACTCCAGAACCTTCACTTTGTTCTGCTGTAGCCAATGACAGGTCGACTTGGCCTTGTGTTTTGGATCATTGTCATGTTTGAACGTCCAAGTACGTCCATTCGCAGCTTCCAGGCTGATGAGTGCAAATTTGCCTCCAGTATTTGCTGATAACGTGCTGCATTCATCTTTTCTTCAACTTTGACCTGTGCCTTTGTAGCTCACACATCCCCAAAGCATCATCGATTCATCTCTATTTTTTACAGTAGGAATGGTGTTCCTTTCATCATAGGCCTTGTTGACCTTTCTCCAAATGCAATGTTTATGGTTGTAGCTAAAAAGTCCAAGTTTTGTCTCATCACTCCAAATTACCTTGTTCCAGACGTTTTGAGGCTTGTCTCTGTGCTATTATGCATATTGTAGGAGAGATACTTTGTGACATTTGCGCTGTAATTGCTTTCTTCTGGCGACTGGACCATGTAGCCCATTTTTCTTCAAGTGCCTCCTTATTGTGCATCTTGAAACAGCCACACCGCTAGTTTTCAGAAAGTCCAATATTTCAGCTGATGTTATTTGTGGGTTTTTCTTTGCATCCTAAACAATTTTCCTGGCAGTTGTGGATGACATTTTTGTTGGTCTACCTGACCGTGGTTTTGTTTTTAGAGAACCTCTAATTTTCCATTTGTTAATCCCAGTTTGAATGCTGCTGACTGGTATTATCAATTCCTTGGATATCTTTTTGTATCCTTTTCCTGTTTTATACAGTTCAACTACCTTTTCCCGTAGATCCGTTGACAATTCTTTCTCTTTCCTCATGACTCACAATCCAGAAACATCAGTGGCTCCATGAAAGATGCAAGAGTCTGTCTGGATCCCAGAAACTCACTCAGCTTTTATGAACACACACTGATTACAAGCAAACAGGTCACAGGTAAGGATGTTACCTTTAATAGCCATTCAAACCCATTTGTGTCAACTTCTGTGCATGTTCTCAGGCCAAAATCACCAGGGTATGTGAACTTTTGACAAGGGTCATTTGGATGTTTTGGGTTGTCAATATGATTTAAAAAGAGAAACCACAGTAGTTTGACAATAACTGGCTTCACCCAACCACTAACCATGGCTGGAGAAAAAGTTTTGGTGTTATCATTCATATTCTCTGAAAAAAGGCCAAGAAGTAAAAAATTCTGCGGGGGTATTATAATAATAATAATAATATTATTTATATAGCGCCAACATATTCCGCAGCGCTTTACAAATTATAGAGGAGACTTGAGGGGTATGTAAACTTTTGAGCACAACTGTACCTTGAATATGTAGAGCTGTCATTTATATTTTCTTTCATTATGGCAAAGTCAATTTATTGTGTTTTGGAGAAATATACACGTAGTCTATATGGTGTATGCTGTATGGGCACCCATTCAGGGGTGTAAATAACAGTGTACCTAATGCATCACGTGTGGACCTTGTACTAGGTTTATGACCTATAAATGTATTATGTAAATCATAAAGGATACATTTCTGCCCAAAGATGTGGCATTTCACATCGTTTTTCAACTCCATCAATATATAAGACTTCATTAAAAAATTACAGCAATGTTACTGTGAGAATTTATTAAAGGTGTTACGTTTATTTTCCAGTGAAAAAAAAGGTCACAGATGTAAAAATGGAAGTTTCCCTTTTTCTGTTGCGCTCAACACTTTTCTACATCACCATGAGAAGAGCGAGTGTACAACAGCGTCCGGACAGATTTCAATTTCTACTAATGCCTATTTCTGCCTGCAATGTGGATGATTATTACTAACTAGATGGTGGCCTGATTCTAACGCATCGGGTATTCTAGAATATGCATGTCCTCGTAGTATATTGCACATCCCACGTAGTATATTGCCCAGTCACGTACTATATTGCCTAGTGACGTAGTATATTGCCCAACCACGTAGTATATTGCCCAGTCACGTAGTATATTGCCCAGTCACGTAGTATATTGCCCAGTCACGTAGTATATTGCCCAGTCACGTAGCATATTGCCCAGTCACGTAGTATATTGCACAGTCACATAGCCTATTGCCCAGTCACGTAGCATATTGCCCAGTCACATAGCCTATTGCCCAGTCACGTAGCCTATTGCCCAGCCACGTAGTATATTGCCCAGTCACGTAGTATATTGCCCAGTCACGTAGTATATTGCACAGCCCGCGTAGTACATTGCACAGCCCACGTAGTATATAGCAATGTGGGCATCATATCCCTGTTAAAAAAAAAGAATTAAAATAAAAAATAGTTATATACTCACCTTCCGTTGGCCCCTGGTTCCAAGAAGCGTTTACCGACGCTCCTCGCTTGCTCCGGTCTCAAGAGTGCATTGCCGTCTCGTGAGATGATGACGTAGTGGTCTCGCAAGTCCGCTACGTCATCATCTCGCGAGATCGCAATGCATGGACTGGTCACCAGAGCGTCGCGAGAAGCGGGAAAGGCGCCGGAAGGTGAGTATATGATGATTTTTTATTTTTTTTATTATTTTTAACATTAGATCGTTTTACTATTGATGCTGCATAGGCATCATCAATAGTAAAAAGTTGGTCACACAGGGTTAATAGTGGCGTTAATGGAGTGCGTTACACCGCAGCATAACGTGGTCCATTAGCGCTGCCATTAACCCTGTGTGAGGGCTGACTGGAGGGGAGTATGGAACGGGAACTGCCCGTCGCTGATTGGTCGTGGCAATGGTCGTGGGCGTTTTACCACGACCAATCAGCGACTTGGATTTCCATGACAGACAGAGGCCGTGACCAATGAATATCCGTGACAGACAGAAAGACAGACGGAAGTGACCCTTAGACAATTATATAGTCGATGGGAATCTGTCACCAGGTTTATGCTTTTGAATCCAAGAGCAGCATAAAAAAGGACAGAGATCCTGATTCTAACGATGTGTCACTTAACTGGGCTTCTATCTGTAGTTTTGATAAAATCACTGTTTTGTCTACTGCAGCTATGCTAGTACTATAAATGAAGAACTCTGTCCATCCGCACCATTGAAGGAGGAGATCTGTAACATCAACTAATCAACTATTGTTAATTATGGAGTCTGTGTTTTCTGTCATCGTGTCTATAATAATAATGAGACTGCTGAAAAGTCTTCTGTACAGGACAAGAAGTACAAGTCTAGGTCTAGTATAAGGTCTAATGATCGGTGAGAAAATTGCAAGATTTATGATTTTTCTTTAAATTGATAGTTGTACGGAATATCGATAAATGTACCGGTAGTTAGATTTTTTTTAAATCATAAAAAACGGATTAAAATAATAATAATTCCCATCTTACATATTTATAGCATATGAACCACCCTAAATGTCTGGTATATAAGGTCCCATGTCTGAGACCTCCGCCCATCTACAGGATATTTTTGGCCACCTTTTCCGTGTATACCAGCTGTGGGGAGGGGACCAATTCTGGTGATGTGTACCAGTCCCAGGTGAGGAACTTGTATCTGTCAGACACTGATGGTGTCAATGTGTGAGATGTGAATAACCCTTTACTATGTTCACAAAGAGGAGACCTTACCAGATATCTGTCCAGCACACGGACATTGCAGTGACGCTCCATCCATGAACACCATGAATACCCGTTCCTAAAGGTGTCAGTTGTGTATGGCATGAAAAGGTTAAGATGGTCACATATACAAACCGGAGATTTCTAAGAATAGCGATAAGCGAACATGCTCGGGTGCTTTGTCTTTGCTGTGCTCGAAAAATATGTCCGAGTTCCTGCGACTGCATGTCTCACGGCTGTAAAAAGTGCCACAACACATGCAGGGATTGTCTAACAAACAGACTATCTCTGCGGACAGCCGCGAGACATGCAGCCGCGGGGGACCCGGACATATTTTTCTAGCGCGCCGGCGACACTCAGTTACCACACGAGCGTGTTCAGATAACACCTTATCCCAGCACGTTCACTCATCACTAATAGTGAACAATCATGAGGTAAAATGTGGCAGGAAACGATAGCTTTAGCCAACAGATTACAGCGTGTCATTGTCTGGAAAGATGTCAGCCATGTGCTTCTATCTGCTGTACGGCCACGAATGACATCCTACGACAGCAGTAGGAAATGCTGGAGGGGATAAAAGCGCAAATAGGGTCTTTTCCAATTGAGATGACCGGGTATACAATCAGATTGCACTCACCTGATGTGTCTTTACATCAGAGCATGGAAAATCATGAAAGATGGCAGCTGCTGCAGGTCCACTGGTCAAACCGATAACCAAATAGTAACATTCAAACTGGAAAAATGTGTGGGTATCACCGGCTCTGCTGCTGTACAAATTACGATCCTCACGATTTTAAGCTGAAATTGATGGTTTATTTTTCCAACGCGTTTCGAAGTCAAACAGGACTTCTTCTTCAGGAGCTGCTATAGATGTAAAATATCACTTCATACATGGGTCAATGCTGACCTCAGTGTGAAAAAGGGCAGAGAAAAAAACTTGGCCCAACCTTGCCTAACAAACAGGCACTCGAAGATATTTTTCAAGCACGCCGAAGACCCTCTGTTAGAACTCAAGCATGCTGGGTAACACCTTATCCAAGCACACCGAAGATCCTCGGTTAGCACCAATGCATGCTGGGTAACACCTTATCTGAGCACGCCGAAGATCCTCGGTTAGCACCCAAGCATGCTGGGTAACACCTTATCTGAGCACGCCGAAGACCCTCGGTTAGCACCAGTGCATGCTGGGTAACACCTTATCCGAGCACGCCAAATACCCTCAGTGAGCATTTGAGCATGCTGGGTAACACCTTATCCGAGCACGCCAAAAACCCTCGATAAGCATCAGAGCATGCTGGGTAACACCTTATCTGAGCACACCGAAGACCCTCGGTTAGAACTTGAGCATGCTGGGCAACACCTTATCTGAGTGCAGCGCCCCAGAGATCTGGTCGTTGCAGTATGACACTCTGCCACTAAGGGGAGTGATGGTACGTCTGATGGCACTGAAGGAATTCTCCTGACCAGGTATCACCAGAACACATTACACTTCACACTCCGGCCACTAGGGGAAGAAAAAGGCTTTATTTATTGGGCCACTCCTCACACTGGTAAAACTAGGGGTTGGGGAGGAAGTAAGTCAGAAGCTGACTGGGTTGGATTCAGGCAACATCGCGTGGCAAGGGGGTGTTGCGGGGAGAAGACACAGGGGGGTCCCTGTCAGGCGTGGGAACCTGGCAGGAGCCTAGCGAACAGAACAGAACGTTACGGAGCCGCACCTGCACTTCCTTGCGGCGGTATCCTAAGAAAGAGATAAGAAAGGGAAGGATATTGTGGAACAGTGTAAACGAGATCAAGCAAAAAGGAGTACCAGTAGGAGTCGTGCCGTGAGACCGAGGCAACACCCTACTGAGGCTTGTAGCCGGTGGCCGGAACACCGCGGGAGTAACTGACTTCAGGCCTTACTTCGAACTCCGCAGGACAGTTAATTATAGGTTGTCTGTCTACCTTAAATTTCCTAAGAAGACATAGGGGGCAACATTGGGAGAGGGGCGTTTCTAGGGTCCCGGAAGACCTCCAAGCCTTCCTGTCATACGGGTGCGTCCTAGCCAAAACATATCTGGGGGACGAGAAACTAGTAATATCTGGAACAAAAGAGAGAGAGAGCTGTAGAGAACGAACGAACGAGAATAGCATTTGTGAGGACTATACTGAATGCTCAGCAGGGTAGGACTACAACACACAGGCGCTAGTGGTAGGAAACAATTTCCATCTGCGAGGGAAACTCTGGAAGTGCCCATCGGACCGGCCGGTCTCTGATAGCCCTGTTAAACGTGCTCTGGATTGAGGATCCTGAAGTCTTCAGTAAAGAGGTAAA
The DNA here is from genome assembly GCF_032444005.1 of Ranitomeya imitator. NCBI lineage: Eukaryota > Metazoa > Chordata > Amphibia > Anura > Dendrobatidae > Ranitomeya > Ranitomeya imitator. The sequence continues at coordinate 1,087,917,825 of NC_091282.1, read as the reverse complement.
GAGACTGCAACCTTGTGTCCTCGTTATTGCCTGCACCTCACACCATTACCATCTACCTAACTGGGAAGCCCTGGGGACATTCTTCACCTGTGGGAAGGTATAGCATCCAGCTGCCATTCCATCACCCCAGCGGACCCCATAGCAGCGTCGGTCACCCTGACCGAACACCACATGTGGCGTCACGAACCCCTGACAGACTGAACCACCACCTTTATTGGACGCCCCTTAGCAGGGTCGCAGACCGGGTCTAGCCACCGTGACAACATCAGAACCGAACCAGAGAGGCCCGGTACTGAAACACGTGGCCCTGTGTCTGGGTATGATCCATGAGCATGTCAAAGACCCTCGGTTAGCACCTGAGCATGCTGGGTAACACCTTATCCGAGCACGATGAAGACCTTCAGTTAGCACCCGAGCATGCTGGGTAACACCTCATCCGAGCACGCCGAAGACTCTCGGTTAGCACCAGAGCATGCAGGGCAACACCTTATCCGAGCATGCCAAAGACCTTCGGTTAGCACAGAGCATGCTGGGTAACACCTTATCTGAGCATGCCAAAGACCCTTGGTTAGCACCAGGGCATGCTGGGTAACACCTTATCCGAGCATGCCAAAGACCCTCGGTTAGCACCAGAGCATGCTGGGCAACACCTTATCCGAGCACGACGAAGACCCTCGGTTAGCACCAGAGCATGCTCGGTAACACCTTGTCTGAGCACACAGAAGACCCTGGGTTAGCACCAGAGCATGCTGGGCAACACATTATCCGAGCACGCTGAAGACCCTTGGTTAGTACCAGAGCATGCTGGGCAAAACCTTATCCGTGCACTCCGAATACCCTCGGTTAGCGCCCAAGCATGAGGGGTAACACCTTTTCCGAGCACACCGAAGACCCTCGGCTAACCCAGAGCATGCTGGGCAACACCTTATCCGTGCACGCCAAATACCCTCGGTTAGCACAAGAGCATGCTGGGTAAAACCTTTTCTGAGCACACTGAAGACCCTCGGCTAACACCTGAGACTGCTGGGCAACACCTTATCCAAGCATGCCGAAGACCCTCGGTTAGCACCAGAGCATGCTGGGCAACACCTTATCCGAGCATGCCGAAGACCCTTGGTTAGCCCCAGAGTTTGCTGGGTAACACCTTATCTGAGCACGCCGAAGACCCTCGGTTAGCCCCAGAGTATGCTGGGAAACACCTTATCCGAGCACGCTGAAGACCCTCGGTTAGCCCCAGAGTATGCTGGGTAACACCTTATCTGAGCACGCTGAAGACCCTCGGTTAGCACCAGAGCATGCTGGGTAACACCTTATCTGAGCACGCTGAAGACCCTCGGTTAGCACCAGAGCATGCTGGGTAACACCTTATCTGAGCACGCTGAAGACCGTTGGTTAGCACCAGAGCATTCTGGGTAACACCTTATCTGAGCACGCTGAAGACCCTCGGTTACCCCAGAGTATGATGGGTAACACCTTATCTGAGCACGCTGAAGACTCTCGGTTAGCACCAGAGCATGCTGGGTAACACCTTATCTGAGCACGCCGAAAACCCTCGGTTAGCCCCAGAGTATGCTGGGTAACACCTTATCTGAGCACGCTGAAGACCCTCGGTTAGCCCCAGAGCATGCTGGGTAACACCTTATCTGAGCACGCTGAAGACCCTCGGTTAGCACCAGAGCATGTTGGGTAACACCTTATCTGAGCATGCTGAAGACCGTTGGTTAGCACCAGAGCATTCTGGGTAACACCTTATCTGAGCACGCTGAAGACCCTCGGTTACCCCAGAGTATGCTGGGTAACACCTTATCTGAGCACGCTGAAGACCGTCGGTTAGCACCAGAGCATGCTGGGTAACACCTTATCTGAGCACGCTGAAGACCCTCGGTTAGCCACAGAGCATGCTGGGTAACACCTTATCTGAGCACGCTGAAGACCCTCGGTTAGCCACAGAGCATGCTGGGTAACACCTTATCTGAGCACGCTGAAGACCCTCGGTTAGCCACAGAGCATGCTGGGTAACACCTTATCTGAGCACGCTGAAGACCCTCGGTTAGCCACAGAGCATGCTGGGTAACACCTTATCTGAGCACGCTGAAGACCCTCGGTTAGCCCCAGAGCATGCTGGGTAACACCTTATCTGAGCACGCTGAAGACCCTCGGTTAGCCCCAGAGCATGCTGGGTAACACCTTATCTGAGCACGCTGAAGACCCTCGGTTAGCCCCAGAGCATGCTGGGTAACACCTTATCTGAGCACGCTGAAGACCCTCGGTTAGCCCCAGAGCATGCTGGGTAACACCTTATCTGAGCACGCTGAAGACCCTCGGTTAGCCCCAGAGCATGCTGGGTAACACCTTATCTGAGCACGCTGAAGACCCTCGGTTAGCACCAGAGCATGCTGGGTAACACCTTATCTGAGCACGCTGAAGACCCTCGGTTAGCCACAGAGCATGCAGGGTAACACCTTATCTGAGCACGCTGAAGACCCTCGGTTAGCCCCAGAGCATGCTGGGTAACACCTTATCTGAGCACGCTGAAGACCCTCGGTTACCCCAGAGCATGCTGGGTAACACCTTATCTGAGCACGCTGAAGACCCTCGGTTAGCCCCAGAGCATGCTGGGTAACACCTTATCTGAGCACGCTGAAGACCCTCGGTTAGCCCCAGAGCATGCTGGGTAACACCTTATCTGAGCACGCTGAAGACCCTCGGTTACCCCAGAGCATGCTGGGTAACACCTTATCTGAGCACGCTGAAGACCCTCGGTTAGCCCCAGAGCATGCTGGGTAACACCTTATCTGAGCACGCTGAAGACCCTCGGTTACCCCAGAGTATGCTGGGTAACACCTTATCTGAGCACGCTGAAGACCCTCGGTTACCCCAGAGTATGCTGGGTAACACCTTATCTGAGCACGCTGAAGACCCTCGGCTACCCCAGAGCATGCTGGGTAACACCTTATCTGAGCACGCTGAAGACCCTCGGCTACCCCAGAGCATGCTGGGTAACACCTTATCTGAGCACGCCGAAGACCCTCGGTTACCTCAGAGTATGCTGGGTAACACCTTATCTGAGCACGCTGAAGACCCTCGGCTACCCCAGAGCATGCTGGGTAACACCTTATCTGAGCACGCTGAAGACCCTCGGCTACCCCAGAGCATGCCGGGTAACACCTTATCTGAGCACGCTGAAGACCCTCGGTTACCCCAGAGCATGCTGGGTAACACCTTATCTGAGCACGCTGAAGACCCTCGGCTACCCCAGAGCATGCTGGGTAACACCTTATCTGAGCACGCTGAAGACCCTCGGTTAGCCCCAGAGCATGCTGGGTAACAGCTTATCCGAGCTTTTTCACCCATCACTAATCAGCAGGAATTCAGAAACTTACTTCATTCTCTGCATCCATTGTTACTCCATGCTACAGTGAGTAGTGGCGTTACTCATACATAAAAAGTCCTATCCTACAGGGACATAATCCAAGCAAAAAAAACCCCGCAGATCAAGAAACTATCCTGCAGTGAAAGGGTTAAGAGACCGAGCTGACCGGCTACATATAAGCCGATCCTTCCCTGTGGGGTAATTACGTGCACAGACAGCAGGGGGCGCTCATGGCTGCACACTCCCCTATGAAGCTGGACGTTATCTCTATCTCTGCGTCATGTGATAATAATGAGCCCGCCCCACACTAGTGACGTCACCGGCAGAGGGCAGGGTTCCTCATTGGTGTACACCCGTAGTCATAGTAACGGTTGCCTGGTTACATAGAACGCTGGCTGTCCGGTGCGGTGGCAGAAGCGGCGTGTCCGGTCATAATGACGTCATATTCCGAGGCCCCGAAAAAGAGCGGGGTCCCCAGAGACGTGCTGAAATGGCTGCAGAGCCTGGACCTCAGCGTCTTCCCCAAGAGCTTCCGAAGGTATCTGCAGGGAATGCTGGGGGTGGTTCTCCTGGTGTGGGGTTTCCCATAGGTTGCAGATAACGCCAGCACGGGCCGGGGCCCAGCGCTGCGGCTTCTCCTGTCAGGCCCACTCTCTGCATGATTAACCCCTTCCAGGGATTGTCCGGTACAGGCAAAAAACGAACAAAAACAAGGATCCCGAAAAATAACCTTTATTAGAGCTCGATAAAAGAACTCTTTTCAACAACAATAAAACGATACCAAAAAACACAGACTATGTACCTGTTACTCCCTAGGGAATCGCTATATTACACACTGCCTAGCAGTGGGGGGAGGCACCCGAATTTACTGCCATAGGCGCCCCCACGCCTTGTCGGCTCACCCTAAAAAATCCCTAGAGGTCCCTAAAATGCAGGAAACCTGGTAGAACCTGTGGGGAAAGAACTACCTGGCAGCGGAGGTAGGCACCCGAATTTGAAGCTGTAGGCGCCCCCACTCAACGTCGACTGACCCTAGGGTCCCTTAAGAATCCCTACAATAGGATAGAAAATAAAGAAAATGTCCCAATACACCCTAGTTCCCCCCAAAAATAAATAAAGCAAAAATAAAGAAACTACATTTTATCATAGATGTAAAATGATGAAAAAGGTTTTATCAACAAATGATATGTCATATAGGGGAAAAGGATAAACCCAAGACAATAGACAAAGTGTAGAATAAACCAAATGCAGTAAACCTACTATTGTCCGGGTGACTAGGATGTGATATAACTAGTATTGTCCCAATAATTCCATACACCGTTACTAGAGTAATGAATGACCACCAAGAAATACAAAAAATGCAGAGGTCGTCTCATAGATCAATATAACGGAGTTCATTCAAAAGTCTGTACTGCCAGCATAGGACACAATCATCCTTCGCAGCAAGGACAAAGATATCCCCCACTATAAGTAACTGTGGTATCTAATCTCATAGTGGGGATATCTTTGTCCTTCTTGCTGCGAAGGATGATTGTGTCCTATGCTGGCAGTACAGATTTTTGAATGAACTCCGTTATATTGATTGATTGATTTTTTTGGGCGCCTATCGCAGTAAATTAGGGTGCCTACCCCCACTGCTAGGCAGTGAGTAATATAGCGATTCCCTAGGGAGTAACAGGTACATATTCTGTGTTTTTTGGTATTGTTTTATTGTTGTTGAAAAGAGTTCTTTTATCTAGCTCTAATAAAGGTTATTTTTTAGGGATCCTTGTTTTTGTTAGTTTTTTGCTTGGTCTAGGATTCTACTGTATCTTTCTGTGGTTTTTGATTGTCCAGTACAGACCGGGGGATCCTGGGAGTGAGGGTCCTAGAGGCCCCCACAGGGCTGCCACTAGGAATTTCGGGGCCCCATACTGGCAACATTTTTTGGGCCCCCTTGAGACTCTGCCCAGGCTCCACCCCAGCCCCGCCTCCACCCCTCGAACTGTCCACAGCCCCACCGCTCTCTCTTGGAAAGAGTCTTCTCACCTATCACACGTAAAGTTCCCATCACCGGATCACACATATAGCCGGCAGCTTTTGTTTTGGCCAATAGATTTTTTAAGCCAACAATAGAACACACTTGCGCTACTAAATAGATAACCCAAGTGCTGCAGGTATTTAGGCAGATCCGTGCACACTCTACCAGAAAAACAAATAGACCAATTAAAATAATAAATACCGCGCTACAAGGGTTAAAGGTTGGTTTAAAAACAGATTAATTATTACTGCACCTGAGTGCAACAGGCTTGGCAAGATAAAGTGAACAAACTATACTGGTGTTCACACAATCGTCAGTTCACACTGGTACAGCCCGCAGTTGGAGTCCTCAGTGATTTGGATGTGCGCTATATGCAATATAATAGAAATAAATAAATAGTAGAGCACGTACCATGGTGGTGTAAATAGTAGCTGGAACTGAGCGGACCCCCGGATGCATGCGGTACTTCACAGCGGAGGACCAGAGTTTAGTGAATAGAAGTATTCCTCAGAGCGGTGGCGATCAGCTGGGCACGCACCGGATACCAGTAGATCAGTCAGAGGACCGGGTGCCGATGAACAGTACAGAGCCAGGAGTCGTCCCGCCCGGAGGCGATCCTGGATGTACTGAAAAAATGGCCGACGCTGCTGCGCAGCGTGTGACGTCACAGGCCTACGGAGTTACACTGGAGCAAAAAACCAAACCGACGCGTTTCGGAGTGTAACGCACTCCTTCCTCAGGGTTACCGCCCCCAGATGACTGGCTCCATATTTATGCACACGCGCTGGAAGCCCAACTGCGTGCTGCATATTAACTCTATCCTGCCTGGTCCTCGTCAACTACGGTACAATGTTATACAGGTCCTTCTCAAAAAATTAGCATATACTGTAAAATTTCATTATTTACCATAATGTAATGATTACAATTAAACTTTCATATATTATAGATTCATTATCCACCAACTGAAATTTGTCAGGTCTTTTATTGTTTTAATAATAAAAAGAGTGCGCGCTTCAGCTGAGTGGAGGGAGCTTCGCTGCAGGAGAGCGGCCAGGTAAGAAGAATTTTTTTTTTTTATTGAGAGCGGCAGAATGCTGCACACTGGGGCGGCAGAAGGCTGCACACTGGGGTGGCAGAAGGCTGGACACGGGGGCGGCAGAAGGCTGGACACGGGGGCGGCAGAATTCTGAATGCTGGACAGGGGGGCAGAATGCTGGGGTGGGAGAATGCTGGACACGGGTGCAGAATGCTGGACATTGGGGGCATGACTGGAGACACGGGGCAGGATTGTAGACATAGGGGGCAAAATGGAGATACGGGCATGATTGGAGACACGGGGCAGGACTGGAGACAAATCATGCAGGATCATGGGGCAGGATGGATACGATGGAGACAGATGGGGCAGGATGGGGAGATCATATGTGGCAGGATGGATACGATGGAGACAGATGGGGCAGAATGGGGAGATCATATGGGGCAGAATGGATACTCATGAGGGCAGGATGGGAGAACATATGGCTGGAGCAAGGAATGAGATACACGGGGCCAGGATGGGGGATATTATTATTACCATAGGGGCTAATTAAGGGATATTATTACTGCAGTGATGTATTTATTTTATTTTTTTGAGGACACTTTTTTAAATGGAGGGGTGATCCTGTTACTGTGTAGAGTGATACTATGTTGCCTTTTTTTCTTAATGTGGTGTAATGTAGAAGTTGGAAAAAACTAAGTAATGTATTCTGCAAGCGGAGCTCGAGATAACTGTGTTATTTCCTGCAGAGATGAGTCCTGGCTGGAAGAAATGATGGCGGTCTGTGCTGGATGAAAGATGAAAAACAAAGATGAAGGACTTCACCTAGAGACGTCACTGGTGAGTCAGTGTGTTTCCTATACACTGACACTATACACTGTATACTATATACAGAGCTCCTGTATATAATGTCACCAGTGATCATTGTATTACCTCTACACAGACACTGAATACTAAGTACAGATCTCCTGTGTATAATGGCACTTATGGTGATATTAATATTGTTTTTTTTATTACTGATCAGTATTGTAGTATTCAGTCACTATGTGGTGGTAAATTGGTAATATGTGGTCTGGTCATGGTGTTGTGGTATTTGTCCCTTGTATATGATATTATTGGTCATTTTAAAAATTGAAAAATAAAAATATACCTGAATTATATTGAATATTTTAACAAATATTTAGTAGGTTACAGCTGAGTATGGCCCGGCCAAAAGTGTCTACCGCCAGCGGCTTAAAAAATCTATTAAAATAATAAATACCGCGCTACAAGGGTTAAAGGTTGGTTTAAAAACAGATTAATTATTACTGCACCTGAGTGCAACAGGCTTGGCAAGATAAAGTGAACAAACTATACTGGTGTTCACACAATCGTCAGTTCACACTGGTACAGCCCGCAGTTGGAGTCCTCAGTGATTTGGATGTGCACTATATGCAATATAATAGAAATAAATAAATAAATAGTAGAGCACGTACCATGGTGGTGTAAATAGTAGCTGGAACTGAGCGGACCCCCGGATGCATGCGGTACTTCACAGCGGAGGACCAGAGTTTAGTGAATAGAAGTATTCCTCAGAGCGGTGGCGATCAGCTGGGCACGCACCGGATACCAGTAGATCAGTCAGAGGACCGGGTGCCGATGAACAGTACAGAGCCAGGAGTCGTCCCGGCCGGAGGCGATCCTGGATGTACTGAAAAAATGGCCGACGCTGCTGCGCAGCGTGTGACGTCACAGGCCTACGGAGTCACACTGGGGCAAAAAACCAAACCGACGCGTTTCGGAGTGTAACGCACTCCTTCCTCAGGGTTACCGCCCCCAGATGACTGGCTCCATATTTATGCACACGCGCTGGAAGCCCAACTGCGTGCTGCATATTAACTCTATCCTGCCTGGTCCTCGTCAACTACGGTACAATGTTATATGCCTGAAACCACACGAATGGTCCTTGGGAATAAAGCAGAGGATTTAGTAGTATCCAATCATTCTAAAAAGGGCTTTTTACCATGCAAAGGGTGTTATGGTTGTATGCACACCTCTTTTAAAAAAATGAGACAATTGACATTCCTGGACTCAAATGCTAGCCAACATTTTACGATCGAAGATTGTATATCCTGCCATACCGCTGGGGTCATTTATTTAATTCAATGCCCATGCAAGAAGTTGTATATTGGCCGTACCAAACGCCAACTAAAAGTACGGATTAGGGAACATTTTAAAAATATACAGAAGGGGTTTGTGGGTCATCCACTCTCCCGCCACTTTAGGGAGAAACATGGGCAATCCCTAAAAGGCACATCTTTCTGTGGCATTCAAATTGTACGTCCAGATAAAAGAGGTGGGGATTTTCTTGGAAAAATGTCTCGTCTTGAATCCCAATGGATCTTCACCCTAGATAGTTTGCATCCTAGGGGATTAAATTGTGAGCTAGAATTGTACGCATTTTTATTAACATTGTAGTAACGGCCCATTATGGAGCATGAAGTGTGTATTGCTGGGACCCTATGTACATCCCAAGACGTGCTTCCATGAATGGGTACAGTTATTCTGCATTTATTTATTTATTCATTTTATCTATTTGTACAATTATATTTAGGTTTTAGTTTTGTTTTATAAGTTTTAATTAGTTATAATAAAAATTGATATCGTTTAACAAGTATGTTGTATTGGATATGTAATGTGTGCAATCTTAGGTTTTACTATCATTTGAATTTATGTATGTAAGGTGTTCCCTTTGGGGGCAGATAGGCTGAGTATGTGGCAGAGCTTTTAATATTAATAGTTTATTAATGTGGTGCTTCTATTAGAGGGGACAGGAATGGGGAGCGTAGGCACTAATCGTTACATCTTGAGTGCAGGTTATCAGTGGTTTCAGGCATACAGGTCCTTCTCAAAAAATTAGCATATAGTGTAAAATTTCATTATTTACCATAATGTAATGATTACAATTAAACTTTCATATATTATAGATTCATTATCCACCAACTGAAATTTGTCAGGTCTTTTATTGTTTTAATACTGATGATTTTGGCATACAACTCCTGATAAATTTTGTATGAATGCAGATTGCACATTTTCTGTTAGTACAATAAACCTCAATTCAAGGCAGAAACATTACTGTGTCCAACAGTTATTAGATATATGAAACTGAAATTGCTGTTGCAAAAAAACAACAATTTTTATAAAACATTAAGCTTAAGATTAATAGGGGTGCCCAAACTTTTTCATATACCGTATATACTCGAGTATAAGCCGACCCGAGTATAAGTCGACCCCCCCTAATTTTGCCACAAAAAATTGGGAAAACTTATTGACTCGAGTATAAGCCTAGGGTGGAAATGTAGCATTTACCGGGGAATTTCAAAAATAAAAATAGATCATTATTTCCCCATAGCTGTGCCATATAGTGCTCTGCACCGTTCATTATTTCCCCATAGCGGTGCCATATAGTGCTCTGCACCGCTCATTATTTCCCCATAGCGGTGCCATATAGTGCTCTGCACCGCTCATTATTTCCCCATAGCTGTGCCATATAGTGCTCTGCACCGTTCATTATTGCCCCGTAGCTGTGCCATATAGTGCTCTGCACCGTTCATTATTGCCCCGTAGCTGTGCTATATAGTGCTCTGCGCCGTTCATTATTGCCCCATAGCTGTGCCATATAGTGCTCTGCACCGTTCATACTGCCCCATAGCTGTGCCATATAGTGCTCTGCACCGTTCATTATTTCCCCATAGCTGTGCCATATAGTGCTCTGCGCCGTTCATTATTGCCTCATAGCTGTGCTATATAGTGCTCTGCGTCGTTCATTATTTCCCCATAGCTGTGCCATATAGTGCTCTGCACCGTTCATTATTTCCCCATAGCTGTGCCATATAGTGCTCTGCACCGTTCATTATTTCCCCATAGCTGTGCCATATAGTGCTCTGCACCGTTCATTATTTCCCCATAGCTGTGCCATATAGTGCTCTGCACCGTTCATTATTGCCCCATAGCTGTGCCATATAGTGCTCTGCACCGTTCATACTGCCCCATAGCTGTACCATATAGTGCTCTGCACCGTTCATACTGCCCCATAGCTGTGCCATATAGTGCTCTGCACCGTTCATACTGCCCCATAGCTGTGCCATATAGTGCTCTGCAGCGTTCATACTGTCCCATAGCTGTGCCATATAGTGCTCTGCACCGTTCATACTGCCCCATAGCTGTACCATATAGTGCTCTGCACCGTTCATACTGCCCCATAGCTGTGCCATATAGTGCTCTGCACCGTTCATACTGCCCCATAGCTGTACCATATAGTGCTCTGCACCGTTCATACTGCCCCATAGATCTACCATATAGTGCTTTGCACCGTTCATACTGCCCCATAGCTGTACCATATAGTGCTCTGCACCGTTCATACTGCCCCATAGCTGTGCCATATAGTGCTCTGCACCGTTCATACTGCCCCATAGCTGTGCCATATAGTGCTCTGCACCGTTCATACTGCCCCATAGCTGTGCCATATATGCTCTGCACCGTTCATACTGCCCCATAGATGCTCCACATAAATCTGTGCCGCTGCTGCCGCTGCAATAAAAAAAAATGCCATACTCACCTCTGTTGCTTGCAGCTCCCGGCGTCCGGTCCCGGCGTCTCTGCGCACTGACTGATCAGGCAGAGGGCGCCGCGCACACTATATGTGTCATCGCGCCCTCTGACCTGAACAGTCAGAGCGGAGCGACGCCGGGAAGATGGAGCGGCGCTGGGAAGATGGAGCGGCGCCCGGCGGCTGGAACGGGGACAGGTAAATATGACATACTTACCTGCTCCCGGCATCCAGCTCCTTCCCGCGGACAGCTGTCTTCGGTGCCGCAGCTTCTTCCTCTATCAGCGGTCACCGGCACCGCTGATTAGAGAAATGAATAGACGGCTCCACCCCTATGGGAGGTGGAGCCGCCTATTAATTTCTCTAATGAGCGGTCCCACGTGACCGCTGAAGAGGGGAAGAGCTGCAGCACAGAAGACCGTGGGACGGCAGGGGGAGCGCCAGGATCGCTGGAAGCAGGTAAGTATGCCTCAGCGCCCTCTCCCCCTCACCCGCCGACCCTGCCGCCCACCTTGACTCGAGTATAAGCCGAGAGGGGCACTTTCAGCCCAAAAATTTGGGCTGAAAATCTCGGCTTATACTCGAATATATACGGTAACTGTATTTATATAGCACCATTGATTCCATAGTGCTGTACATGAGAAGGGGTTACATACAAATTACAGATATCACTTACAGTAAGAAAACTAACAATAACAGACTGATACAGAGGGGCGAGGACCCTGCCCTTGCGGGCTTACATTCTACAGGATGGTGGGGAAGGAGACAGTAGGTTGAGGGCTGCAGGAGCTCCGGTGTTGGTGAGGCGGTAGCTTCGGTAGTGGTGAGGAGGCAGCGGGGTCAGTGCAGGCTGTAAGCTTTCCTGAAGAGGTGGGTTTTCAGGTTCCGTCTGAAGGATCCGAATGTGGTTAATAGTCGGACGTGTTGGGGCAAAGAATTCCAGAGGATGGGGGATATTCAGGAGTCTTGGAGGCGGTCGGGTGAGGAGCGAATAAGTCTGGAGAGAAGGAGGTCTTGAGAGGACCGGAGATTACATGAGGGAAGATATCGGGAGATTAGTTCAGAGATATATGGAGGAGACAGGTTATGGATGGCTTTGTAGGCTAGTATTAGTAATTTGAACTGGATACGCTGAGGGAATGGGAGCCAGTGAAGAGATTTGCAGAGGGGAGACCGGAGGAGTAGCGAGGAGAGATAAATTTATCGGGCAGCAGAGTTAAGGATGGACTGGAAAGGTGCACGGGTGTTAGCAGGGAGGTCACAGAAAAGGATGTTGCAGTAGTCAAGGCGGGAGATGATGAGGGCATGCACAAGCATTTTAGTAGATTGACGGTTGAGGAAAGGACGGATTCTGGAGATATTTTTGAGCTGGAGGCGACAGGAGGTGGAAAGAGCTTGGATGTGCGGTTTGAAGGACAGGGCAGAGTCAAGGGTTACCCCGAGGCAGCGGACGTCTGGTACAGGGGTAAGCGTGATGTCGTTAATTGTGATAGATAGGTCAGGTAAGGAAGATCTAGGAGATGGCGGAAAGATGATGAGTTCAGATTTGTCCACATTGAGTTTGAGGAAGCGAGAGGTGAAGAAGGAGGATATGGCTGATAGACACTCCGTGATTCTAGACAGCAGAGAGGTGACATCTGGGCCAGAAAGGTAGATCTGAGTGTCATCAGCATAAACGTGGTACTGGAATCCATGAGACTTTTTGAGTTGTCCCAGGCCAAGTGTATAGATTGAGAAGAGTAGGAGTCCTAGAACAGAGCCTTGGGGGACTCCAACAGAGAGAGGGTGGGATGAGGAGGTAGTGTAGGAGTGGGAGACGCTGAATGTGCGGTTGGAAAGGTACAAGGAGATCCAGGATAGGGCGAGGTCTTTGATGCCAAAGGAGGAGAGGATCTGTAGTAGGCAGTGGTCACTGTGTCGAAAGCAGAGGACTGGTCTAGAAGCAGGAGTATAGAGTATTGTCCGTTAGCTTTGACTGTAAGTAGGTCGTTAGTGATTTTGGTCAGGGCAGTCTCAGTTGAATGATGGGCATGGAAACCAGATTGTAGATTGTAAAACAGCAAGTTAGATGAGAGGTGGGAGGAAAGTTCAGCGTGGACGTGCTGCTCCAGGAGTTTGGAAGTGAATGGGAGCAGCGATATTGGATGATAGCTGGACATAGTATTTGGATCGAGGATTGGCTTTTTAAGGATAATAATAATAATAATAATAATAATAATTTTATTTATATAGCGCCAACATATTCCGCAGCGCTTTACAAATTATAGAGGGGACTTGTACAGACAATAGACATTACAGCATAACAGAAATACAGTTCAAAACAGATACCAGGAGGAGTGAGGGCCCTGCTCGCAAGCTTACAAACTATGGGATAGGCGTGATTGTGGCATGTTTGAAAGCAGAAGGGAAGGTGCCAGAAGTTAGTGATAGGTTGAAGAGGTGGGTTTGGGATGGGATAAGAGTGGCGGTGAGGTTGGGGAGGAGGTGAGATGGGGTCGAATGCACAGGTGGTGAGGTGCGATTTGGAGAGGAGACAATTAAGCCCCCTTTCAGTGATGTTGCATAGGGAGGTTATGGGGTTTGGGCATTGGTCTGGTATACAAAGGGGTTGTGGTGGTTAAACAATGAAGACTTGCCTTGTTTGGTTGATCTTATTTTTAAAGTGTGTGGCAAAGTCCTCAGCAGAGATGACGGAGGTTGGAGGGGGCAGTGGGGGTTGGAGGAGGGAGTTAAAGGTTTTGAATAACTGTTTGGGGTTGTAGGACAGGGAAGATACGGGGGGTTGTGAAGTAGGCCTGTTTAGCAGAGGTGAGAGCAGATATAAAAGTGAGTGTTGCCGGTTTGAGTGCAGTGAAGTCGTGTTGCGAATGTGTTTTCTTCCAACACTGCTCTGCAACCCTGGACACTTGCCAGAGCTTTTTAGTGATGTTATTGTGCCAGAGTTGTCTATTGATACGTCGCACTCTGCCATGAACGAGAGGGGCAACCTTGTCAATATATGATGTGAGAGTGGCATTGTAGAAAGCAGTGACACTGTCTATGTTGTGAAGTGAGGATATGGATGCCAGTGGCAGGATAGAGTCAGAGAGTTTGTGGGTGTCTAGGTGTGCGAGGTTTCTCCAGGGATGTGCATGTTGCTGGACATGGGTGAACGGTGAGGAGGACAGGGATGAGAAAGTGAGCAGATGGTGGTCGGATAGAGGGAGAGGGGAGGTGGTGAAGTTAGATAGAGAGTAGAGACGGGTGAAGACCAGGTCTAGTGTATTTCCGTCTGTGTGAGTGGCTGCAGAGGACCACTCAGTAAGTCCAAAAGATGAAGTAAGGGACAGGAGTTTGGAGGCTGTTGACTGAAGGGTATCAGTGGGGATGTTGAAGTCAGCCATGACAATGTTGGGAATGTCAGCAGAGAGAAAGTGAAATAGCCAGGTGGAGAATTGGCGAAAAAAGCAGTGGTCAGGCCCGGAGGTCAGTTTATGATGGCCACTTGGAGGGAGAGTAGATGCGGACAGAGTGGACTTCAAAAGAGGGGAGGATAAGGGAGGGTAGAGGTGAGATTGGGTTAAAGGTGCAGTTAGAAGAAAGGAGAAGACGCACTCCTCCACCATGTCTGTTGCCAGGGTGAGGGGTGTGGGTGAAGTGGAGGCCACCGTAACACAGCGCAGCAGGGGAGGCGGTGTCAGGGTGTTAGCCATGTTTCTGTGAGGCCGAGGAAGGCAAGCTTGTGAGAGAGAAAAAGGTCATGAATCACAGGAAGCTTATTGCAGATTGAGCGGGCATTCCAGAGTGCTCCACAGAGAGGGAGCAGGGGGGTGGGCGTCAGGGGCACGGGTTTTACGTTGGAAAGATTGCGGTAGCTCATATTAGATAGGGAGTGGTAGGAGGGGGTAGTAATGGGGGGGCATGAGCTGTGGGGGTCCAGGGTTGGGAGATATGTCATCAGCAGTGAAAAGAAGAGAAAGGGAGAGCAGGTGGGAGGAGAGTGGGCGGCTTGTTTTGTTTTATTAGGACAGATTTGAGGTTGAGCAGGTCAGCAGAGGAGATCAGGTGGGGAGGAAAGAGGGAAGGGGAGATGATTATTTGGTTAGAGGGTGTTGGGGTTTGTGGATAGCGAAGGAGAGAGAGGATTAGTGGAGCAAGCACTGTAAGGGCATATGTAAACATGATGAAAGAGTAAGATGGGTTAAAGCGAATCTGTCACCTCATTTTGGCCCTATAAATTGCGGCCACTGGCATCAGGGGCTTATCTACATCATTCTGTAATGCTGTAGATAAGCCCCCGGTGTAACCATAAGATCAGAAATACAAGCTAGATTATACTCACCCAAGGGCGGTCCCGCTGTGGTCCGGTCCGATGGGCGTCGCAGGTCCGGGTCCGGCGCCTCCCATCCTCATGCAATGACGTCCTCTTCTTTGCTTCTTGTTGCGGCTCCTGCGCAGGCGTACTTTATCTGCCCTGTTGAGGGCAGAGCATAGTACTGCAGTGCGCAGGCACCGGGCCTTTCTGACCTTTCCCGGCACCTGCGCACTGCAGTACTTTGCTCTGCCCTCAACAGGGTAGATAAAGTACGCCTGCGCATGAAGATGGGAGGCGCGGACCCGGACCTGAGATGCCCATCGGACCGGACTGCACCGGGATCGCCCCTGGGTGAATATAATCTTGTTTTTCTTATCTTTCAGGTTAAATCATGGGCTTATCTACAGCAGTGGACATGGTGTATATGGATTTTTCAAAAACTTTTCATACGGTGCCACACAAAAGGTTGATACATAAAATGAGAACAATGGGGACAGGGGAAAATATGTGTAAGTGGGTTAAGAGCTGGCTCAGGGATAGGAAACAAAGGGTGATTATTAATGGAGCACACTCGGACTGGGTCGCGGTTAGCAGTGGGGTACCACAGGGGTCAGTATTGGGCCCTCTTCTTTTTAACATATTTATTAATTACCTTGTAGGGGGCATACAGAGCAGAATTTCAATATTTGCACATGACACTAAATTCTGCAGGGTAATCAATACAGAGGAGGACAATTTTATATTACAGGATGATTTATGTAAACTAGAAGCTTGGGCTGATGGCAAATGAGCTATAACGGGGATACATGTAAGGTCATGCACTTGGGTAGAAGAAATAAGATGGATAATTATGTGCTTAATAGTGATGAGCGAATATACTTGTTCCTCGAGATTTCCCGAGCACGCTCGGGTGTCCTCAGAGTATTTTTTAGTGCTCGGAGATTTAGTTTTCATCGCCGCAGCTGAATGATTTGCATCTGTTAGCCAGGCTGAGTACATGTGGGGATTGCCTGGTTTGTTGTGAATTCCGCTCTTGGGCTCCCTCCGGTGGTTGTAGGTAGCATTTTTGTGAGTTCTGCTCTTTGGCTCCCTCCTGTGGTTTTTAGTGGTATGGCTGCTTCTTGGATTTAGCTTCAGCAGCTGTTTTCACTGATCGTCTTTCTGGCTCGGCTATATTAGTCTGGCCTTATCCCTCATTCAATGTCAGTTGTCAATTGTTCCTGCCTGGAGTCATTGCTCTTAGGACTTTCCTGACACTCTGACCAGTTCATCTAAGCTAAGTCCTTGCTTGTCCTTTTGCTGTTCTCTTGTTGTGGACTTTGTTGTTCAGCACTTTCTTTGTTTTTGGTCATTTGTCCAGCTTTTCAGTATGGATCTATTCAGCTAAGCTGGAAGCTCTGGGCAGCAGAGTTTGCCCTCCACACCTTTAGTCAGGTGTGGAGATTTTTGCATTTCTCTGCGGTGGACTTTTTCTAGTTTTTATTACTGACCGCACAGCGTTCTGTTCTGTACTATTTCTATCTAGCTAGAAGTGGCCTCCTGTGCTAAATCTTGTTTCATACTACGTATGTCATTTCCTTCTCCTCTCACAGTCATTATTTGTGGGGGGCTAATCTATCCTTTGGGGATTTTCTCTGAGGCAAGATAGTTTTCCTGCTTCTATCTTTAGGGGTAGTTAGCTCTTAGGCTGTGACGAGATGCCTAGTCAGAGTTAGGAGCATTCCACGGCTACTTCTAGTGTTGTGTTGAGCTTAAGGACTGTGGTCAGTATAGTTGCCACCTGCTCAGAGCTAGACGCATGTCGCTCCTTAATCACCAGATCATAACACTGGTTGCTAGGGAATCCCCGCATGTAATCATTGTAAATGTAAATCATTCAGCTGAGGTGAGGAAAACTAAATCTCCGAGCACTAAAAAATACTCGGAGGTCACCCAAGTGTGCTTGGGAAATCTAGAGTAACGAGTATATTCGCTCATCACTAATGCTTAATTGTAAAACTCTGGGCAAAACTGTCACGGCCACTGAAAAAGACCTGGGTGTATGAGCGGACGATAAACTCACATTTAGTGGCCAGTGTCAGGCAGCTTCTGCAAAGGCAAGTAAAATAATGGGATGCATTAAAAGAGGCATAGATGCTCATGAGGAGAACATAGTTTTACCTCTATACAAGTCACTAGTTCGACCACACTTAGAATACTGTGCACAGTTCTGGTCTCCGGTGTATAAGAAAGACATAGCTGAACTGGAGCGAGTGCAGAGAAGAGCCACCAAGGTTATTAGAGGACTGGGGGGTCTGCAATACCAAGATAGGTTATTACACTTGGGGCTATTTAGTTTGGAAAAACGAAGACTAAGGGGTGATCTTATGTTAATATATAAATATATGAGGGGACAGTACAAAGACCTTTCTGATGATCTTTTTAATCATAGACCTGAGACAGAGACAAGGGGGCATCATCTACGTCTTGAGGAAAAAAGGTTTAAGTATAATAACAGACGCGGATTCTTTACTGTAAGAGCAGTGAGACTGTGGAACTCTGCCGTATGATGTTGTAATGAGTGATTCATTACTTAAATTTAAGAGGGGACTGGATACCTTTCTGGAAAAGTATAATGTTACAGGGTATACATACTAGATTCGTTGATAGGGCGTTGATCCAGGGAACTAGTCTGATTGCCGTATGTGGAGTCGGGAAGGAATTTTTTTCCCCAATGTGGAGCTTACTGTTTGCCACATGGGTTTTTTTGCCTTCCTCTGGATCAACATGTTAGGGCATGTTAGGTTAGGATATTGGTTAAACTAGATGGGCTTAAAGTCTTCCTTCAACCTTAAATACTATGCTATGCTACTATGTTATTATTATTACACCTACTACATATTGGGATAGGATCTTGGAGATGGGAATACTCTTTAAATCCTTGAACCCTGAAATTAGGGCTACTTCTTCACGGAGTTTGCATGTCCTTCCCTACTATTCAGGGTAATTGTTTCTACGATTGGTCACAGTGTGCAGGTTACGGCATAGACAGTCATTAGATGTGATTTGTAACCAGTGGGACCCCACCATGAGTCTGAGATTGGCTGAGTAGCAGGAGCCTCATGGTTGTGTACAGGGACTGATGCCCTGCGCCACAAAATATGTTGTCACCATATAAATGACCTGACATAAATAGGAAAGTAATAATATTATCAAGCATTTGTTAACCCCCAATTGCCAGGGTTATGCTATAGACCCCTTTAATGACCACATACGGTCCTATGTTCACAAATCGATTTCCAGGCCCGTGCTCCATTCAGTAGTCTAAGATTGCTGGACGTGAGCGGCGAGAATCACTTCTTACCTGATTGCATCCTTTGCTCTTCTCTTGATTAGCCAGCCTAGTTAGACCTCACATGTGTCACTCCGCAATGATGATACGGAAGAGCCGGGGATCCCGGGAGGTAAGAGGCGGTTCTCGCTACTCCTGTCCAATGCCCATAGATTACGTACGTAGCCAATGGACCAGGGTCCTGTGAGCTGATTTGCTCCAGGGCTAATTAATAGTATTGCTTACTTAGAGACCTCTCGAATGGATATATCACCGCAGAGATCTTCTCCTGGTATTACCCCGATGACATCCAGATGCATTCGTTTGAAAATGGAACTTCACTCCCTGCAAAATTAGGGAACTGGTCACTACTAGAGAAGGTAAGAGCTCCCCATTCTTCACGCTCTGACATAGGCAGCGGAAGACTCTAATCCTTCTGTTATCTTCTCAGTTCTTCATGAAGAAGAAACTAAATGTTTCCAAGGAATTAATCGATGGGACAATACACTGCAAACCTGGAGCAGCTGAGATCCTGGTGCAAGAAATCTATGTAATGTTAACGCACAGAAGGTAAGCTGTGCTAGTGGTGCCCGTCCCCAAAATACAGGAGCACCGCTTCAGGAGGACAATAAAGACCATGTGTTAATGGCGTTCCTTGTTGTCTACTGTAAACCGAGGTATGCCAGTTCAGCCAAGCAGTGGAGGGTATTACCTGCTATTCATTAGGATGTCTGGAGAGCAGTGGGGGGAACAGGGAGACAACTTTTTTCTTTTTATATTTTCTGGCCAACTTTTACCGAAATCATTTACAGCCAACATTTTTTTTCACAGACCTAAAGACATACATACATTGATACTGTGCAAT
Organism: Ranitomeya imitator; assembly: GCF_032444005.1. Taxonomy (NCBI): domain Eukaryota; kingdom Metazoa; phylum Chordata; class Amphibia; order Anura; family Dendrobatidae; genus Ranitomeya; species Ranitomeya imitator. The sequence continues at coordinate 1,087,898,342 of NC_091282.1, read as the reverse complement.
AGTTTTAGTCAGGTGTGGAAAAAATGATGCAAAGTAAGAATGCTTTAAAAAGAAAGTGTTCATAAGTCATTTTTATTAATTAATGAAATGCAAAGTGAATAAACCAAAGAGAAATCTAAATCAAACCAATATTTGGTGTGACCACTCATGTTCAAAAGAGCATCAATTCTTGTAGATTCAGATAAAAAAAAATGTCAGAGAAATGTAGCATTATAGTCAGGTGTATAGGTAATTTATACTAAGCAGGTGATAATGATCATTTTCATATGGAGGTAGAAACACAGTCATTAACTGACGCAAACAGCGATGCAGGAAGCTTTAACAGTGAGAAATGGCTACAAAGGTGAGGAGGTTGTGGAAGACAGTTTCATGGCACACATCATACACCATGGCAAGGCTGAGCTTAGCTCAAAATACAACGTAGTTATACTGCATCAGCAAAGTTTTTTTAGGCATAAATTTCAAAGCAGCCTGTGCTATCAGGATGCACTGTTCATGTTCTTTAGGCCGGCGTCACACTTGCGAGTTTTACAGACGTAAGAGCGCAGAAACTACGTCCGTAAAACTCGCAAAAAATACGGCACAATTATTCTCTATGCCCCTGCTCCTATCTGCCGTATTTTACTGATCAGTATTATACGGCTTTCTACGGCCGTAGAAAATCGCAGCATGCTGCGTTTGTCACCGTATTGCGCAAATAAAACGCCAATGAAAGTCTATGGAAGCCCCAAAAATACGGATTACACACGGACCAGCAGTGTGACTTGCGAGAAATACGCAGCGCTGTTACAGAGAAAAGCCGGTAATTCAGTGCGGTGTACAGTAAAATCACACTGACAGCTTACAGTAGAATAGGTAGAATAAATATGTACACATATATATATATACCTATTCTATGTCAGTGAGACACATATATGTATATATATTCTTACTTCATACAGCCGCGATATAGCAAAAAGCCGGTAATTCAATTACCGGCTTTTGCTTTCTCCTTCCTAAAACCCGACATGATATGAGACATGGTTTACATACAGTAAACCATCTCATATCACCATTTTTTTTGCATAATCCACACTACTAATGTTAGTAGTGTGTATCTGCAAAATTTGGCCGTTCTAGCTCTTAAAATAAAGGGTTAAATGGCGGAAAAAATTGGCGTGGGCTCCCGCGCAATTTTCTCCGCCAGAGTAGTAAAGCCAGTGACTGAGGGCAGATATTAATAGCCTGGAGAGAGTCCATGGTTATTGCCCCCCCCCCCCCCTGGCTAAAAACACCTGCCTCCAGCCACCCCAGAAAAGGCACATCTGGAAGATGCGCCTATTCTGGCACTTGGCCACTCTCTTCCCATTCCCGTGTAGCGGTGGGATATGGGGTAATGAAGGGTTAATGCCACCTTGCTATTGTAAGGTGACATTAAGCCAAATTAATAATGGAGAGGCGTCAATTATGACACCTATCCATTATTAATCCAATTGAATGAAAGGGTTAAAAAAAACACACACACATTATTAAAAATTATTTTAATGAAATAAAAACAAAGGTTGTTGTAATATTTTATTTAACGCCCAATCCAATCACTGAAGACCCTCGTTCTGTAAAAGAAAAAACATAATAAACCAACAATATACTTACAATAGCAAGGTGGCATTAACCCTTCATTACCCCATATCCCACCGCTACACGGGAATGGGAAGAGAGTGGCCAAGTGCCAGAATAGGCGCATCTTCCAGATGTGCCTTTTCTGGGGTGGCTGGGGGCAGGTGTTTTTAGCCAGGGGGGGGGGCCAATAACCATGTACCCTCTCCAGGCTATTAATATCTGCCCTCAGTCACTGGCTTTACTACTCTGGCGGAGAAAATTGCGCGGGAGCCCACGCCAATTTTTTCCGCCATTTAACCCTTTATTTTAAGAGCTAGAACGGCCAAATTTTGCAGATACACACTACTAACATTAGTAGTGTGGATTATGCAAAAAAAATGGTGATATGAGATGGTTTACTGTATGTAAACCATGTCTCATATCGTGTCGGGTTTAGGAAGGAGAAAGCAAAAGCCGGTAATTGAATTACCGGCTTTTTGCTATCTCGCGCTGTATGATGAAATAATATATACATATATGTGTCTACTGATTAGATATAGATAGATAGAGATAGATAGAGATAGATAGAGATAGAGAGAGAGAGATAGATATAGACAGTATATATGTTTTTATTTTTTTTTTCACACATGGATCTCTTGTATAGGCGTATGTCGGTTTGGCAAGCCTGCGATAAAAACATGCAGTACGGCTGCCATACGGATTACATACGGAGGATGCCATGCGCAAAAAACGGTGACACACCCTGCCTACGGAGGAGCTACGGACCACTATTTTCGGGACTTTTCAGCGTATTACGGCCGTAATATACGGACCGTATTTGCATACGCTGAGTGTGACGCCGGCCTTAGATGAAGCAGCTAGAAATGGGCAACACTGAGGACTGTAGACGCAATGGTCGGTCAATGAAACTTAGTACAGCAGATGAAAGACACAACATTTTTGTATCCCTTCGAAATTGGAAGCTGGGAGCAACCAGTGGTACCCAGCTGCACTCATTTATTGCTCAGAGAATTCTGGACTAAAACCATACCTTCAACATGGAAACAAGGCCAAGTGACTTAACTATTGCTGAAAATATGGTGTCTTCAGGCAGCAGTGAAACATGGTGGAGGTTCTCTTCAAGTTGGAGACTGCATTTCAGCATATAAAATTGGAGATTGTCAGGATTAATGGTGTCCTCAATGCTGAAAAAAACTGGTTCTTATTCATTATGCAGCACCATCAGGGAGGCGTCTGACTGTCTCCAAATGTATTATGCAGCAAGACAATAACCCCAAACATACAGACAAAATAATAACTAGCTCCAGTATAAAGCAGGACAAGGAGTCCTAGTGATGATATGGCCTCAGAGTCTTGATCTCAACATCATCAAATCTGTTTGGGATTACATGAGCAGACAGAAAGGTGTGTATAAGTCTACATGCACAGATCTGTGGTTGGTTCTCCAAGACGTTTGTAACATCCTTTCCGGTGAGTTTCTTCACAAACTGCTCGAGTGCACCTAGAAGTATTGATGTCTCGAAGATAATGGGTGAGCCCACCCAATATTGATTTGATTTAGATTTCTCTTTTTTGTTCACTGCATTTTCTTAATTGATAACAATGAATTAACAACATTTCTATTTTTGAAACCATTCATATGTAGAAGCATTTGCACTGTAGTGTGTCTGTAGGTGAAAACGCTGATACGAAGAACATAGTAGCAATTACCAAATTATAGACTGTAAAAAAAAAAAAAAAAAAGGTGCTTTTATGGACTGTCCAGAAATGTCAAGACCGTTGACAACCTTCTGCAAATGTTTGGGGTATCCTTTTAGATTTCCAAGTCAAGGACAGTAGTATAAAAGCTACAGCTATATGCTTTACATACACTTTGCCTATTCATTCATTACTTACATTCATTATAATTTATATTTTAAGGCCTTTTGATACAGGAGATGCATGGTATATATGACTTAGGAGACAACTTTCCCGCCCTAGATATCCACCTGTCTGGGACTTTACAGTCAAATCAAAGTTCCTAAATTCAATTGAATATCTAAGTCCCAGACAACCCCCCTTTAACCTTCTGGTGTGGGGGTCCTGCTGACTGCACATCACATCTAATGACCTCCTGAGAAAATTGACTCCCTGATTTTTTAAAGATGGGGCAGATTCATAAAGTTAAATGTGCCATAATTTTGTCCCAATCTGTACCAAAAACGGTCTGTCATGACTTGCATCATATTTGCGATGATTTCTTTGACAATCTCTGTGTTTTGCTCAAGCAGGAGTTTGGTTGAGCTGAAAATAGGTATGACCTATCGTTCAGCACTGTACGCTGATATTGTGGTGTACATTTCTGGCACCTAGTCAGCCAAATAATAGTCTTAAAATACGCCAGATTTATAAAGCCGCATGAACCACTTAGTCAAATCTGGTGCATTTTAAGACTGACTAGAGTTAAGGATGAACTAAGAGTTAGACATTTTTGATAAATCTGCCCCAGTACCTTTATTTTACAATATCCACTTGATACAAACACCAGATATTCATATTAAAGTTTAGTTGACACATTGCTTGCTCCAGTCGGGAATGAAAGATTTCTGCTATCTTGACCTGTGGAATATTTTACTACGTGACAAATAATCTCAAAGCGCTCCTTGGAAAGCAGGTTTTCATGACTGTCACCTTTTATCATGATCAGACAGTTGCCCAGACATGTTCTGTGGGATTATTATACTTTTATAGCGCCATTTATTCCATGGCGCTTTACATGTGAAAAGGGGGCAAATATAGACAAATACAATAAACATGAGCAAAAAACAAGGCAATAACAGGTACAAAAGAAGGGAGGACCCTGCCCACAAGGGCTCATAGTCTGCAGGGGATGGGTGCCGATACACTAGGAGAGGGTAGAGCTGGTTGTGTGGCAGTTCAGAAGGTTGAGGATCACTGCAGGCTGGTCGGAAGAGCCGAGTCTTCAGGTTCTTTTTGAAGGTTTCTATGGTAGGCGAGAGTCTGATGTGTTGTGGTAGAGAGTACCAGAGAATGGAGGAAGCAAGGGTGAAGTCTTGGATGCGGTTGTGGGATTATGCCATATTTTGTTCAGCTGCCCATCTAAGAATGTTGGACAAAGACCTCAATATTCTCATTTGCTAAACACAACAGCCACTTTGTTCATGGATGATAGAGCTCTTTGCCACAACTGATGAAAAGACATAAGACTGGCAGAGAAGTCATCGAGGAGCTTCCATGGGCCAGTCAGTCTCCTAACGTGAACAGGATAGTAGAACTCATTGATAATTAAGGGTTAATATGCACATTTATCATTTGTATGAAGTTGATACTATGAAATAAAAGATCAGGGAGGCTATTCACTTATGGGTTGTCTCTGTACAACTACTGTCAAAAATGTTTGCTGTAAGTCACACAGGACTTTGCCCCTTTCAATATAAAAGGTATACAACTTATGCCATGCATGATACCTGCCTGTTCTCGACATTTTTTTTTACAGGCCAGTCAATGCTCTAAAATAGTCACACAAAAGCCAATTAGTCGTAATGCTCGATTGAAAGCTCCTATAGTTTGAACATAGTCTCCATGTATCCAAAGCCTTATGTTGTGATACTGTTGTCTAGAAAAAAAACGCACAGGTTGGTGCTGACAGAAGCGCGTCACCTCCAAGTTATTTTTTTCTGACTAATGCCACACCAATTAGTACAACTCTGCTAATGAATAGGATACAAATTCAGATTACTACTAGTTGTAGTACAATTATTCTGGATTAATATGTGAATTGCTATCATCTTTTTATCAGCGTCCTTAATGGGAACTTGTCAGGTTTAGAAAAGCTCCTTACCTGCAGGTATAGTGGTAATCTGAGGCTACATTGTGTTTATATCCTGTGTAGCTGGCGTATTTGCAGAGCGGATACAGGGAGAAAATGAAGTTATAACCTCCCTGCAGCTACTTGCTTCCAGTGATCGAGGTGATGCATAGGGTGGTCACAGTCACCGCGACTGCAATCACTCCCTGACACTGATTGACAGCCTTTTCTGTACAGATGCTCTGTAGAGCAGGTGTCACGATCCATTTTTGGATTTGTAGCAACTCTGGTTCCACTGTTTTAAATGTAGCTTTTTTCCTTTTAGTACCAGCGAGGGTTAATGACAGTTTTTCCCTGCTGGCAATTTGCTAAGCAACTGATGTGGGTGGTAACCACTCCCACCATCCTTTAAATGATCACCTGATACATCAGCTGACTGTTGGTCATAAAGTTTCTTTATGGAGACCAGCCCTGCAGTTGCAGCTCTCTGGTGTCAGCTACTTCTGGTGTTTGGAGTCCCGTTTCTGTGTCATCTGCGGTGTGGAGCTTTGCAGCGGTGTCTGGAAGCTGAGGGTATGTGCACACATTGCGGATTTGCAGCAGTTTTCCATCAGGTTTACAGTACCATGTAAACCTATGGAAAACTAAATCCGCAGTGCCCATGCTGCAGAAAATACCGCACGGAAACGCTGCAGTTCATTTTCCGCAGCATATCAATTCTTTGTGCGGATTCCGCAGCATTTTACACCTGCTCCTCAATAGGAATCTGCAGGTGTAAAACCGTAGGTGAAATCCGCACAAAAAACGCTGCAAATCTGTGGTAAATCCGGGGGTAACCCACAGTGCGTATTTTTCAAAAACAGCCGAAAAATCTGAACAGAAATCCACACCGTGGGCACATAGCCTAAGTGTTGTGTTTATTCCTTGTCCCTTTCGTGTTTGTCACTGTCCCGTGTGGTACTATCTGCAGTAGTGACACTATTGCCCCTTGCCCGCCAATGCACTAACAAGGGCAGTGCTAGGTGACAGCGAGGGACGAGGTTCCTGACTGCGGTGGGGGGAAGAACCCACTTAGGGCGTTAGGGGAGTGCAGGGACAGGCTCAGGTTTGAGCTCAGGTGGTGACCATCCCCCATTTGCCTATCAGTAGGGCCTTCCTCTCCCCATTTGCATCCCGTTGTGTGTGTTGCACCGTCCGCTGACCGACCCCCCGTTGGGTCTTGTCACATCATGACAACAGGCTGTTAAAGGGAACCTGTCACCCTCCCCCAGGCGTTTGTAACTAAAAGAGCCATCTTGTGCAGCACTAATGCTGCATTCTGACAAGGTGGCTCTTTTAGTTCTGGTCCCTGCCAACGCTGCAATAATCACTTTTATAATGTGCCCCTCATACCTTGAAATCACCAGGGGGGCAGGTCTTTCCCCCCTAACACAGACACACCACAGCCGTCACTCAGGGCCTCTGTGTGCCACCTCCTCTTCCTTCATTAGCATCCATGGCGCCTGCGCTGTAAGTTTTTTTTTTTTTCGGGCATGCACTGTTGCACTGCCCTTTGAATTTACAGCGCAGGCACCGGGGATGCTAATGAAGGAGGAGGAGCCCAGAGTGACGGCTGTGGTGCGTCTGTGTTAGGCCGGCGTCACACTAGCGAGTTTTACGGACGTATGAGCGCATAAAATATGTCCGTAAAACACGAGTAACAAACGTCCCAATTATTCTCTATGCCCCTGCTCCTATCTGCCGTATTTTACTGATCAGTATTATACGGCTTTCTACGGCCGTAGAAAATCGCAGCATGCTGCGTTTGTCACCGTATTGCGCAAAAAAAGCCAATGAAAGTCTATGGAAGCCAGAAAAATACGGATTACACACAGACCAGCAGTGTGACTTGCGAGAAATACGCAGCGAAGTTAGAAAAGCCGTCAATTCAGCGCGGTGTACAGTAAAATCACACTGACAGCTTACAGTAGAATAAATGTGTACGCATAGAATATATATATATATATATATATATATATATATATAAAGTCAGTGAGACACATATACAGTTAGGTCCATATATATTTGGACAGAGACAACATTTTTCTAATTTTATTTATAGACATTACCACAATGAATTAAACAAAACATTTCAGATGCAGTTGACATTCGGACTTTCAGCTTTCATTTAAGGGTATCCACATTAAAATTGGATGAAGGGTTTAGGAGTTTCAGCTCCTTAACATGTGCCACCCTGTTTTTAAAGGGACCAAAAGTAATTGGACAATTGAATCCAAAGCTATTTCATGGAAAGGTGTGGGCAATCCCTTCGTTATGTCACTCAATTAAGCAGACAGAAGGCCTGTAGTTGATTTGAGGTGTGGTGCTTGCATTTGGAAGCAGAGGGCGCCTCTTATGAACTCGAGCCTGGGAGCTTTCTAGGAAAGTTCCCACGATCTAGGGACAACCAGCAGAGGGCGCCTCACCGCAAATGAAGGTAAATATAGGTCATTGACCTACTTAACCTTCATTCCCCGGGGTTTTGCAGCCACGAACAACGCTGCATTAGCAGAGCTCGTGGCTGCAAAATATTTTAACCCCTTCAGATGGATTTACATCGTTGGACGTTACAGATCTTCGGAAGGTATGGATATTGTTGGTTTATTATTTTTTTTTTGTTACAGATCGAGGGTCTTCAGTGAGTGGATTGAGCGTAGAATAAAATATTACAACAACCTTTGTGATTTTTTTCATTAAAATAATTTTTAAAGGGAACCTGTCACACCGAAAATCGCGGGTGAGGTAAGCCCACCGGCATCAGGGGCTTATCTGCAGCATTCTGTAATGCTGTAGATAAGCCCCCGATGTTACCTGAAAAAGGAGAAAAAGACGTTATATTATACTCACCCAGGGGCGGTCCCGCTGCTGGTCAGGTCGGATGGGCGTCTCTGGTCCGCTGCGACGCTTCCCATCTTCATTACAAGACGTCCTCTTCTGATCTTCAGCCACGGCTCCGGCGCAGGCGTACTTTGCTCTGCCCTGTTGAGGGCAGACAAAGTACTGCAGTGCGCAGGCGCCGGGCCTCTGACCTTTCCGGCGCCTGCACACTGCAGTACTATCCTCTGCCCTCAAGAGGGCAGAGCAAAGTACGCCTGCGCCGCAGCTGAAGATCAGAAGAGGACGTCTTGTAATGAAGATGGGAGGCGCCGCAGCGGACCAGAGACGCCCATCCGACCTGACCAGCAGCGGGACCGCCCCTGGGTGAGTATAATATAACATCTTTTTCTCCTTTTTCAGGTAACATCGGGGGCTTATCTACAGCATTACAGAATGCTGCAGATAAGCCCCTGATGCCGGTGGGCTTACCTCACCCGCGATTTTCGGGGTGACAGGTTCCCTTTAATAATGTCTGTGTTTTTTTTAACCCTTTACTACTATTGGATTAATAATGCATAGGTGTCATAATTGACGCCTCTCCATTATTAATTTGGCTTAATGTCACCTTACAATAGCAAGGTGGCATTAACCCTTCATTACCCCATATCCCACCGCTACACGGGAATGGGAAGAGAGTGGCCAAGTGCCAGAATAGGCGCATCTTCCAGATGTGCCTTTTCTGGGGTGGCTGGGGGCAGGTGTTTTTAGCCAGGGGGGGCCAATAACCGTGGACCCTCTCCAGGCTATTAATATCTGCCCTCAGTCACTGGCTTTACTACTCTGGCGGAGAAAATTGCGCGGGAGCCCACGCCAATTTTTTCCGCCATTTAACCCTTTAATAGCTAGAACGGCCAAATTTTGCACATACACACTACTAACATTAGTAGTGTGGAATATGCAAAAAATGGGGATAGGAGATGGTTTACTGTATGTACACCATGTCTCATATCATGTCGGGTTTAGGAAGGAGATAGCAAAAGCCGGTAATTGAATTACCGGCTTTAAAGCTATCTAGCGCTGTATGAAGTAATAATATATATACATATATGTGTCTACTGACATATATAACAGTATATGTTTTTTTTTGTTTTTTTTACACATGGATCCCTTGTATAGCCGTATGTCGGTTTTGCAAGCCTGCGAGAAAAACACGCAGTACGGATGCCATACGGATTTCATACGGAGGATGCCATGCGCAAAAAACGCTGAAACACCCTGCCTACGGAGGAGCTACGGAACACTATTTTGGGGACTTTTCAGCGTATTACGGCCGTAATATACGGACCGTATTGTCTTACGCTGAGTGTGACTCCAGCCTTAGGGGGGAAAGACCTGCCCCCCTGGCGATTTCAAGGTATGAGGGGCACATTATAAAAGCGATTATTGCAGCAGTGCCAGGGACCAGAACTAAAAGAGCCACCTTGTCAGAATGCAGCATTAGTGCTGCACAAGTTGGCTCTTTTAGTTAGAAACACCTGGGGGGGTGACAGGTTTCCTTTAATCACTGTGTAAGGGAGTGATTACAGCCGTGGTGACTATTATCTGCACTGCCTCGATCACTGGAAGTAAGTAGCTACAGGGAGGATATAATTTAATTTTCTCCCTGTATCTGCTCTTTCAGTATACTGTCTATACAGGATATAATCACAATGTGACTGAAGATTACCTCTGAATCTAGATATGACTGGTTCTCTAACACTTGAATGAGGTTAGTGGAGAGGACTCATAATGAAAATTGTACAAGGTTCCTATATTTTATACATAGTTGTAACTTTTATTAAGGGTCAAAACCATCCAGGACAATGAAGTAGACTTCACAGATCGACATTACCAGGATGGCCTGCCTATGGTGGCACGGTCTACAGCAACAAAAGCCGTGAAATCCAATATCACCCTGAGCGAAATCCTGGCCGAGCCAGACATGGACGTCAACAAGCAGAAGGTGCAAGCAGTGCTCGATATCCACCTGCAGCAGAGACAGCAGGACCGGATTGCCGACCCAAGTGAGTAAGACGCAGAGACGGTGCCATGTGACTGAATGTTTGTAGTGGGAGAAGGGGCTTTGTATTAGTAAGGAAAATGGTTTAGCATCTTTTTCTTTCAAGAAACAGTTGTGTGCATTGTGCTTGCTGTGAGTTGTATTTCGCTTTGCTATTTGACAAAATGTCCTTTTTATAGATCATTATTAGGGCTCATTCACACGTGCGAGAAAAACGAACTGATTATTTTGATCTGAGTGTAGAATGAGTGTCGTCCATTTTTCTTATACGTGGAGAAATTTGAGTCCATTTAATTGCATTGGCAATTTTTATCTGACCCTGAAAATCAGACATGTTTCCTCAATTTTCACAGACATGTGAATAGCCCCCTAAACTATCACAGGTACCAGTACTATGCATGATAAACACAGATAGCATTCTTACGTGAAAATCAGACATCTTAATGAAGCCTTTAAGTGGGTTTACATGTATCAGATTTGCTGCAGAAAATTTCCAGATCAAATCCAGAAACAGCCACAACCCAGTGATGACAGATCAGTCAAACTGAATGGATTTTAGTGCAGAAATGTATGTGTTTCCCTGCTGAGAAAATCCGAGCTTATTGAAAGAAAAAGCTATACTGCATCCCGTATCACTCCAAGTCCACCATTTATATTTCTTCCATGTTATACAGATTGAAGTACGATACTAATATAAACCTACAGAGCTATTCCCATCAACATTTTTCTTCCACATCTGGTTTTCACATTTGCAGAATTGTGATCCATTTTACTGATAGCCTGTGGTGCGTATAATATGGATGCATCAGTAATTGATCAGTTTTCGCATTTATAACAAGAAAGTTTTTGTAGAATATAAAATAGCAATAAATGAAAATACAAAAACAAAATGTTCTCCAATACTGATGCATCTTGCTTCATTAGAAGTCCGTATACCAGATCCAAGTTACAGCGTATCAAATACAGTCATGTAAGAGGCTTCACTCAGGAAAGTATCCAAAAATGATCGGAATAGATGAAATGCATTTCTGTGTAGCAGATCATTACTGAAATGGTTTTTTTCGTACTTTTGTATTTTATTTCTTTTCTCTTCCAGAAAGATTTAATGTGAAACCATCACTTGGCGAGCGCGCCATTCGTCTCATGCCTTCATCTAATCAAAACCAAAGCGAGAGCAGTCTAACAAACAGGTCCTCGTCCTCCTCCTTGTCCTCCGGCTCTAGTGAGTATTTAGGATAAACACAGCAGGAACATTTCTGGAATCTCTGACACAGTGAATGAGCCACTCATGATTAGTTGTGATCTAAATCCAGGCACACCAAGGACTTACCATTCCTAACACCTCTATTATAGTCCACATTTGCATTAAAGGGGTTTTCAGGCTTACGACAAAAGTCTGCAGTCATTCTATGTGCGCTGTGCACACTGTCACGATTACCCAATATTACCAGTGAGTGTGGATGATCATGTGATCGGATGTATACGGTTTGCATAATTGTGATCATGTGTGGACTAGCCATAATAGCCTAGCAATAGCCCAGTCAGCAGGAGGCAAGAGGTCACAGGATCGAATCCCCACACCTAGACATAAGACTAGTTGGCATGTGACCACAATTATGCAAATAACATACATGCGGTCATGTGACCACCCTCTTTCACCAGGGAAAACTGGGGAATTGCGACAGTGTGCGTGTCGCACACTGTGACAGGTTTGTCAAACAGAAAAACTGACCAGCACATCCAAACTAGTGTGTACAGGTGCCAGCTAAGACAATGATTCTAAGGGAAAATAGAACTGCATTCGGAAATATTAAGAATAATATATTTAGAATATTGGAATTGCATTACTGTTATAGAAAATAAAAAAATGGCACATTATTTACATATGGAATATTGGAAAATTAGAACCGCAATATTGCTATAGAAAAATTAGAGTAAAAAGAAGGTAGGTAGTGCATAGATTGGCTAACATAAGTAAGCCCAATAGCCATCATCAAGGCGTCCTTCATTGTTGGTTCCCTGTCCTGATAAGACACCTCTCCTTGGCTAAAAAGCCTACAATTTATAGGGCAGCCTTAGGCTGATGGGAGTAGGAGTGCCTAAATGTGGTGTTTTTCTGTTTTCTACAGCAATAATGCACTTCCAATTTTCTGAATTTATTATTTATGCAAAACTGAGAAAGCTACCATACTGCAACATTGAAGGGCACCCTCATACCGCAATGTCACTATGTGTTTATCATAGGTTTTACCTTTATATGACGACTGGACCAATCTGGCCCAAATTCAGACAATTCGGAAGGTTTTATACCAGGTTTTGGATCTACTGTTCTAAAGATATTCTCCAAAAAACACTACACAAAATAAGTTTACCATATTTTTCAGACTAAAAGACACTTTTTAGCAGAAGAAACGCTTGCTAAAAAGCGTATGCATATGTAGCAGAGCTGTGTGTATAATACACACTGCAGAGAAATAGTAACAATAGATCTAATGCCTCCATATTTTACCCTAGTGCATTAATATTAGTAACAATGACCTCTTCACTTACCACCACCAAGGAAGGTTTAATAAGAAATGTTTTTCCTATTTTCTGCTGTTTTAACCTGGGATGTGTCTCATGGTAAGGGGCGTCTTATAGTCGCAAAAGTATGGTAATTTACCACCAAATGACGGGAACCAATCTGCCCCAAATCGAACACAAAAGCAAAGATTAGTTTACGACCAAATAACTGAACGAATATGCCCCAAATTTGCCACATAAAATAAATCTGGCACTTCGGAAGGTTTTAGACTGGATTTCAGTTCTAGGACCTACCATGCTCTACATATTCACAAAAAAAGTCTGAATATCAAAGATTAATTTGTCTTTTCAGGACACCGCTAAAGAGATGTAAAATGTCTTGCTGGTTAGTGTGACAGCTCAGTCTTCTCTCATATTTGTGTCTACAGGTCAGACTGATATCAGAAGTAAAACAAGTGTCAGTTTCAAAGAAATCAAAGTGAACCAAGGAGATAGAAGCTACGTGTCCTCCAGCGTGAGCTCAGCATCACCCTCCACATTAAGTGCACCTTGACCTGAAGCATATGTGCGGCCATAATTCACTGTGATTTCTTACCACTCATTGCACGATTTATGGTCTGAGGGTAAATAAAATGCAGTTATTCCCATGAGCAAATTTATTATTTTCTAAAATGTCAAATGTAAATCACGAGAATCTCAAAGTCATTATAGAAAAACGAAAGCCAAGTAGGAAGATTGCCCTCCATGCAGCGCAATGAACGCCACATTCTGTGTATGCAAAAAGTCAATCCAACTACGATCGCATTAAAAATTACAGGATTCTTCAGAATTTTTGTTGCAGATTACTTCTTGCCTCTATTTGCGGGGGATACTTGGCCATTCACGTGACATCACTATATTGATGGTATCAAGGAAATTATTGCTTATAATGTCAGAAGCAGTGGTACAGGCACTCACCGTCCCATTTATGTCATCTATTTGGAAATCACATAAAAACAGCAAGGAAGTGTGTAGAGGAGACGCAACGGACGACGGCCGTTTCGCGCCAGTGTGCGCTGCTGAAGGAAATCCAAGGGAAAAATCTAGGAGACGCGATAAAACTTGATGCCGTTTTATTATCAATGCATTTCAAAGTCATCAGACGTCTTCATCCAGATATAACCAGAGTCGGGGAGCTGTGATTAGATACTGATGAAGACGTCTGTTGACTTTGAAACGCGTTGATAAAAAAAAAAAAATCAAGTTTTATCGCATCTCCTGGATTTTTCCTTTGGATCTCCTTCAGCAGCGCAGAGGAACTACACATCATCCACAATCCTATTCCTTTCAACATTGCTTACCCGTGGATCTGCAGCAGCTGATTTCTTCAAGCTTCTTTCCTGTGTGCTACTGAAATGCGCCAAGTGAGCAAATTCCCTGCTTTTACATCCCCTCTTATAGGAAAAGACCCTATTGCGCTTTCTGTCCTCAGTTATCTCCAACAATCCAGATTCGGTGTAGGGGAATCTTAGATTTACATCTGCTTTTTATTTTACCCCTGTAGCAGAAAAAAAATCTGATAATGACCGAATTCACACACACTTTCAGATTAGTCAGAGTTGTGATAAAAAAAAAAATCCTTTCTCTCCATTCCCTGGGGTGACTAGAAAGCTGTGATCTTTCTGCTCTCTTACACACAGAACCAAGCAGTAAAACGTTTCATCTTGATCCCAACGTGGAAAAAAAGCTGCACCCTGAATTATGCCCCTAGATCTTGGTATCACTGGAAAACTAAGATTTTGGCCTTTAGGCTCTAACATTCCAAGCAGCAATCATGAAGTATGGAGGGATTAGTAGCAGCTGCCAGGGACAAGTTTTCTCCCGGTGCCAGGCTCCTATAACAACAATAGGCACAATACCATGGCGGACTTTATAGGCTTTATTCTGTAAATAGAACATCTGTATAAACCAAGGGAACATCTATGATAAAATGTCAGTAATGCAGATCTTTACAGCCAGTGGTCAACTACACAGTAAAGGGACAGTACAAATCTGTGTGCTAAATCTTTACATTACTTATAAATGGTAGTAAATGTCACAGTTTCATTGCCTGGCCCTACAGCACTGGACTACCCACCGAGCAGTGTGAACAGAAGCTAGTATTACTCCACATATACAGTACGTATGGGGAACGTCCTGGACGCAGCAGGACAGGACATGTTGGTCTTTGGCCAGTCAAATGGTCTTCATTTTCTTCTATGTTCATAGATTTGACTTCACCATTACCAAACACAAAGGTGACACAGCTGCATCAGAATGGCGGCTGGGAGATCATCCTGCCACCGCTGCCCTTCTGTCCGTGGGTGTATATTTGGGAGAAGCATCTTTATCCTCCACACATCACAGAATAATCCACACTCAGAAAGGGTTTAATCGTATCCCGGTCCCTAAAGGTGAGAATGGGTTAACCTTCGCCCACATTAATGCATCGTTTAGAGATATAGCGGATTTTCCGTCTTCTAGAAAGAACACGGGGCCCTGCATGATAAAAGAAGAAAATAATCACTGGAAATGCAGATAAAATATATAATACTAGATGGCAGCCCGATTCTAAAGAATCGGGAGTCTAGAATCCATATATACTTTATTTATTCAAATGTAAGAATAATACAATTAATAAATAATAGTAAGAAAGAACAAAAATAATAGGCAGTATATGGAGAAAACACCAAACAAAAGTTCAAAATTGGTGTGAAAATGTCACTGAACCACTTCACAACTAAATATATATAGTTTTGGTAAATGGTATTATCATTTTTTTGACGAAATTCGGCAGGAGCTTGAAGAGCAACGTCACTGGGCCCGCCTCCACGCAGTAGAAACTTGCTGTGAGGTAAAAATTCAAAAATCACACCAAAATGGCGGGCGGAGTGTGTCACAGTACGGCACGTTTCTGATTGGTCGCTCGCAGCAGGCGGCAACCAATCAGACACTGGACACTGTTGACGTCACTTATCTCCGGACATTAGCTCCGGACATTAGCTCCGGACATTAGCTCCGGACAAAGCCACGGAAGTTGGCACAAATTGCAGGAAGTAGTATTCTAGGCAATTATATATTAGATACACTGATAATTCCTTCTAGAGAGCCGTATGCTAATCACAGCGCCACAAATGTCAGTGTGACACTGCAAGCAAGAACATCCCTGCTGTGCGGGGTGGAGGGGCTAGAAGCAACACTCTTATCTGCAATAGTAGTAAGTTATACGAGAAAGCAGAAGAAAATAGATTCAACTAAGTCCAAATGTATGAAACCAAAGTTTCCATTGGTTCAATGTATAGGAAATTGCAGTCTGCTGGGGCTTCCTATACAATAGCAATAAGGTATTTAATGTATACTTGCCCTACAGAGACCAAAGAGACATTCTTTTGGCTACATATAACATATACACCTAAAGCTTCTCCCGGTAGATAAGACAAATGCAGGGCTCGGATGCAGGCAGCTGGAAGTGAAAGTACTTTGTAGAAGACGGAATGGCAGTAAAATTGAAAGGTTTTACTCAATAGATCTTAGAATAAAAAGTTCCACAATTGGGTATGTTTTTTAAAAAAGTCCCCTTTCAAAAAGAAGCAAACAAAAAAAAACTATACAAAATTTAAAGTTTTTATAGTCTTTAGGGGTAGGGCTAAGTGTAGGTTCAAGTTTATTTAAAGGGAATCTGTCCGTGGGTTTTTGCTATGTAATCTGAAGACAGCAGGAGATAGACACTAAAACACAGAGTTCAGGGATGTGTCACTTGTCAAAATGTGCGCTGCTGTTTACTAACTGTGAAGGATTTATCACTAAGAGATTAACATTGCCGGACTAGTCCAGCAACTACCGTATTTTTTCGGACTATAAGACGCACCCCAAATTTTCAGAAGGAAAATGGGGGAAAAACTAATGCGTGAAATGGGGGGCTGTCTTACAGTCCTGAATTCAGCTTACCGGGGGGAAGATGGGGGGGGGGGGGAGAGAGAATCAGCAGCAGAGTCACAGGGGGTGTTTGGTGGTCTGGCGATGATATGACCCAGACTGGTGCACAGGTTCGGCGGTGCGGGGGGCTACGCCGGCATTTTGTGAAAACCCGGAGCCCCTGCTGTGATACAGTGGTCTCCAGGAAATCCCATCCCAGCCTGGTGCGGCTGGTGCTGCAGGTTTGGTGGTGCGCAGGCTATGGCGACATTTTGTGAAAGCCCGAAAGCCCCCGCACTTCTATTTCCCTGATGCTGTGGCCTCAGGGAAAGTGGACGCTAGAGGCGGCGCATACGCAGATTGAGATCTCGGAGCCGAGATCTCAATTTGCGCATGCGCCGTTTCCAGTGGCCATTTTCCTGAAGGCTACAGCATCGAGGCAATAGAAGTTTTGGGGCTCCGGGCTTTCACAAAATGTCGCCGGAGCCTCCCCGCACCACCGTGCAGCGCCGAACCTGCCACACCAGGCTGGGATGGGAGCGAGATTATCACCCTACAGTGTCGGACCACCAGAAGAATGGCCTGACTCCTGCTGCCAACACGCTAACTGTAAGTACATTCTGACTATAAGACACATCCCTGTTTTCCCTCAACATTTTGGGGGAAAAAAGTGCGTCTTATAGGTCTAAAAAATAGGGTAAGCACCTCACTGTCTATGGACTTTGTACATACAGTGCCTGGTGTGGGTGGGGGCAGCTTTCCCAGCTCTGCTTCCGCACCCCACTGTCTATGGACTTTGTACATACAGTGCCTGGTGTGGGTGGGGGCAGCTTTCCCAGCTCTGCTTCATTCTACATCTAAAAGCTCTGAATGTGTCAAACGCCTGTACCATCATGCTGCTCTCAGATGAGGTAGCAAAAACCTTCTGACAGATTCCATTAACTACTTACATAAAATAATCACACAGAATAAACCAAAAACTAAACCCAGACATATCAGTGGCAAAGAGAGAAGCTCTGCTAATTACTAAGCCAAATCGCCTGAAGTTTCTGGCCAAGTTCTTTTTTAACTGACTCCTTCCTGTCATTTGCCGTATATGCATGTCAGCAGTGGGGAGAAGTCGTATGCAGCAAGATCACACATACCGAGCAATTGCCAGCTATTATGCTATTATGTACAGCAGACACCTGCCGGTAACTAATGCAATGTTGCAGCAGCATTTGCTATAGAGCCTCAAGATTTCCATGTACGTTCCTTCCTTTAAAGGGATTGTCCCAAGGACAAAGTACACTTTAATCAATTGATCTTGGGATAAAAATAAGTTTAACAAAGAGATATGTTAAAAAAATGCAATACCATGCTGTAATGTCTGTATATTCTCTTTTGCTTCCCCCCTTGCCCAGGAGCTGTGGTATGATCAGACCATGTTCCTGCACGGTCAGACACGGCCATTACACAGTACACAGCAGGGGCACATTATAGGATTATCCCAGCACAGGAACAGTTTATTTAAAGGGATAATCATTTAAAGTTTGAAACTTGCACATTTCATTTTACGTTTTTGTCAAATTTGTTATATTTTTTTTTTATAAATAAACACAAAACATATCGACCTGAATGTACAATTATCATAAATTCATAATATGCCATGAAAAAAAATGATCTCAAAATTACTGGGATTTGTTGAAGTGTTACAGAGATATTACCACATAAAGTGACACTGGTCAGATTTAAAAAAAAAAAAATTGGCCCAGTCACTAAGAGGTTAACACATCCAATTGTGAAGCAAATTTTTATTCCAAGTTCTGTTAATGCATGTAATGTATTTTCGGTCCGTAAGTATAACAAATAGCAAAAGCCTATGTGCTAGCTTACGTGGGTTATTTTTCACATGGACCTCAGGAAAAAAAAATTGCACCATCATCTAGCCTGGTCCGATTAATGACCCAGACTAGTGCATGTAAATATTGGGCAGCTCCGGCGCTCGAACACTTTGCAAAGCTGGTCAAATCAGCAATTTGGGGATGCGACTAGTCCCATATATTTAGCAGCCTTTGACGAAAGGTTTCATTTAGTTCATAGTTTGAACATGATGAACTGCCCAATATCCAGATATCACTTTTAGGGTTCTCACTCACACGATTGTATAAATCGCATGAGTGCAATTCAATAAAAAAAGGTATCACACTCGGACCAATGTTATTCAATAAATCGAATGGGAGCGAGAAGAAAAATCCAATGCCGCATGGCCCATCAGTACAGCAACTGTTTTTTACAGATACATTACAATTCTATATTATGGGAAATAATTGTAAATAGTCGTGTAAAAGATTAATAGCTGCCGAGTAACAAAACGAATTGCACATGGGTGGCAAGTGAGAAAAAAGTGCCACTCTCCTGGATAACAATGGGACCAATTTTTTTTTATATGCTTGCGTGACCCAGCCTAAACCGTTCCTCCACTTTCACAAGAAAATGATTGCAGTGCAGCCCTCTACGTCTACAGTATAATCATTTTTCTAAATGGCGCTATTGTTTTTGATGATAATCTGCAGCACGGACTGCAGGAACTCTATGCTGCGGGCTACAAAAAACTAAGCAGAATCCTTCTCTTGGGAGAGCGCGTCACAGACAATGCTCCCTCTTACACCGAACACTGAATCTAAGAGTAATAAGCAGGACAATACTCAGATAAGTGTAGCCTAACCTAGACTTTGGGTGGTGCGGGCTGCAGGTTCTTAGGAGCTAAAACATGGAATGGGGCGATATAGGAATATTATCAGATTCCTGTATTATAATCGTTATCTTGTGAAAATGGAGATACGCTGAAGCAGACACTCCTTCGAGCAAAAACTAAACGCAGCATATTGCAGTGTACATTCTTTTACCGTGGGCTGGAAGAAGTGTCTGTAAAATTCTGGTCTTGGGAGATCTCCAAATTTACAATGTTATAAACCAAAAAAGAAAAGAAATGATTGGCTCTCAGTCTGAGGGTCTCGTAACTACATCATGGTTCATTATATGAATATTCGTGATATGATTGGGTGCCTTTCACTTACCGCATGAACATGTAACCCACCTGTATTCGTAATCCTGTTAAGCAAGACACATGGACATCAGAATGGCTAGGTAGATTAGATCCGGTGACATAGTCTGGGCCTGTCAATCCTTTTATAGGCTCCTCCTTTATTTTCTCAACTATACTTGGATATATCTTTCTTTGTATTTCTGTAGGGGGGGTGTATGGAAGATCATCGCCAGACCTAGAAAGTGTAAAAAATTATAAGCAGTGCTGAAAAAGTTGGATACAACATAGAATTTGTGCTAAACTATATACTAATATGCAGCGTCGGACTGGGGTGCCAAGGGCCCACCAGTAACCAATTCCAGGGCTCCACTTTTCAACTACTGGTAAATGTGACATTATCCTCAATCACAAATTCATATAACAATGAACTGGGTAGATTGTGAAATGAATAAGATGCTGCCTTCATCTGGACATAGTGATTAAATTATAGTGTGCATATAAGAGGATGGTGGCCCACCGGAGGATTCTCCTGGTCTCCTGTGGGCCAGTCCAAGTCTGTTAGCCATGTGGTGGATTATTCTATTCGGGGTTGTCTACCTGTCATCTCCAGTGCCTGGTAAAAATCAGTGTGGGGCCGGTCACACTCCTCTTGCAGGTGCCACTTGATAAATCTAGCATGTATTTAAACTGTGTTTTCTGAATTTTCACTGCCTATTAGTTGGCCAACCTTGTGCTAGAAACGTGCACCACAATATTGGTGCAATTTCTTCTGCTCTATGCAGAATGTTAGATCCCTCCCCTCTCAGTAAAGCCACGCCGTTATCAGCTAATCCACGCCTCGTCAGACAAGGCATAGAAAGTGTTGAAAACAAGAGAAACAAGTCATGAAATACAGTTTCAGCCGCACATTAGTGCAGAATTCTGTCCCATTAAACTGATAAATCTCCCCCAGTGTCATCTGATTATTATTTATATGTGTATTGACCATAAAATCACAATCTTAGAAAAATTACATACATTACCAATCTTTATACTCATTCAAGCTATTTTACCTCCAAAATATCTCTGCAGCACCTCCAAATAACTGTAGGTCAAATATGTAGATATATAAGATGGCTGTTAGACCCGTAGTGGAGGAAACATAATCCTGGAGCAATACTTTAGTACATATACGACTAAAAGGGGTTCAGCGGCCATGACCGGTTGATTATGAGCAGCTGAAGAGTTGGCAGAGATGGCTGCTCACCATATCTCTGCTCCCAAGTGTGGTTCACTTTGTAAAAAAATGAACATTTTACTTTTTAGTCACAAAAATGATCTTTCAGCAACAATTTTGTTATTTTCCCAATGGTAAAAGGAGAAACTGAACCACGAAAGTTGTTGTCCAATTTGTCCTGAGTACGCTGATACTTCATATGTGGGGGTAAACCACTGTTTGGGTGCACGGCAGGGCTTGGAAGGGAAGGAGCGCCATTTGACTTTTTGAATGAAAAATTGGCTGCACTCTTTAGCGGACACCATGTCACATTTGGAGAGCCCCCGTGTGCCTAAAAATTGGAGGTCCCCCACAAGTGACCCCATTTTGGAAACTAGACGCCCCAAGGAACTTATCTAGATGCATAGTGAGTACACCGATACCTCACATGTGGGGGTAAACCACTGTTTGGGCACATGGTAAGG
This sequence comes from Ranitomeya imitator, assembly GCF_032444005.1. NCBI lineage: Eukaryota > Metazoa > Chordata > Amphibia > Anura > Dendrobatidae > Ranitomeya > Ranitomeya imitator. Next base: position 1,087,876,856 of record NC_091282.1, on the reverse strand, counting down.
CTCGGAAGGGAAGGAGCGCCATTTGACTTTTTGAATGAAAAATTATCTCCATCGTTAGCGGACACCATGTCGCGTTTGGAGAGACCCTGTGTGCCTAAACATTGGAGCTCCCCCACAAGTGACCCCATTTTGGAAACTGGACCCCCCAAGGAACTTATCTAGATGCCTAGTGAGCACTTTAAACCCTCAGGTGCTTCACAAATTGATCCGTAAAAATGAAAAAGTACTTTTTTTTCACAAAAAATTTATTTTCGCCTCAATTTTTTTCATTTTCACATGGGCAATAGGATAAAATGGATCCTAAAATTTGTTGGGCAATTTCTCCCGAGTACGCCGATACCTCATATGTGGGGGTAAACCACTGTTTGGGCACACGGCATGGCTCGGAAGGGAAGCCGCACCTTTTGACTTTTTGAATGGAAAATTGGCTCCAATTGTTAGCGGACACCATGTCGCGTTTGGAGAGCCCCTGTGTGCCTATGCATTGGAGCTCCCCCACAAGTGACCCCATTTTGGAAACTAGACCCCCCAAGGAACTTATCTAGATGCATACTGAGTACTTTAAACCCCCAGGTGCTTCACAGAAGTTTATAACGCAGAGCCATGAAAATAAAAAAAAAATTTCTTTTCTCAAAAAATGATTTTTTAGCCCGCAATTTTTTATTTTCCCAAGGGTAACAGGAGAAATTTGACCCCAATATTTGTTGTCCAGTTTCTCCTGAGTACGGTGATACCCCATATCTGGGGGTAAACTACTGTTTGGGCACATGCCGGGGCTCGGAAGTGAAGTAGTGAAGTTTTAAAATGCAGACTTTGATGGAATGCTCTACGGGCGTCACGTTGCGTTTGCAGAGCCCCTGATGTGGCTAAACAGTAGAAACCCCCCACAAGTGACCCCATTTTGGAAACTAGACCCCGAAAGGAACTAATCTAAATATGTGGTGAGCACTTTCAAGCCCCAAGTGCTTCACAGAAGTTTATAACGCAGAGCCGTGAAAATAATAAATACGTTATCTTTCCTCAAAAATAATTTTTAGCCCAGAATTTTTTATTTTCCCAAGGGTTACAGGAGAAATTGGACCCCAAAAGTTGTTGTCCAGTTTCTCCTGAGTACGCTGATACCCCATGTGTGGGGGTAAACCACTGTTTGGGCACACGTCGGGGCTCAGAAGGGAAGTAGTGACTTTTGAAATGCAGACTTTGATGGAATGGTCTGCGGGCGTCACGTTGCGTTTGCAGAGCCCCTGGTGTGCCTAAACAGTAGAAACCCCCCACAAGTGACCCCATTTTGGAAACTAGACCCCCCAAGGAACTTATCTAGATATGTGGTGAGCACTTTGAACCCCCAAGTGCTTCACAGACGTTTACAACGCAGAGCCGTGAAAATAAAAAATCATTTTTCTTTCCTCAAAAATGATGTTTTAGCAAGCAATTTTTTATTTTCTCAAGGGTAACAGGAGAAATTGGACCCCAGTAATTGTTGCGCAGTTTGTCCTGACTATGCTGGTACCCCATATGTGGGGGTAAACCACTGTTTGGGCACACGTCGGGGCTCGGAAGGGAGGGAGCACCATTTGACTTTTTGAATAAAAGATTGGCTGGAATCAATGGTGGCACCATGTTGCGTTTGGAGACCCCCTGATGTGCCTAAACAGTGGAAACCCCTCAATTCTAACGCCAACACACCCCTAACCCTTATCCCAACTGTAGCCGTAACCCTAACCACAACCAACAAAAGTGTTTCCAGCCATGGCCGATGATATTGCAGCATCGGCCATGGCTGGATTGTAATATTTCACCAGTTTTTTAGGTGAAATATTACAAATCGCTCTGATTGGCAGTTTCACTTTCAACAGCCAATCAGAGCGATCGTAGCCACGGGGGGGTGAAGCCACATCCCCTGGGCTAAACTACCACTCCCCCTGTCCCTGAAGGCCGGGTGAAATTGGAGTTAACCCTTTCACCCGGCCTGCAGGAGCCCAATCCGGCCATGACGCATATGCTGCGTCACAGGTCAGATTGGCACGGGTTTTCATGACGCATACGCTGCGTCAAAGGTCGGGAAGGGGTTAAATATGCAGATATTATGATTTCAGTTCCCAACTGGATGCAGCAACGGGATCCCAATATTTATGTGATAGCCCAGCGGCTGCAGGACCCGGCGACTGCAGCAAACACTGTGACTGCTATTAAAGAAGATGACTATTCACTGCTCTCCACTCCCATAGTTCCTCCCACCTATCGACGCTGGCTTCAGTGCCTACGGATACTACGGGCATGGGAAGCAGTGAAAATTCACTTTAACAGCGGGCACAGTGTCAGCTGTCCGCCACTGCCACTCCTCTCCCATCCACAGCCGGACTAAGGTACATCCAGACATATAAGATGCACCCCCCACTTTCCTCCAAAATATTGGAGGAAAAAAGTGTGTCTTATAGTCCGAAAAATACAGTATCTTTGTTTTTTCCTATTTTCTAGAGCAATAATGCAATAAAGAATCCATGTTTGCATACTATAGCGCTAGAGTGCTACTTTATTAGTTATATATGGAGGTGGCTACTCTTAGCTTGCACCTGGTCACACCTATTCTCCTGACGGTCAGTCTTTGATATTGGTGCCTTCTTCTATCTGCCCCTGGTGGATGAAAATGTCATTTCATGTTGTTTGTTTACTGGGGCTCAAAGTTTGCAAAATGTGCTGCACAGTCCTGAACATAATGTGGCTGGTATTTTTGCTTTTAAAATTGTATTGGTGCGTTGAGGTGACTCCACACTGGAGACTGGTAATATATGTGCCCTCCACACAAATCAACCATATATAGACCAGCGTAATGGCTAGCAATCCCAAATTTCTCTTGTGGAATGGCAACGATACAAAACGGCCGGTCGTTCTGGAATAGGTCCGAGAGTACTCACTTGCGGTGGTGTGTCTGCAGGAGACGCATTTAGAAAGAGATAAATCTGCATGCATGAACCGCTCGTGTATTAGCTACAGTTTCCACTCAACCGTCTCAAGCTCCTCCAGGGGTGCTAACAAGTGCGTTACCTTTGTAACTATCTCTTTCAAGACCGATGGCGATGGTAGTTTTGTAGGCATTCATTGCAAAATATGCTCTAAGGAACGACTATTGATAGCAGCTTAAATCCCCCTCCTTATAACAATACTAGATGGTGTCCCGATTCTAACGCATCGGGTATTCTAGAATATGCATGTCCACGTAGTATATTGCCCAGCCACGTAGTATATTGCCCAGCCACGTAGTATACAGCACAAAGCCATGTAGTATATTGCCCAGCCACGTAGTATATTGCCCAGTGATGTAGTATATTGCCCAGCCACGTAGTATATTGCACAGCGAAGTAGTATGCAGCACAGAGCCACGTAGTATATTGCCCAGCCAGGTTTGTCACAGGTGAAAAAAATAAAAATAAACATATACTCTCCTTTCCGAGGGCCCCTTGTAGTCCACGGCAGGTTCCGGTCCCAGGGTTGGTATTAGCGCAGGACCTGTGATGATGTCGTAGCGAAGGGCCTGTGATGACGTCGCTGTCACATGACCGTGACGTCATGGCAGGTCCTTCTGCCACCGGAACCTGCAATGGAAGATGGCGGCTGGCGCGAGCTGCAACGGAGGGCGAGTATAGCAGGTTTTTTTTTTTATTATTATTTTTAACATTACATTTTTTACCATTGATGCCGCATAGGCAGCGTCAATAGTAAAAAGTTGGGGACACACAGGGTTAATAGCGGCGGTAACGGAGTGCATTACCCGTGGCATAACGCGGTCCGTTACCGCCGGCATTAACCCTGTGTTAGCTGTGACCAGAGGGGAGTATGCGGGCGACAGGCACTGACTGCGGGGAGTAAGGAGCGGCCATTTTATCCAGACTGTGCCCGTCGCTGATTGGTCGCGGCAGCCATGACAGGCAGCTGGCGAGACCAATCAGCGAATGAATAACTGTGACAGAGAAGGACAGACGGAAGTGACCCTTAGACAATTATATAGTAGATAATGAAGATGATAGCGACACCTTCTACACCCATGCCAATAATTTCAATATTATTCACCCATACTGGGGTAGGCGTAAGCCAGACCTTGCTACGGAATCTTCTCCCGTCTCTAAATTCGATGAGCTACTGTCGAAACGGTCACTATCAGACCTGTGGCGAATAAAGCATTCAAAGGTCCGTCAACTTTGTTATTCCAAATCTCATGAAATACTATCGCGTATAGATTTAGTTCTAGGAACAGAACATATCTTTCCCCTTATACCGTATAAAATCTGTGAAATATCTACCTAGAGCCTTATCAGATCATCCACCTTTGTTGACGAGTCCCGACCCTATGCGTCATTCTTACACCAAAATGGCCTTAATCTTATGGTCTATGGATTCCTTCTGGCTCCAAATTGTAGATGTTAAACTGGTTACATCTGCTCTTCAACATTACGTAAATGAAAACAGACATCAAGATAATAGCAAAAGTCCTAGCTACCAGACTCAACAAGGATCTATCCGCTGTTGGGCACAGTGCCCAGTTGGGATTTATGCCCACTACATCTACAGCTGTTAACATTCTTCATTCACACCTTAATCGTCCATTACCGGTAGATAATGCACATGATAGGGTCATGTGTTCACTCGACTCCACCATGGTGTTTGATTCCACTGGGTGGGAATTCTTATCGGCAGTGCTGGAAAAAATTTGGCATGGGCTCATAGTTCATTTCATGGATAAAGTTGTTATATGGGGAACAGACGGCAAAGGCTAAGAGTAAATGGATGACTTTCTCAGGCTGTTTTTGTTGGTCAGGAGCACACACCAGGGATGACCCCTGTGTCACCTGCTCTTCGCATTGGTCAATGAACCTCTCCCTGCAATTACTAGGAGCCATCTGGGTTTAAAGGGTTTTCACAGAGGGAATGTACAGGAGAAGGTAGCATGCTCATGATTGTCTGTTTCTGGCGGGAGCCTCCTCCATGCTACCCTTAGTGATGGAGACAGTTAAGAGATTTGGGGAATATTCAGGTTTGGTGATTAATTGGAGTCAATCAGCTCTGCTCCCTAGTGATAACAGAGACAATGTGTCACACTAAGCTAGATTTGGACGCCTCTGTTGCTACATATTTTGAGGAACTACCCAATTTGGATACCCCAACTATATTTTATATAAAAGTAACTGCTCAGGGAACGGATATTGGAAAGCAGACTCCGTGGATAAAGCTGGTCACTTTACAAAGAGACAAAAGTGCGGATGGTTTGGCAGTTCCAAACCCATGGGTTTATGAGATTAGTTCATCTCCAACATATTTGTGGATGGGATGATCCTGGGGTTGGGGTGCACAGTGCCTACTAATCATCTAGGTTATGTGCTGCTCTGGAAGCATACAGGTTTACAGCCTGTTGTGGCAAAACTCTAACTCTACTACTAATACACGGGCTTTGGTGGACGGTAACAGAATCACAGGGCCTGCATGGGATCACACAATTTACTTCACTATGGGAAACCCAGTGGCTCATTCTGTTACATCAATTGAAGGGGTTCTAATGCTGCAGCTTAAAGGGGATGAAGACGTGTTTCCATATCTTAATGGGAGATTCCATGCATATCAGACAGAGGGGCTCATTCTTGATGGCACAGGCTGTGTGCCCCCCAAGAACTTGATATTACAGAGGATCGTTTCCTCACAAGGCTCCAGTAGTCTGGTCTGCTATATCGTGCTCTTCTAGATCTGGTTTTAGTTAAATATCAGATTCATTCAAACAAAAAATGTGATTGATCCCATAGAAGAAGGACATTGGCAAGAAATTTTGGAAAGAGTTCCACAACTGCCCCTAATGTACATGTAGTGCCCCAGGCATACAGAACTCCTCAATTTCTGTTTGATATAGGGCTTGGATTACATCCTTTATATGCAAGATGTAAGGTGCACTCCGCTAATCTGCTATATATGAAGTGGTACTGCTTCAATCTGGAATCGTTTTGGAATCGTGTACTAGAAATTATATTAATAGGCTATATTCAGACAATAATGATCATATCCCTTTGTATGTGTACTGGGGCATATTGAGGATTTATGGATGACCACGGCGAGACTGTGGTGTCCGGTATACCATTTATGGCCAAGAAATTATTAGCCCAATACCACATATCAGACACACAATCCCAGAATTCATAAATACAATTAATTGGTTAGTGAACTTGGAGAGCGGTATTTATTTGAAGAGAAACCCCATTACTAAGTTTGAGAAGTGGATTGATGGCTTAGGTTTGGCACAAAGAGAGATTGCCTGGGTCTCTTCTGATCAATATTATTATCTGTTATAACACTTCTATATACATTACATTAAATATCATCTCCTCTACTGATGGGTGTAAAGTGACTTGTGCCAAGCAGTGTTTCCATAGTACACCGAAGCTCAGGAAATACTGATAGGTGTACTATGGTAACACTGCCTGGCACAAGTCATTTTCACCCCCAAGCTCTGGGAATACTATGTTCAAGTCGCCGTGGCTTCATGTCTCGCAGCTGTTCAACAGCTGAAACACATGCAGGAATTGCGAGACATGCAGCCGCAGCGACTCAAACATAGTATTCGAGCACGCCCAAGACACTCCATTAGCACACGAGCATGCTCAGATAACACCTTATCCAGGTACTCTCGCTCATCACTATTGCTAATATGTCAAGTCAATATAGTAAAACAACATATGCTATGTCCCAGTAATATATGGTAATAAAATCTTGGTTACATGAAAAGAAAAAGACCGAAAAAGGGGTAACTCGGAACCCTAGAGAAAACAAAACACCTAATCAACAAGGATCCCTAAAAAATAACTTTTATTAATCAGTAATTAAAAATCTCTAATTTTCTGCGGTAGGCGCCCCCACAATATCCCTATGGGAAAGAGACCTGCCTAACAGTGGGGGTAGGTCTCTTTCCCATAGGGATATTGTCAGTTTTTTTCTAGGGTTCCTTATTTAGGGAATTCTAGGGATTTGTGAGGGTCGAGTCGACGCGGAGTGGGGGCGCCTACCGCAGAAAATTAGGGTGCCAACCTCCACTGACAGGCAGATTCCAGTGTAGAGACGCCCTAGGATCAAATAGGTACACAATTTTGTTTACTTAATTTATCATTACTATTTGTGGCATGATTAGAGATTTTTAATTACTGATTAATAAAAGTTATTTTTTAGGGATCCTTGTTGTTTAGGTGTTTTGTTACATGAAAAGAACACAATGGTAGACTAATACAAAGATATTGTGCCACCTTTTTCTTGCAAGCTTTTAGAGGGAATAAGTCAGCAGGTTTTTGCTATTTAATCTGAGAGCAGCTTGATGTAGGAACAGAGAATCTGATTTCATCGATGTGCCACTTACTGGGCTGATATTTGTAGTTTCAATCAAAGTTTTATCAGCAGGATATTATCAATACAGGACTAGTTGAAACCCCACCCCCACCACTGATTGGCAGCTCTCTGCCAATGCAAAATATACATAAAAAGCAGCAAATCAGTGATGTGGGCGGGGTTATACAGAGCACAGCATTTAGAGAACGGGTAGATCTGCAGCAAAGAAAACACCGATTGCATCAAAACTGCTGCAAGCAGCTCACTTAGTGACACATTGCTGGAATCCGGGTCTATGCTCTTACATCAGGCTGCTCAAGATTGCTACAAGATAGCTACAACTTGCTGACAGATTCCTTTTCATAGGAAATAATGAAAGTTACATGTAACTGCAGTCAGTTGTAGAGTAGGTCAGGTATCCTGTATATTCTACTACAACTAAGACAGTATGGAAACTATAGGAAACAAAATTCTAGACAATGAGCGTTCTAATGTCTCCTGAATGTTGGTCCTTACTTGCTGGTTGATACTGTAAATGCTCTCCACGCATCCAACTCCACCGAGAGCTGCTCAATCTGCAAAGGAACAGATACTTCCCGACGTTTTAGAAGTTGACTGCAAAGTGGGAAGAAGAAGGTGCGGTTATATCTTCTGCACAAGGAGCAGGTTCAGCAATAATCACCCGAGTCATGCAATGCTGCACAGTACAATATAAAGTAAGTGGCGAGTCCAGGTAGAGACCGCAAAGGAAGAGCGAGCATTAGAATATGCCGGCCAAAGGTACATACAACCACCACACTACACCTAGAAACTGCCTCTGGGAGTTGGGACCCTTGGTGACATTTATTTCTGGGTTCTGTGCTAGGGCCTTGACTCATAACCGGAATGATCAGTCTTATTGATTTCAGTGGAGACTCTTTGGTTAGCCACTGAGATCCAAAGATGTCTGAGCTACAACACAAGGGGGCACGATGATGAGGGCTTCTACATCCTAGAGATCAATGGGAGTCAATCACATAGTATAAGAATCTTCCAAAGTATACTTTTATTAAAAGATTTTAGAAGACAATTTTAAAGCTGTAAACATCCCTAAATGCAATGTTTTTTTGTGTAAATAGGTCTACATTTTTTACTTCATTCTAAAACATATGTTTATAGCTCTCGGCTGCCATTGTACTGCATTTACTACTATCTCCATATCCCATGTATAGAGATGTAGATATATAGTTCATTCAAATAATTCTGGTCCCAGCAACCGACGGGAGCGTAGTGCTTATCTAGTGAGCAGGGACTCAATTGGAAAACGGAGATTTACCATAATCATTTATTATGTAATGGTGCTAAAATGTTAATATTCAACTGTTAAAGAAGACAGTTCACCAGGTTTAGCATGTTAAACCGGTCACATCTACTATAGATTTTACATTTCTCATCTCCGTTTTGGAGCTATTATCTTGTAAAGTTTAAATTTGAATTTCCTCTTCAACAAATGGGTTGTGTACTTTTTCCCCTTCAGGATGCAGACCAAATATAAGCAGGGGGCGTCATGAGGAGGAAAGTCTCCCCTCCCCCAGAGAATGTAAAAACAGGATTTTTCTGTGTGGTATAGTAATGTGACGCTAGTCACTCGTCACGGACAAGCCGTAAGGCTGGGTAGTCAAGGTCTGACGTCAAAAGCCAGGAGCGTACATCACAGACAGAGGGGTGAGACAAAGGTGAAATCAGGTCACAGTCCCAAGTAAGAATTTCAAAAAGGCAGCGGATCACGGAAAAAGGGTTAGGTAAACGGATGGTCAACAAAAAAACAGGATTGAGCAACAAAGATCAGAGTACAAGACTAGGAGCACAGCGCAAACATACACGACTTGAGCAAAGCAACAATTGGCAGTAATCGAAGGCACAGAGCTGGCTAAATAGCAAAGTAATTACTCAGACAGGAAACACATGGAGGAAGCCCCGCCACTCCCTGATTGAATAACTAAACAGTCACTCAAGACACTAACAGCTCAGCACTTCCCTGCTCTTGATTGGACAGCTGAGCTGTCTATCACCATGCTGACAGATCAGCATGCCCCCTACCCTAGATTGGGCTGCATAACAGAATCGTGACAAGTAAGACATGTAATGACACATATCTCTGATCTCCTCACTGCTGACATCCTCTGTCAAAAGGGGTAGGGGAGTAAAGCAGAGCTATGTGCCATTACAAACATCTCTGCAGCTGCAGTGCTCTTCCCACTGCATGGTCAGCTGTGCTTTGTTTAATAACCACTCCCCTCTCACTGACTGCTGTGGGATGAAAACTGCAGATGGAGAGTGTTTGTAATGACAAACAGCTCATGTATCTGTACTCACAGTAAATGCTGACAGTGAGATCAGTGAGGAGACCACGGCTGTGTGTTATCACTTGTGCTACACACGAGAAAGCCTGTTCTAAGTTTCTCTGGGGGCTTGTTCTCTTTTTCCCATTTGACGCTTCCTGCTTATGATTGGTTAATGTCATGCAGGGGAAAAAGTCAATGACCCCATAAATGAATCTCCACCACCATTAGTTGAAGGATAAATTAGAATCTAAACTTTACAAGCTAATATCCCTGTTACGGAGAAGAGGAATTACAAAAATAACGATATTGCCAATTGAAACTGGTGAAAGGTCCTCTTTAACAACCCTTTATGCCTCTTCCGCTGCCCTTTTTTCTAGATAATAATGGAGAACTGTGTTTTTAATTACTTACTAAATCCTTACTAACTATGTTACTATATACAATTATTAGGTTCTGTAGAAGGACGTAGATCTGGGTATTTATTATGATGGAATATAGGCTGAACTGGATGGACAAATGTCTTTTTTCGGCCTTACTAACTATGTTACTATATGTTACTAATTAGGATCACTTCTTCACATGGCACAAGATTACTTGTGTGACTACATGTGCCCATCTGTAACATGAATGGTGGAGCACATTTTTCTACAAGCCTTGCATTTTTATCACACTGTATTTTAGAAAGACAATTAATGGTTTCTATAGAGGACAATGTTTATGGTGTATATTCTTATTATGGGTCATTTTTTTTATGCCACTAACAAAAGACTCTTACCTGGTATATTCATAAAGTGCAGGAACAATGCTTGTATAGTGCCTTCTAATGGCTAGTAATGCCCCAATGTATCCACACAATATGAGTAGCTCATTGCGGAACCTGCAGGGTAAGATATGATAAATATTCACACAAAATAATATAATATGTGACCAATTGTAAAAATATATCATAAGAAAGGAAGAGATAATTGACCATATATTGCTTTTTCTGCTCTATACCTGTTTTATCTCAGCTCACCCGGTGTTAGTTTTAGTAACAGTAATTTGCAATTCATTCCAAAAATTACAATTTTAATTACCGTAATCTTTTCAGGATGAATAAGTGAGAAAATAATTTGTGCAATTTCTCAGCTATTCTTCCTGGAAACATACGTGCCTACATAATCTGGCTGCCAGTAATGATTGGGCAGTTTCAGACTGTGTAGGGGCACACCTAGATGGTAATGTACTCATACATTTCCATGCTTAAAAAGAACCTGTCACGTGAAAAAACGCTATTAACCTGCAGCTATGGGGTTAATCTGCAGGTTAATAGCATTCACAACCTAAGAGCCTGTGTATAGAGAGGCGGCTGTAACCGCGCCCCTTGCTCTGACTGAAAGCTCACCCAGCATTAGGGTTGGATGTCAGTCAGGGCCTGGAGAGTGGTTTCAGCCGCTGGTCACTATTCACAGAGAGGTGACTGAACCGTGTCGGCACCATTCCTGTGCCTGAATGGCGAACACTGCCTGGAAGAACAAAGTTAATTGCCTCTTGGCAGCAGGTGTCTAAGTGCGGGAGCTGGGCAGCTTTAGAACGCTACTAACCCGCTGATTAACCCTATATCTGGAGGACAAAAGTGCCTTTTTATGTGACAAGATCAGGAAAATAGTGGACCACTGACTTAGGCCGGGTTCACATTATCATTAGAGTCCGCAGCGTGGTGCTGTGCACTTCTTTCCTTAGGCTCTGCCTACTTCCGCATGTGTCCTGCGCACCTATGTTTTGACGTGCCCGCCGAACTCAACATGTTGCATTTTCTTGCTTTTGGTGGGCACGTCAAAACGACGCATCTGCATATAACGCATGTCCCTGCGTATACAATGTTAAACATAGGTACGCAGGATGCATGCAGAAGTACGCGGAGCGGAAGAAGTCCGCAGCACCACGTTGCGGAATCAAACGTTAATGTGAACTTAGCCTTATCTGAATCAGGAATGTCTTTATATATTATCGAGATCAGTTTTTCATCTGTATAGCATCTTTTTTTTTATAATTGGGTTGATTGCGATGTTCAGCGAGTTGATTTTATCTTAACATTCATAGGATTCAGGCCATAGAAGTCATCTCCTCCCGTGTTCAAACCCCTACAGTGACAATAGTAAGTTCGCTCCCAAAAATCGCTAACGACCAAATGATTGTTCAGCCGACTGCTATCTCTGCCCCATATACTGGAGCGCTGGCTTGGACAAGCCCACATGTGTTCTCTATGAGACAAGCGCCCGTGTGCAATCTGGAATCGGACACATCGGGCATCACTTGTCAGGGAAGGGGCAGGAGGCCCCCATACTAATTAGATTGTATATAGGTGGGGGGTCTACGTGCAGTAGGTGACTGTACAGCAGCGGAACATACAGAGACGTACAGGATGGGGAATGAATACTCACTCACTACATTTATGTAGTACTAATCTCTCCGTCCTAATGTAACTGAGAAGATCAAGGATTGGACATATGGAATCCAAGGTCCACTCACAAGTGCTGATTTGTTCTATGGAAAATGGAGCAGAACACACAGATGAGTCAGTGTAGAAACGCTTTCATCCTGCACAAAGCACATGCAGAGAAGCATTTTCATACCTTAGAACCTTGACATGTAGCATAACCATGTAAACTGCACAGGACATGCCCCCAAGTCACAGAACATTCTATGACGGTCATGATCAAAGCCTAAAATACTGCACAAAGTATATGGTGTCCCTGCTTGTGCCCGCAGATACAAACCCTTCACCCAATGGGAGGACACACGATGAATAGCTTCTATTATTCGCCATTGCACCAGAAACAGCCGTGACATCTACTGATACTACAGCAGCCGTTATTTGGTACCTTTTACATAATCGATCCCAACCGGCAGCGCCTTTTCAGGTTCTGAACTTAGCAGATAATATTTAACAGCTTGAAAGACGTCTCCATCTCCATGGCAGTTCTCGGCAAGTTGTGCGCATTCTTCGGTACTTGGCAGGTTACACTGAATACACAGAAGAGCAGCAGGGAATATTGCTTGAGAAAGAGCCAAAATGTCACATATGGTGGACCTCTTAAAGGGGTTATCCAACAACATAAAAACATGTATTTACTGTAATCATACACGTCACATAACACGCCATTTGTCAAATTTTACTTCTGTTCTTCAATTGCAGAGGCGGCACTGCTCAGTTATCACGCTGCACAGCTCCGTTACCACGCTGCACAGCTCCGTTACCACGCTGCACAGCAGTCAAAGGAATAGTGGCCGCGGCTGAGTACTGCACACCTGTCCCCTTTTGATTTGAATAAGGAGTGGATGTGCCGTACCCGGCCACTATACAGTGGACAGAGTTGTGCCGTGCAGCTCTCTGACTGAGCAGTGCTGGCCGACACCAGTAACAGCTGATCGGTGGTGGTGTCATCAATGTTAAAGTTCTGGACAACCCTTTTAAAGAAGCACTCCCATTAAAACATTTTATTGGCTATACCTGTGTAAACTTATACGTAGGGCAGTGTAGGTGTGCTAATATAATCACCAATTACCATCTACTGAGGTTGCGGCGCTGCTCTGGTCCTCTTCCAGGTTATGTGACAGCAATTACACCTCACCGCTGCAGATGTTCCTTTCACCATGTAAGTCTATTGAAAATCCAATCAAGGCTCCATAGACTTGTGTTGTAAAAGCGACTTCCGGCTCACACACAAACCTCCGGGTGATCTGGTGGGTGGGAATAGCCGTCACATGACCCAGAAGAGAATCGGAGTGGCGCTGGTAACTGGCGTACACAGTGATCGGTGAGTATATTAATACATCTACACTACATTGCACACACATTTACACAGGTATAACCAACCAATATTTAATCGGAGTGCTTCCTTATTAAAATATACAAGATCAAAAACAATTTTTAATATTAATTGCAATTTATCTGTAAGAATCAGAAGCAATATGGATGATCCAAATTAGAATCCCAATAGGAGGTAATATGGAAGAAAATAGAGCATGCTGCAATTTTTTCACGCGGACATTCGGTGTGTGAAAAAAATCTGATCTGAACAGCCCTATTGAACAACATTGGTCCTAATGCTGTCTGTGTGTGGTTAGTTTTTTTTTTTGTGGACATACAGTTGTGTGAATGTAGCCTAAGAGAAACAAAGTAATAATCGTACAGGTATGATTACTTTAAATAGCGAAACATAACAGCTATCATACCTGCAAGATTGTTACTACTGTACATACAGCAAAACAGCGCGGTGTTGGGTATAGCGACATATGCGACTGGTGTCGAAGACGTTGAAGTTTCGACCCATCCAAGGCCATTCTGAAATAGTCACTGTGTCCAGAGATAGGTACGGGATCCTCGAGAACAGTGCAGTGTGCGCTCTGGTCGCATATGCTGCTATACCCAACACCATGCTGTTTTGCTGTATGTACAGATAAAATGTCAGCATTAGAAAATTCCTTAAGTCTTTATGAAAGTGCGGTTGATTTTTTTCTGACTAGTGCACATGGACACGGATCTCAGATCGACGTGCAAAGAGAAAATAGCAGCACCCACTAGTCCGGCAGATGGATCTGCACATGAAGACAGTCAATTGGTAGAACTTCAATACCCATGTGAGACATCCTCAATAATATACAGACATTCATCAAGTATGGTACCCATCGGAAAATATCAGGATTCTGGAACGTACTTTGCTATGCAGGTCATTAATCTCCGCACTGCATCCTGGGTAAAACGCGCACAGCTTGACTAGGAAGAGATCGTTGTCAGGTATCATTCTGAGAAGATCTGTCGCCAGGTCCCTGCAAGATATACATTCTGCTCACATAGGAGTCATCATCCGAGCACTATCAGTCTGCCATTGTCTTCTGGGATATGAAGAAAAATAATGGAATATACAATAGAAACTCTTCAGCTGTTTAATGTATGGCAAGTGAGGTATAGAATCTATTTTTGGTGAAGGGAGACAAGTATCCATGCCATCAGGCAAAAACCTGCCATAAACAGAGCGGACAGGGCGCCAAGAACATAACAAATGGTCTAATCTGAAGAAAAGGAAAATGTGGACACCAAAATGACTTCATGATTTAGTTCTTTATTAGTAATGTTTATTCATGGAGTAAAAGCTTGTATGTGAAAAAAGCTTTTAAAGCTTGCTTTAAGACTAGCCTGCGGGTTTTTCACACCAACCTGACAAGTGCGCACCACCAATGAATACAATCGGTGTGTGTATGTCTGCATTTACGGTCCTTAAAAAACAGATGGCATAAGGATATAAAAAATGGATGCGTGAAGGGGGCCTTAGGCCACATTCACATGTTCAATATTTGGTCAGTATTTTACCTCAGTATTTGTAAGCCAAAACCAGGAGTGGGTGATAAATGCAGAAGTGGTGCATATGTTTCTATTATACTTTTCCTCTGATTGTTCCACTCCTGGTTTTGGCTTACAAATACTGATGTAAAATACTGATCAAATACTGAACGTATGAACGTGGCCTTATAATGAAAGCCTATAGAACCTCATTCTCACTGACATTTGTAAAAGCCACTTCCGGGTCACACAGAACAGAGAGTGACCCAGAAACTCTGCAGAGGGGTGATGTCACCGAGAAGGGGAGAACGGTGCTGGACAACGGAGAGAGCAGCAGTAAATGAACATGTTAATACACTCACACAATACTACATGCATATATTCACATACAAAATATAGATGTGAATGCTTCTTTAAGAATCAACATAATGCATCTGGAGGAATCCTTATGAAGTAGAGACATCTGTGTGGCTGTTTTAGGGATCATTAACTATCACTGACTGTTCAAACCAAGCACATGTGCTTGATGCACACTTTACATGGCCTAGCAGTTCAGTACACCTTCCCATCTACTTTATTTATGATTATCTCCACTGTCCACTGGCTCCTGTCAGAATGATCAATGAAGGAAGAGGAAGGTGGAGATAGATGGAACACAAATAGGTGGGAATTTGACTGAACTGCCAAGCCAAAGGTGCCACAGATGTTGTGCTTTGTTTGAACAGTCAATTTGTGCTGATATACTCTTTTTAAATAATATACATATATTAATATATGTAATAATATATATACAATGTGGTAAATGCAGGGAACCCTCCTAAATGTTACTACAAACCTGTGCTAGGAATGTTCACTATTCACATTAAAGAGTGCTAAGACCACCATGTAACCCCCATTAAAAGGGTATTCTCAAAATTGAAAAATGGCCCGTATTTATAGGATAGGGAACAACTTCCCAATTGCTGGAGGTCCAATCGTTCTGAAGAGCTCTGTGTGAATGCTGCAGTGGTCAATCATGCATACTGCCTCTCCAATCATTCTTATGGGAGTGCCGAAAACCAGCCAAGCACAGCACTCTACTATCTCCGGGGGTCCCATTAAGAATGACTGGAGCGGCAATGCACATGACTAACCACTGCAGCATTCACACGATGCTCTTCTGAGCCCCGGTTCTCCGGATCGGTGGGGGGTTCCAGCAGTTGGACCCCATCTCCTTTCAAACTTGAGAACACCCTTTTAAATACAATCCGTCACCAGATTTATGCTGCCCTGAGAACAGCTTACATTACCGACAGACACCCACAATTTAGCAGCCTGGACAATTTTCCTTGCCATCATAAAAGCAGTTTATTTGCTGCAGCAGGAGCCAAGGCAGAAGTCACAAATTCATGAGCTGCCATCGCTTCCACCGATCTGTAAAAGTTGTCAGTGGAGTAAGTGTTGGGGGCACTTTTAAATAGGAATACAAAAAGGCATGACAAGAACGATCAAAATGTATTGCCTTTTCTCTGCAATATGAAATCCATTTTTTATAATTATCAAGAAAGGATTGCTTTTAACTAAACTGGAACCACTTTTACCGCTCTACAAGAAAAAATATAGTCACGAATTAGGATCTTCGTCTCTACTTTGTGCTTCCCTCAGATGGGGCAGAATAAACCAGGTGACAGATTCTCTCTATCCATTTTCATAACCTACAGCTGCGTTCACATGTTGCGGCAAAATTATATGATTGTGGCAAAAAACACATCCTTAACCCCATAGTGACCACAAATTTGTCTTTTTACTGACCTGAGATCCAAGAGAATAGCATTGCCAGATGGGTGATAATTTTGTAGCTGTCAGCTGTACACTATAGCTGAAAACTTGCTGCATCAGCCATGATCAGTGTTGGCACCGACGATGGTCATTTAATCCCTGAGATGCTTCTGTTAGTAGTGACTACAGCATCTAGATGGTTAACAGAGTGTGGGGGCTCCCTCTTTAACCCCATCAGCACCCTGAGATCATGATTGTGTGGTCCTGATGTTTGCAAAGGCAGGTCATGGCCAAATAGTGGCCTTAGAGTCTGCCAGCTATAGCGGCCTGTTCAAAAATTAAACTTTTTAATTCCCGTAATGTCACTTTGAATTAATTCCTGACAAGCACCTGAAGGGTTAATGGACTACCTGAAAGTAATTTTGAATACGTTGAGGGGTGTGGTTTTTAAAATGGTATAACTTTTGGGGGGGGGTTCCAATATATAGGACCCCCAAAGTGACTTCAAAACTGTACAGGTCCCTAAAAAAATAAGTTTTGTAAATTTCCTTGAAAAAAATCAAAAATTACTCCTACATTTTTAAACCTTCTAAAATGCTAGCAAAATGAAACAACATTTTACAAATGGTGCCGATATAAAGCAGACATGAGGGAAATTTAATTTCTTAATGCTTTTGTGCGGTATGACTATCTGGATTAAAGGGATAATCATTCAAAGTTTGAAAACCGCAATTTTTTTTAATATTTTGCCAAATTTCTGATATTTTTTTAAATAAAGGCAAAACATTTAAACCTAACTGTATAATTTTCATAAAGTATGATGCATCACAAAAAACAATCTTAAAATCAATGTGGTATGTTGAAGCATTCTAGAGTTAAATGTGCTTCTCACAAAATTGGAATATCATCAAAATAGGGATTTTTGTGTACTCACTGTAAAATCCTTTTCTCCGAGCCATTCATTGGGGGACACAGACCGTGGGTGTATGCTGCTGCCAATAGGAGGCTGACACTAAGTGATACAAAAAAAGTTAGCTCCTCCCCTGCAGTATACACCCTCCTGCTGGCTCTCAGCTAACCAGTTCGGTGCAAAAGCAGTAGGAGATCAATAACAATATATGAGCGTATAGCATGTCATATTCTAAAAAACAAGCATAAGCTAATAACAGGGTGGGAGCTGTGTCCCCCAATGAATGGCTCGGAGAAAAGGATTTTACAGTGAGTACACAAAAATCCCTATTTCTCTTCGCCTCATTGGGGGACACAGACCGTGGGACGTCCCAAAGCAGTCCCTGGGTGGGGACAACAATAGATCAGGCCTGGTGTAACCGCTACTTACAAGTGCGCCACCGCGGCTTGCAAAGTCCGCCTGCCCAGACTCACATCTGTGGAAGTGTGGGAATTATAGTGCTTCAAGAATGCATGCGGACTGGACGAATCCGCAAGCTTGCAGGCGTGCCTTGCTGACGCCTAGTGCCTAGAACCCTTGATAGACAGGAAGATAGGCTGACATCTAGCACGTAAGGACTCCTGGATGGTGAAAAGAATTCACCATGTTATCATGGTCGATGAAACGGCTAAACCCTTCCTGAAAATGTCAGGAAGCCTTCCTCTACCGTCAGGAAGCCCAAATAAAACGTCCAACCTTCAGAAGGACGCCGTCCTCAAGACGTACCTACTCAGAGCACTCACTTCGTCCAGAATATGGGGGATCTTATTCCATTTTGTGGACTGGAGACAAAAGAGATGAGGGAAGAACTATGCCCTCATAACAGTGGTAATACAGTACCACCTTGGTAACAAGGGATGGAGATGGCCTGAGGACAACCTTGGTAAAAAGGGAAAAAAGTCTGAAAGAGCAGAGAAGCTAGCTCCGAAGACTCGTCAGAGTGAGAATATCGCAGAGCAGAACGGGACGACTTTCCCTGATAGTAAAGTCTGCCCGAATGAAAAAGGAGCCTACTGTAAGGCTCCTAGGAATAATAAGGTCCCAATGATCTAACGGTATGCGATAGGGAAGAACTACGTGTGAAAACTCCCTGTGAGAAAGTCCCTACTTGCAGTTGTGCTGCGATAAGGCGAGAAGATACTAGCTCCGCAAACAAAAAACGGACGTGGTCAGTGCGGATCTCTGAGGATCACTGGGGCCCCTTTCTGCTTCCGAAAGGCTTTCGGAAGCAGTGGAAGGGGAGTTATGGAAACTGGTACCACGGCAGAACCAGAGCATGGAGAGCGATTGCTCTTGGATCTCGAGGCCGAACCACGAACTCGAGTACATTAGCCTTCAGTCTGGATGTCATCCCACCTACAACTGGAGAGCTCCAGTAAGGACAGATCTGATGGAAGACTTCGGGGTGAAGTTCCCACTGACTTGAGGCGGAACCCTGACGGCTGAATTTGTTTGCCGTTCAGAGTTCTACTTCTGGGATATATACTGCCGAGATCACCGAATAATAGACTTCGGCCCATCAGAGAAAGTGAGGTACCTCGGTCATGGCGCCTGACCGTGGGTACCTGCTAGATGACTGACGTAAGGCACCGCCGTGGCATTATCCAATTGACTCGGATAGGGTGACCCGCCAGAAGGCAGTGGACCTGCTGTAAGACTACCGTTCGGATCTCCAGAACATTGATGGGGAGAAGACTGGCATTGGTAGTTACTAATAACCACTGAACCGGGAGAAAGGCCCTGGATGAAGAAGGAGCTCAGAGACTATTGTCTGAAAGTCTGTTTGACTTGCTGAAAACGAGCCGAGCGAAGGAAACCGCTTCCATTGTCGTCACCATTTTTCCTCAGAACTCTCTTAGCAAATCGAATGAAATGAGGGGGTGAGTAATCACGTCCTCAGAACTCTCCTTGCGCGAGCTCCCTGTTGAAGGGCCATGACCTTGTCTCGAGGAAGAATTACCATCCTTCTAGAAGTGTGCAGGATCATCCTCAAAAAGGATATCTGCTGGGCTGGAAATGAGGAGAACTTGTCTAAGTGTAGCTGCCAGCCCAGGAGAGAAGGTATCGCAAGAGATATAGACGACTCAGCGTAGTCCTGGAAGGGCGGCTAGACAGACCAAACAGGGCTGGACGAGCTCGCCTCTAGAGTGCAAGAGAAACATGACATCCGCCATGACCCGAGCGAACACTCTGGGTGCGGAAGCAAGGCCAAAGGACAAGGTTGTGACTTGAAAATGCTGCTGACGAATGGAAAGGCGAAGGAATTTTTGCAGAGGGCAAGCAACCCGAATGTCGATGGATGCCGGAAACTGCACCTTTTTCTGTTGAAGTAATGGCTGAGCGGAGGAACTCCATCCAAAGAAGGAGGACCATGTCAAAGGTTGTTAGAAGTTTGAGGTCCAGGGTCGATCTTACTTTTCGTTCCCCTGTTTGGAACCAAGATCCCTTAGATCTAGACTGTGCTGGACAATCCTTATACAATCCTTTGTCAGTCTCCCGCTCAAAGGATTTGATTGGCCAGTTGTTGCTGGTGTGAATCAAGGTAGTTAAGGTCTCCAGCCAGGAGACTATTGCTCTAGCAATCCATGCGGCCGCTAGGGAGGATAGAGCGCTGGACCCGAAGCCGCAAGACGGAACGAACCAGATTTGCTATCTGACAGTCCGTGGTATTTTTAATTGATGACCCATCAGGTAGGGATACTGGTAGGCATACCACAGGAGATTCTACCCGGTTAATCTGCCCCGTGGCAGAATGTGCGGCTGCATCCAGCAGGTCATAGTCTCTTGCCATCTCCTCTTTTCACGGTGCAGAGATAAAAATTAGGAACCCTCGATCCATCAACCTCTTAACAGGGAAGTGGAGAGGAATTGTCCGCCTTCTTGCATCATCCACTAAATAGTGGTGATGCAGAGGGGGGAGCTTGTATGCCAAAAAGGGTGCCTCTATATGTCCACAGAGTACAGGTCTCCAGGTGGACAGGACAGGTTGTCTGGCATTAGGCCTGGATGCAGAAGAGGAAACATGGAGACGACACTCCGTGTGCTCGTCTGTTGATGGTGTGGGGAGATCGGTGCCCTTTAAAGGACCCGTCGCCCTTAAAAAACAGGCCAGGCATGGCATCCCACGTAGAGGCTTCTGTCCAGTGAATCGCTTATCCGAATTGAATGGCAAATGCTCTCGAGGGAGTTTAGTCTCTGAAGCTCTGGCAAGCTCAGGCAATATCCAATCCATATTCAGAGCCTTGTTGTCATCAAATCATTGGTGAGGGAGCAGGAAATGAAAAACATCCGTTTTCTAGATGCCTGTATGTTTCTAGACGCCTGCACGTTTCTAGAATACTTGCGGCCCCTGCTAGCCGACGGCTCCCATGTAGGATAGGGACCATGTATATTGGTCCTGCGAGCACTCCAAACACAGAGGGTACCCAGAGGGATTCAATCTCTTGGTCAGAGAACCATGGATTGGTCAGTGAAGAAGTCCACTGAGGGGAACTAGAGGATAAAGCTGGGGTCGGCGGCGGAGGGCTCCTCGGACTGATCAAGCGCCTTTAAGACCAGGGAATACTGGTCATGCACCTTTAAGACCAGGAAATACTGGTCATACGCCTTTAAGAACAGAGAATACTGGTCATGCGCCTTTAAGACCAGGGAATACTGGTCATGCGCCTTTAAGATCGGGGAATACTGGCCATGCGCCTTTAAGACCGGGGAATACAGGTCATGCGCCTTTAAGACCAGGGAATACTGGTCATGCGCCTTTAAGACCAGAGAATACTGGCCATGCGCCTTTAAGACCAAGGAATACTGGTCATGCACCTTCAAGACCAGGGAATACTGGTCATGCACCTTTAAGACCAGGGAATACTGGTCATGCACCTTTAAGACCAGGAAATACTGGTCATGCACCTTTAAGACCAAGGAATACTGGTCATGCACCTTTAAGACCAGGGAATACTGGTCATGCACCTTTAAGACCAGGGAATACTGGTCATGCACCTTTAAGACCAGGGAATACTGGTCATGCACCTTTAAGACCAGGGAATACTGGTCATGCACCTTTAAGACCAGAGAATACTGGTCATGCACCTTTAAGACCAGAGAATACTGGTCATGCACCTTTAAGACCAGAGAATACTGGTCATGCACCTTTAAGACCAGAGAATACTGGTCGTGCACCTTTAAGACCAGAGAATACTGGTCGTGCACCTTTAAGACCAGAGAATACTGGTCGTGCACCTTTAAGACCAGAGAATACTGGTCGTGCGCCTTTAAGACCAGGGAATACTGGTCATGCGCCTTTAAGACCAGGGAATACTGGTCATGCACCTTTAAGACCAGAGAATACTGGTCATGCGCCTTTAAGACCAGGGAATACTGGTCATGCACCTTTAAGACCAGAGAATACTGGTCATGCACCTTTAAGACCAGGAAATACTGGTCATGTGCCTTTAAGACTGGGAATACTGGCCATATGCCTTTAAGACTGGGAATACTGGCCATATGCCTTTAAGACCAGGGAATACTGGTCATGTGCCTTTAAGACCAGGTACTTCCTTACCCGGGTACTGATGTAGAGTCGATGTGCCCCTTTAATGCAAAAATACTGTCACCCCAGTGTGAGCTGGCCGGGTGGACCAAGATGGCCACCGGGAGCTGCAGAGTTGATAAAATCTCGCAGAGAGCGAGAAGCGCCAATTTGGGGGGCGGAGCCACAGACACGATGTTGAATAGGCCTAAGCCGGGGCCTAAATTTCTGTAGCCGGCGGACGTTACCAGTGGGTCGTTCCAGGCAAGACTTCCAGGATGCAGCCTACAAATCGGCCGAAGCCAGGGGCTAAATTTTTGCAGCCATCCAGAGCGTTACCTCAGAGAGGTGGGCCACAGGGAAGTGGCTGGGGCTGCCTTGTCAGCATGTGGATATCCCACTGAAGATGGATCCACTCACCATTGGTGCGCGTCCCGGCATGGAGCCGCCGCGGATGGGGGTTTCAGCGCTGTTCTGTGCAGCGTGGACGGTGCAGGGATAAGCCTCAATCCATCATCCGTTTGTTAGGGAGGTGGAGAGGACCCGTCCGCCTCCTTGTGCCATCCGCTTTCACAGTGGTGGGACAGTGGGGGCTGCTCGGACGCCATAGAGAGGGGCCTCTGTACAGCCACGGAGTTCAGTCCGGGTGGACAGGGCCAGTTGTCCGGCATTAGGCCTGGCTCCAGGAGAGGATACATGGAGGCGACACTCCATGTGGTCGCCTGCTGCTGGTGTGGGGAGATCGGACCATGAAAGGAACCGTCGCCCCTGAAGTGAGCTCAGGCATGGCTTCCCACGTCGCAGGAGAGGGTACGGGGAGGTATACTCGCCGTGCTCGCCTGTTGATGGTTCGGGGAAGATCGGAACCTTGAAAGGAACCGTCGCCCCCTTCACTCCGTTAATTAAAAAATAAAAATTTACAGAAAAGTAAACAATAAAATAAAAACGTTGGGGTCTGAAACAGACCCATGTGCCTCCTACAGACACTAAGCAAGAACTGGTTAGCTGAGAGCCAGCAGGAGGGTGTATACTGCAGGGGAGGAGATCACTTTTTTTGTATCACTTAGTGTCAGCCTCCTATTGGCAGCAGCATACACCCACGGTCTGTGTCCCCCAATGAGGCGAAGGAGAAAAGGTAATTTATTTCAGTTCTTCAATACAAATAGTGAATCTCTTATAGCGTCATTACACACAGAGTGATCCATTTCAAGTGTTTATTTCTGTTAATGTTGATGATTATGGCTTACAGCCAATGAAAACCCAAAAGTCATTATCTCAGTAAATTAGAGTACGTTATAACACAAGCTTGAAAAATGATTTTAAAATCCGAAATGTTGGCATACTGAATTGTATGTTCAGTAACTTAATTCTTGGTCGGGGCTCATTTTGCATCAATTACTGCATCAATACGGCGTGGCATGGATGCGATCAGCCTGTGGCACTGCTGAGGTGTTATGGAAGCCCAGGTTGCTTTAATAGCAGCCTTCAGCTCGTCTGCATTGTTGGGTCTGGTGTCTCATAGATTCTCTATGGGGTTAAGGTCAGGCGAGTTTGCTGGCCAATCAAGCACAGTGATACTGTTGTTGTTAAACCGGGTATTGATACTTTTGGCAGTGTGGACAGGTGCCAAATCCTGCTGGAGAATTCTCCAGCTCCTTCATAAATGGCCAATTCGTAACAATAAATTTACTGTTGTCAAATATTAACATCGTGCTTATTCAGTTTCTCACCATCATATAAGTAATCAGACCACTTAGAGCAAAAACTATATTTATTAGAATACAATTAGAATATAGAAAATAACTTTTATAAACTTTTCTAAACTCTTGTAAGTAAATATGCAATAAACACTGTTATGCAGTTAATAAGAAGAAATCTATAAATTTGTCCTCAGAAAAAGTATTGCCTCTGTCAGATCCTCCTTCATGGATGCCCTCAAATCTGATCTAATTATTTTGAGAGCAGAGAACAACCTCTCTACACTAACTTGGGTTGGTGTCACAGCAGTAACCACTCGGGCAACATCTCTGACAATGTCAGGATACAGAGGAATCGCTTGTTGCACTGTTATTTTTGATGAACGGTCAAATTTCTAAATTTCTTTTAGTGCACATGAAAAATTTTGCTGAAATGTACTGGCTGTGTTCTTTGATTTTCATTTTCACTTTCAGTTTCATACATTGTAAGTAGGGGGGTTGGGGCAGCATGAGGTTAACCAAGTATAAGATTAGATAAGGGCAGTGGAGAATAGTGACACACAAAAAGTAAAGGTACCGTCACACATAACGATATCGTTGCAACGTCACGCTTTTGGTGACGTAGCAACGATCCCGCTAACGATCTCGTTATGTGTGACAGCGACCAACGATCAGTCCCTGCTGGGAGATCGTTGGTCGTTGGGGAATGAACAGGACCACTTTTTGGTCGCTGATCACCTGCTGTCAGCGCTGGATCGGCGTGTGTGACGCCGATCCAGCGATGTGTTCACTTGTAACCAGGGTAAATATCGGGTTACTAAGCGCAGGGCCGCGCTTAGTAACCCGATATTTACCCTGGTTACCATTGTAAAAGTAAAAAAAAAAAAAAACAGTACATACTTACATTCCGATGTCTGTCACGTCCCCCGGCGTCCACAGGGTTAAAACTGCTTTCAGCAGGAGCGCTGTTAATGCACGAGCTCCGGCCGAGAGTTTCCCTGCATTGTGTCAGCGCCGGCCGTAAAGCAGAGCACAGCGGTGACGTCACCACTGTTACTGCCGGCGCTGACAGTCAGTGCAGGGAAACTCTCGACAGCAGCGCGTGCATTAGCAGCCCTCCTGCCGAAAGCAGTTTTAACCCTGTGGACGCTGGCGGGGGACGTGACAGACATCAGAATGTGAGTATGTAGTGTTTTTTTTTTACTTTTACAATGGTAACCAGGGTAAATATTGGGTTACTAAGCGCGGCCCTGCACTTAGTAACCCGATGTTTACCCTGGTTACCCGGGTGCTGCAAGGGGACTTCGGCATCATTGAAGACAGTTTCAACGATGCCAAAGTCGTTCCCCTGATCGTTGGTCGCTGGAGAGAGCTGTCTGTGTGACAGCACCCCAGCGACCACACAACGACTTACCAACGATCACGGCCAGGTTGTATCGCTGGTCGTGATCGTTGGAAAGTTGTTCAGTGTGAAGGTACCTTAAGAAATGTCTGTATCTCCAGCAGAGCTGCTTATCACTGTTGTTCATAGTTTGATAGAACATATATATTTGAGTAACATTTATAAAATTCATATGAAAGTTCATTTATGAAATGTTAATAAATTTTTTTTAAAGCTGGACTCGGAGTCGGTACATTTCTACTGACTCCGACTCCAACCAAAAGTAACTCCAACTCCACGACTCCCGACTCCACAGCCCTGGTGTTCATTGACTGCCTTCTGGACATCTGTCAAGTCAACAGTCTTCCCCATGATTGTGGAGCCTACTGAAACAGACTAAGGGCCCTTTTTAAACACTAAGGAAGCCTTTGCAGGTGTTTTTTGTTAATTATTCTAATTTACTGAGATAATGACTTTTGGTTTTTCATTGGCTGTTAGTCATAATCATCAACATTAGCAGAAATAAACACTTGAAATAGATCACTCTGCTTGTAATGATTCTATATAAATATGTGAGTTTCACTTTTTGTATTGAAGAACTGAAAAAAAATTAACTTTTTGATATTCTAATTTTGTGAGAAGCACCTGTATTACTACATATAGTGACACTGGTCAGATTTTAAAAAAATTGGCCCGGCCATTAATTGGTTAAAGCTCAAAGCCTCCATACACAGTAGAGTAACGTCGAGTCTACTGTATATGGAGGCCCTGGACAAATGATTGTTGGGGGAAGATGAGAATCCAGAAAGTCTGATTTTGGGATTCATGATTCATTTGCATTTCTGTCATTTTACATAGAAACAAGTTCAAGCTTCCACCAATCAAAGCTGAAATATCCATAAATAAACAGGTATCATGCTGGGGACATTTAATAAGGGGAAATGATGGCATAAACGTATCACAGGTATCATGTTTAATGTGATGAGGACAAAGATGAGAAACATTTGCATGAACCTGACAGAACAAGGTCTGTGCACAGACCGCCATTGCCGGGTTGGATCATTTCCGTATCTATAGGATCGTCAAACTCAGACTTGGGAAGCTGGCCTAGGTGTCATGTGCAGGTTGGTTATATGGAGATTAATGAACATGAGCACCATGATACATGAACTGGTTATGGGTCTGGCCTCATCTACACTACAGTATGTCCTAGGTTTGGGCTACATGGCAACGTGTCAAGCAACAGCAATTCTCAGACATGTCGCCCCATCAAAAAACATTTGTGCAACTTGTCGGTGACTATTTCAAAACTGTGATTTTGTTGTAATAGAAAAGGCCAATTCCCAATTAAGTTGCACCTGAATGTGACTTGTATTAAAGTCTCTGGCAAATGAGGTGCAAGTGACTTGCGACCAGTTACAGAATATCCAAATTGCGACTATCGTAGTCGTAGGAGTTCGCAACGTGACACCACAGGAAATCATTAGAAGTGATACTGAGATTTCAGTGTCGCTTCACACATGTCCCCATGTAGCCCCAGCCTTCGCGTTCATTAGCAGATATAGCAGAAGTGACAATGTGTATACCTGTATCCTGGAGATGGAAAGCTGAAGGGAAGATATAACATTACAAGATGTGACAGGAGGCAATAATTAAACACAGTCCACACTTGTCATTTTGTCGTATAGGACATTTTGCATTTCGAGAGGATTCAGCTCTCAAATTCACATATAAAAGCGTCAACTCTACTCTTTGAATAGGCTTTCTTTATACTTCAATGGGAAACAACTATAGTACGCATGGCACAGCCAAAAAAAAAAAAAAATTCGACATCCCTGTATGAACAAACCACTAAGAATTTGGTTACAAAGTTTTATGCGTGGGGTTTTCAGCTAGAAAAATTAATGTCCAAAAACCATATAAAACAAACAATTTTTTGTGTGTGAGGCATTTTTACTGTTTATTAATGAGTGATCAAATTCGGAGAACCGAATCGAGTGTTAACGTGTTACTTCTTTGCCTATGCTGAAAAAACAAATGGGAAACAAAAACAAATGGAAAAAACTGCATCATGTGCATTTTGCAGTTTTCTCATTGCTAATCAAAAGAAAGTCTATTCTGAGAGTGTGTGAAGTGTTTTTATGTGGATTTTGATTCAGAACAGATAGATATAAATATGTGATTGAGATATACAGTACAGACCAAAAGTTTGGACACACTTTCTCATTTAAAGATTTTTCTGTATTTTCAGAACTATGAAAATTATAAATTCACACTGAAGGCATCAAAACTATGAATTAACACGTGTGAAGTGTGAAACAACTGAATTATGTCTTATATTCTGGGTTCTTCAAAGTAGCCACCTTTTGATTTGATGACTGCTTTGCACACTCTTGGCATTCTCTTGGTTAGCATCAAGAGGTAGTCTCCGGGAATGGTTTTCTCTTCACAGGTGTGCCCTGTCAGGTTTGATAAGTGGGATTTCTTGCCTTATAAATGGGGTTGGGACCATCAGTTGTGTTGTGCAGAAGTCTGGTGGATATACAGCTGATAGTCCTATTGAATAGACTGTTAGAATTTGTGTTATGGTAAGAAAAAAGCAGCTAAGTAAAGAAAAACGAGTGGCCATCATTACTTTAAGAAATGAAGGTCAGTCAGTCCGAAAAATTGGGAAAACTTTGAAAGTGTCCCCAAGTGCAGTGGCAAAAACCATTAAGCGCTACAAAGAAGCTGGCTCACATGAGGACCGCCCCAGGAAAAGAAGACCAAGAGTCACCTCTGCTTCTGACAATGACCCCAAACACACCTCCAGGCTGTGTAAGGGCTATTTGACCAAGAAGGAGAGTGATGAGGTGCTAAGCCAGATGACCCCAATCGAGATGGTTTGGGGTGAGCTGGACCTCAGAGTGAAGGCAAAAGGGCCAACAAGTGCTAAGCATCTCTGGGAACTCCTTCAAGATTGTTGGAAGACCATTTCCGGTTACTACCTCTTGAAGGTCATCAAGAGAATGGCAAGAGTGTGCAAAGCAGTCATCAAAGCAAAAGGTGGCTACTTTGAAGAACCTAGAATATAAGACATATTTTCAGTTGATATGGATGTGCCTTTTTCCGGACGGCTGAGAGCTGATACTTTTAGAACTCACGCCATTTTTGACAAAAAATAATTTAGTAATTAAATACACGTACAGTAAGCTAAACAAGCGCTGTAATAATTATATGTGTGACTGACATGTTTATATCTATTCTGTGTGTGTATATATCTATTCTAACGTGTCACGCTACTACTGTACGCGGCACATGAAATGTCGGGTTTTCAGGGACATGGGTATGTAAAAATCAGATGGAATCTTGATCCTAGAAAAAGGGTCTTATTAGGCTGCCGTCACACTAGCAGTCTTTGGTCAGTATTTACCTCAGTATTTGTAAGCCAAAACCAGGAGTAGTGATAAATACTGAAGTGGTGCATATGTTTCTACTATAGTTTTCCTCTGACTGTTCCACTCGTGTTTTGGCTTACAAATACTGAGGTAAAATACTGACCAAATACTGAATGTGTGAATGTGGCCTGCTAATCAGAACATAATCAGAGAGGGATCCATTTTTCTTGGAGGTGGAGAGAAAAAAATAAATAAAAGACACCTGGATCAAAACAGGACAGTTCACAGATTTTTTCCTCAGATCACGCAGTCCAAGGAAAAAAATTGTACATGTGCACAGCTCCATAGAATAACAAGAGTATGAGTGCTATCTGTGAAAACCAGTCATGTGGACCTGCCCTTCCAGCAATCTCAGAATTAACAGATTTTCTCTTTTCTTTTCTTTTTTTAACTAACAGAAAAAGAAAATACAAGTAAATGTATAAGCACTTTGCCTATAATCTGTACGTACCATGTGGTTACGGTCATGCATTTTCTTGCCAGGAGCTCCAGTGCATATTGAGTTGCCTGCGTTGCACCCTCTCCAATGACTGTGCCCACGCATACTGCCAGTTCTAACTCGTTTCCACGGATGAGGTTGGCCATGGCTAGCTTGAATAAAGCAAATAAATACAGAGTAACAGCACAACCACTAATGCAAAGAATTTTTGTTGCAAAATTTGTTGGTTTATTCTAGAAAACCTGAATAAATGATGAATCGGCCTATGTGAATGAAAATTGAAAGGTCCTAAAACCAAATAGCCTACAACCAATGAAGAAAGACGAGATAATTGGATGTATTCCATCTGTGCACACAAGGGATAAAATCTCAGATATAAATGAAACTGTCAATTGGGTGAGATGTTTCTGGGGTCCCTGAAAACCAGGTGTCTCACTGAGGTCTTATTGACAACAAAAAAAAAGAATCCTAAAAGACGGTTGGTGGGAGCAGATGTGGGGTCTGACAAGTCCGAAGGTGAGGAAAAGGATATTTTCTCAGCCTCATCTGCTGTTATTGTACTAGAACGAAAAGGGGATTCTTAGTCCATCCAAGGACAGATGGAAGATTTCCAGTAAAGTCAATCAGATTATGTGGTGTCTTACCATATCCATGTGGCCTCCTCTATGTAGGTACTGACTGATTCAGCACCAATAAAGTAAGGAAGACACTGGATGAGTTACTGGTCCCTGACCATTTTGTAAAGCATAGATATAACATGGCCGAGATGAGGTTCACGTTTATTGATAGGGATGGCGCTGTGCAAAGTGAGAGATGACAAGGAGGGACTCAATTCATAAGCCAGATACCATGTACCCCAAAGGACTTAACAGAAAATTCTAAATTATTGGTATTTATTAAGATCGGGGATAATGGAAAGTATTCAAAATCTGTGGACCCATTGAGCCAGGTAAGGCAAGGGCTACACGGCGACATGGGTCACAATTCTTTGAAAAGTCAAGCAACAATCACATTTGTGTGACTTGCTGTCTTGAGACTATTTTACAAATTTTTGATTTTCTTTTAAATAAATCAGCCAAGTTGCAAATAAATCGCGTGTCGCAGGTGACGTGCATTGAAGTCTAAGGCAAGTGTGTAACATGCGACTTGTGATCAACGACAGAAAATCCAATACATCTGGAAACATTTGCAACTCACAGTCAGTACTGCAGGTCACAACACAGTACCACAGAAAGTCATTACATCCATAGTTGCAACGTATCGCTGCGATTCGAGTGTCGCTGTATAGCCCTAGCCTAACTCTTTAATTAGGGAAGTCTTGTGTTGGTGAATACACAACCCACTTTTTTAAGCTACTTTGGACTGTGGCAAATTCTTCTTTTTTTCTTGAATATAGCAAAATGATGCAAAACTTGGAACTTCTAAAATATGTATGATATAATGTACAGTTAGATGCTTTTCTAGGTAATTTCCAAAGCCTTAATAATTGAAGGGAGAACCATAAAATTATTTTGTAGTAATTGCACTAATCTCAATGACCTTCTATCAACCACTTTGTGGCCTCTAAAAGCAGATCCGAGACTGCACTCCCCCTCCCGAGATGTCATAAGGAGAGAGTGAGAAGTATTTTAGTATTTTATGTCCATACAAGTCGCACCATGCTTGGACAGACATTTCAGTGATTAGTTAGGTGGTAGCCATCCCAGGTAAGATGCAAAATTCACAATGAGTGCAATTACCAATAATTTTCTACAGTCTAAGATTATAGATACTGTATGTTAATATTTAAATCACTGGATAAAGGCCAAAAATTAAAGAGTGACCCAGTTGGGACATACAATACATAGGGAACGATGTTATTAAATGAAGGATCCAATGGGTCTTTCACCTATAAATGGGGTCTGAGTTTCAAACAGGAAAAATTCGGACTGCCGACAGCACTATTTTTGTAATAAAAAGTGATGAAAATCGGCACTGACAATCCAAATTCCACCATCAAGGCCATTACATTAGCCTCTATATTCCCTTAAGGCTGATGAATGTCTGTGAAACATGGTCTGAACATGCAGTGACTAGCCACAGGTCTCCTGATACAAGGGTGACAGCTTTATAGAAATATATGAAGCCGTCATGCTCAGTCCAGGAGACCCGTGGTCAGTCCATTAAATGCGGTACTGCTCAGACATGTGCATGAGCCCCTAGTTGTACAATGCAGGCAGCAAGAGTCTTGGGGAAGCTCACTTTGGGGCTGTTGTCCTATACTTGCATCATTTGATCATTACAGTGAGTGATTTGGAAAACATACGTATATCAGAGTTCCGGGTAGGGTATCTTTATTTGGTGCTCCACTTTATATCTCTACTTGATGACATGGCTCGCTGATGAGATGTGAATCCTTACAGAGAAGCTAGAGAGCAACTTCATAGATTTAGCTCCTCAGTGCTAAATAGTGCTGGATCAGAACTACAATGTGAAAACTTACTTCAATGTTATCTACGGCCAAGTGACAGCACGCGGCAAGTACGGCCCGACCATCCTGGAAATACCACTCTGCCAGCTCCGCACTGACTCCATGAAGGAGTCTGCAGAGACAATAGAGACAGATAAAAAAAGACAAGTATGTTAATATATTTCCCAGGAAGGATAGATAACTGGGCGTTCACCACTTACTCATTGTAGTCTTCTATGTTGTTGCCATCAGCTGGGGATACAGTAGTGACCGGAGCATGACTGGACAGAATATTTCCTTCACACGCTGCCTAGAAGTAAATACACCAGTTAATCAGTAAAAAGTGACTTTTAAGACAGCTGTCGTGTACCGGGAATGAACGCTGATGTCAATGATTGGTTGCAGCGGTCAACATCTCATAGAAATGATGTCACTGCTGCAGTTATGTCAATAAAGACCAGCAGGGAGGAACAGAGAGGTGGCATTAGGGCAACCCTAGTTAGTAAAGGTGATTTTTTATTTTTTTTTTCTATTTTAAACCAGATTATGTTCCTGGGAGATTTTGCAATGAAACTGGACAGCAGCTCTAAAGAGACATTGCACAGATGCAGGAGAACTCAGGTTTTATTGTTTTGGTACAGAATATGTTTAATATTACAGGCTTTTTTTAGCTATAGCTCTTCATGGGACAGCAGATAAGCCATCTTCATTGTGAGATACTATGGCAAAGGTCTATTTCCAGTAAAAACGGATGGAAGATTAGATGGAAGATTTAATACCTGTGCCACTAGTAAAGCCTCTTTCAGTTGCCCTCTGGAAGTAAAGAAGTTGACAAGCTTCTTCACATCACCGGTGGCTATACAGTAAGGAATCACATCATCATTTTCCTCATCGATAAGCTGACTTGCTCTTCTAAAATGAAGCACAATGTACTCTTTAGTGTTACACGTCAGACATATTCTGTAGAATGTGCTCCTCAGGTTGCCACTAGACATCGGGGGATAACATTTTTACACACTGTCCACAAAAATATCACGGAGACATGAACAGTTTCGATTTCAATCATGGATCAAAATTACCCATACAAGTCTTAGGGATGTAAAGATCAGGGGCAGCACATGGATGGCATCAGTGTTCAATCAGTGCTCGGTTTCAACACATCAATGTGTAGAAGAAGCTGTGTAATCCCTGATGGTAAAAGCTACCAAAACACTGATAAAAATCATATCACAAACACTGATGAAGATCAGATCATAATGAGGCCCCAAGCTCAGGAAGGCAGCATTTGTAAGGTGGCTTCTTTCACTCTCCAATTTAATGTTGACAGGTCATTATTTTATTTTTATTTTAACTGCCAGATAAAGTCATTTTGACTTTTAATATATTTATATATCCTTAATAACGCTACATTCACATTTGCGTTGTTGGGCGCAGCGTCGTCGACGGATACCGACGCATGCGTCATGCGCCCCTATCTTTAACAGGGGGGGGCGCATGGACATGCGCCGGTATAGGTTGTCATGCGTTGTACGACGCATGCGTCATTTGGGCGCACCAGACAGGGCGCACCCGACGCTACATGTAGCGTTTTCCCTGCGCCAAATTTCCTGTACTTTACTATTTTAGGACAACGCATGCGTCAAAAAACGATGCGTTGTGTATATGCGTTTTGGGTTGCGTCGACGACGCTGCGCCCAACAACGCAAATGTGAAACACACTGGTGGACACAGACAGAAGAGGGCCTTGCACAATATATGGCCTTTTGCTGTCCAATCACGAATCTTATTGCCCAATTCCACATATTTTGGAGGTGGCATTGGCCCCCCTTACCTCTTAGGACCCTGTTTGTATGCACAGGTTGCACCGATGGTTTGGAGACCCTTGAGCCAACACATCCCCCATTCATCCAGATACTTAATTGTAAAACTCCTGAGAGGCCTGCAGTAACCAGTAGGACATTGAACTCGTATACGGCTGTAAAAATTCTTATTCTAGGCAAAACTCACACGTCCAAGCACAGAACATTGTCTAGTGGCCTTTTCACATAGTCATTTTTTTATGCAGAAGAAGGTATAGGAAGGTATGGAATGGGAAAATTTATTTATACAGTCCTGCTCATTGTTATTGGAACAATTCATTTTTTTTCATAGACTGTACAATATCTTCAGAAATAAATGGGAATGTACCAAAGTTATATCCTCAGGATTTTTTAATTAGCAGTAATACAACATTGTATTTCAGTGTGTCTTTCCAACATTTGTAGTCAATCTTTACGTTTCATCATTTTTTATGTATAGTTCTGCCCCAAATGACTTATATGACTTTACTAGCTGAAGAGCCCGGCGTTGCCTGGGCATAGTAAATATCTGTGGTTAGTTATAGCACGTCACTTCTCTTATTTTCCCATCCCGCCTCTCATTTTCCCAATCACATCTCTCATTTTCTCCCTCACACCTCTCATTTTCTCCCTCACTCCTCTCATTCCCCCCTAACACTTGTCATTTCAACCTCACATCTGTCATTTTCTGATCACTCCATTATTTTTCCTCACTCCTCTCATTTTGCACTCACACCTTTTCATTTTCACCTCACACCTCTCATTTTCACCTCATCACCTCAGTATATACGTTTGTCATCTCCCTTATATATAGTATACATCTGTATGTCATCTCCTGTATATAGTATATACCTGTATGTCATCTCCCCTGTATATATTATATACCTGCTGCGTGTCATCTCCCCTATATATAGTATATACCTGAATGTCATCTCCTTCTATATATAGTATATACCTGTATGTCATCTCCTCCTGTATATAGTATATACCTGTAGGTCATCTGCTCCTGTATATAGTATATACCTGTGTGTCATCTCCTCCTGTATATAGTATGTACCTGTATGTCATCTCCTCCTGTATATATATGTAACTGTATGTCATCTCCTCCTCTATATAGTATATACCTGTGTGTCATCTCTCCTGTATATAGTATATACCGGTGTGTCATCTCCTCCTGTATTAGACCTCGTTCACACGTTATTTGCTCAGTATTTTTACCTCAGTATTTGTAAGCTAAATTGGCAGCCTGATAAATCCCCAGCCAGCAGGAAGCCCTCCCCCTGGCAGTATATATTAGCTCACACATACACATAATAGACAGGTCATGTGACTGACAGCTGCCGTATTTCCGTTATGGTACATTTGTTGTAGTTTGTCTGCTTATTAATCAGATTTTTATTTTTGAAGGATAAGACCAGACTTGTGTGCGTTTTAGGGCGAGTTTCGTTTGTCAAGTTGTGTGTGTTGAGTTGCGTGTGGCGACATGTATGTAGCGACTTTTGTGAGACGAGTTGTGTGTGGCAACATGCGTGTAGCAACTTTTTGTGTGTCGAGTTGCATGTGACAGGTTAGTGTAGCAACTTGTGTGCAGCAAGTTTTGCGCATGGCGAGTTTTGCACGTGGCGAGTTTTGTGTGGTGCCTTTTGAGTATGTGCAAGTTTTGTGTGAAGAAATTTTGCATGTGTTGCAACTTTTGTGCATGTG
This sequence comes from Ranitomeya imitator, assembly GCF_032444005.1. NCBI lineage: Eukaryota > Metazoa > Chordata > Amphibia > Anura > Dendrobatidae > Ranitomeya > Ranitomeya imitator. The sequence continues at coordinate 1,087,841,679 of NC_091282.1, read as the reverse complement.
GCAATTTTTCCGCATGTGCAAGTTTTGCGTGTGGCGAGTTTTCCATGAGGTGAGTTTTGCACTTGTGGCGAGTTTTGCAAGAGCCTAGTTTTTGCATGTGGCGAGTTCTGCGCGTGGCGAGTTTTGAGCGGCGACTTTTGTGTTTCGACTTTTATGTGGAGAGGTTGGAGAATGTGTGGTGAAATGTGTGCTGAGGGTGATATGTGTTCAAGCACGTGGAAGTGTGTGGCGCATTTTGTGTGTGTGTTCATATCCCCGTGTGTGGTGAGTATCCCATGTCGGGGCCCCACCTTAGCAACTGTACGGTATATACTCTTTGGCGCCATCGCTCTCACTCTTTACGTCCCCCTTGTTCACATTTGGCAGCTGTCAATTTGCCTCCAACACTTTTCCTTTCATTTTTTCCCATTATGTAGATAGGGGCAAAATTGTTTGGTGAATTGGAACGCGCGGGGTTAAAATTTCACCTCACAACATAGCCTATGACGCTCTCGGGGTCCAGACGTGTGACTGTGCAAAATTTTGTGGCTGTAGCTGCGACGGTGCAGATGCCAATCCCGGACATACATACACACATACAGCTTTATATAGTAGATAATTTAGTAACTATTGACTTGTTACTTACCTTTGCATTAATTTTTTCCAGTATTTCATAGAAACACCAGGAGCCACTGATAAAGCCTTATCCCACTATGAAAGACAAGGCACAAGACATTAATGAATAGTTGTATAAAATTCTACTCACAGATCTAACATGCTTTAACGGGCATGTATGAGCTCAGCCTTTTGTAAGAGTTTATTTTTTGTTTTAATACCAAGTTACAACACACGTATGAAGATACCTTGGGTCATTATTTAGTGGGCAGTTATGTGGTGGGCTGTTTTATGGTAAACAGTTATACAATATGCTGCTACGTGGTATGCACTGATGTGTAACAGTAATATTCCTGTCAACTGCTGGCTATCATCCTGCAACAATTCCTTTAATGTGCCTGCTGAATGTTTGCTAAATTCATTTGTTGTATTATATTAAATACTTACTGCTGTATATCTATGCTGGGGTCACAGGAGATATTATCTTGTGCAAGGTGTTAGAGCATATGGTTGTAGTCAGGCCCAGTGCCTTTGATTATGTAACCTCCCTTGGGGTGTTTGTCCAATTGCTAATTTATCCCCAATCAGGTCCCACAATACATCTCACCTGATCCTTTACTCAGTCCTATAAATTTAGTAGCATCTTAAGGGGTGCCCGCGTGTGGGGTCAGGCACGCGCATCCCTGCAACAAAGCATCACACAGCTGAGCATCAACACGCCACAGTTATTTCAACGGCAGTTAGTCAGGTTAGGAGTCAGGATCCCACTCTATGTCGGTGTCTGTTTTGGGTATGTCTGCTGAGTAAGCACTTCTTATTACTTGGATCTAGCTTTTCTAGTAACCCATTATAATCCTTCACCATGTTTACATATGTCCTTACAGTGTTTGATCCACTAATCCTCACTCTCCTTCGTTATCCCCAAACCCAAGCACCCTCTAACCAAATAATCATCTCCCCTTCCCTCTTTCCTCCCCACCTGACCTCCCTTGCTGAGCTGCTCCTGAACCTCAAATCTGTCCTAATAAAACAAGCCAGCCACTCTCCTTCTCCCACCTGCTGTCTCTCTCTGCTTCTCCTCACTGCTGGTGACATATCTCCCAACCCTGGACCCCCACAGCTTATGCCTCCCATTACTACCCCTCCTAACGCTCCCTATCTAATATGAACTACCGCAATCTCTCCAACATAGAACCCATGCCCCTGACACCCACCCCCCCTGTTCCCTCTCTCTGGAGCGCTCTGGAATTCCCGCTCAATCTGCAATAAGCTTCATGTGATTCATGACCTTTTTCTCTCACAATCTTGCCTTCCTCAGCCTCACAGAAACATGGCTAACACCCTCTGACACCGCCTCCCCTGCAGCGCTGCGTTACGGCAGCCTCCACTTCACCCACACCCGGCAACAGACACGGTGGAGGAGTGGGTCTTCTCCTTTCTTCAAACTGCACCTTTATCCCAATCCCACCTCTACCCTCCCGTATCCTCCCTCTTTTGAAGTCCACTCTGTCCGCATCTACTCTCCCTTCAACCTCCAAGTGGCCGTCATATACGGACCTCCAGGCCCGGCCACTGCCTTTATTGATCAATTATCCACCTAGCTTCTTCACCTTCTCTCTGCTGAGATTCCCAGCATTATCATGGGTGACTTCAACATCCCCACTGATACCCTTCAGTCAACAGCCTCCAAACTCCTGTCCCTTACTTTATCTTTTGGACTTACTCAGTGGTCCTCCGCAGCCACCCACAAAGACGGACATACACTAGACCTGGTCTTCACCCGTCTCTGCTCTCTATCTAACTTCACCACCTCCCCTCTCCCTCTATCCGATCACCATCTGCTCACCTTGTCATCCTTGTCCTCCTCACCGGTCACCCATATCCAGCAACATGTGCACCCCCACAGAAACCTCGCACACCTAGACACCCACACACTCTCTGACTCTATCCTACCACTGGCATCCATATCCTCACTCCACGACACAGACAGTGCCACTGCTTTCTACAATGCCACTCTCGCACCAACTATTTACACGGTTGCCCCTCTCGTTCACGGCAGAGTGTGACATATCAATAGACAACCATGACACAATAACACCACTAAAAAGCTCCGGCAAGTGTCCCGGGTTGCAGAGCGGCATTGGAAGAAAACACATTTGCAAGATGACTTCACTGCATTCAAACAGGTAACACTCGCTTTTAAATCTGCTCTCACCTCTGATAAACAGGCCTACTTCACAAACCTTGTATCTTCCCTATCCTACAACCCCAAACAGTTATTCAAAACCTTTAACTCCCTCTTCCGCCCCCCACTGCCCCCTACAACCTCCCTCATCTCTGCTGAGGACTTTGCCACACACTTTAAAAATAAGATCAACCAAACAAGGCAAGTATTCATTGTTCAACCACCACAAGCCCTTTGTATACCAGACCCATGCCCAAACCCCATAACCTCTCTATCAAACATCACTGAAGGGGGGCTTAATTGTCTCATCTCCACATCGCACCTCAACACCTGTGCGCTCGACCCCATCCCATCCCACCTCCTCCCCAACCTCACCACCACACTTATCCCATCCCTAACCCACCTCTTCAACCTATCACTAACTTCTGGCACCTTCCCTTCTACTTTCAAGCATGCCACAATCACTCCTATCCTTAAAAAGCCAACCCTCGATCCAACTGCTATGTCCAGCTATCGCCCAATATCGCTGCTCCCATTCGCTTCCAAACTCCTGGAGCAGCACGTCCACGCTGAACTTTCCTCCCACCTCTCATCTAACTTGCTCTTTGACAATCTACAATCTGGTTTCCACCCCCATCACTCAACTCAGACAGCCCTGACCAAAATCACTAACGACCTACTTACAGCCAAAGCTAACAGACAATACTCTGTACTCCTCCTTCTAGACCTGTCATCTGCTTTCGACACAGTTGACCACTGCCTCCTACTACATATCCTCTCCTGCTTTGGCATCAAAGACCTTGCCCTATCCTGGATCTCCTCATACCTTTCCAATCGCACATTCAGCATCTCCCACACTACCTCCTCATCCCTCCCTCTCTCTGTTGGAGTCCCCCAATGCTCGGTTCTAGGACCCCTACTCTTCTCAATCTATACACTTGGCCTGGGACAACCCATAAAGTCGCATGGTTTCCAGTACCACCTTTATTCTGATGACACTCAGATCTACCTCTTTGGCCCAGACATCACCTCCCTGCTGTCCAGAATCCCGGAGTCTCTATCAGCTATATCCTTCTTCTTCGCCTCTCACTTCCTCAAACTCAATGTGGACAAATATGAACTCATCTTCTTTCCTCCATCTCATAGATCTTCCTTACCTGACCTATCGCAATTAACGACATCACGCTTTCCTCGGTACTGGAAGTCCGCTGCTTCGGAGTAACCCTTGACTCTGCCCTGTCCTTCAAACCGCACATCCAAGCTCTTTCCACCTCCTGTCGCCTCCAGCTCAAAAATATCTCCAGAATCCATCCTTTCCTCAACCGTCAATCTACTAAAATGCTTGTGCATGCCCTCATCATCTCCCGCCTTGACTACTGCAACATCCTTTTCTGTGACCTCCCTGCTAACACCCGTGCACCTCTCCAGTCCATCCTTAACTCTGCTGCCTGACTAATTCATCTTTCCCCTCGCTACTTCCCCCCTCTGTAAATCTCTTCACTGGCTCCCATTCCCTCAGTGTATCCAGTTCAAATTACTAATACTGACCTACAAAGCCATCCATGACCTGTCTTCTCCATATATCTCTAAGCTAATCTCCCGATATCTTCCCTCACGTAATCTCCGGTCCTCCCAAGACCTCCATCTTTCCTCCACACTTATTTGATCCTCACCCAACCGCCTCCAAGACTTATCCCGAATATCCCCCATCCTCTGGAATTCTTTGCCCCAACATATCTGACTAGCAACCACATTTGGATCCTTCAGACGGAACCTGAAAACCCACCTCTTCAGGAAAACCTACAGCCTGCACTGACCCTGCTGCCTCCTCACTACCACGAAGCTACCACCTCACCAACACTGGAGCTCCTGCAACCCTCAACCTATTGTCTCAATCCCCACCATCCTGTAGAATGTAAGCCCGCTAGGGCAGGGTCCTCGCCCCTCTGTATCAGTCTGTAATTTTTAGTTTGCTTACTGTAAGCGATATCTGTAATTTGTATGTAACCCCTTCTCATGTACAGCACCATGGAATCAATGGTGCTATATAAATAAATAAAATAATAATAATAATAATAAATAGTAATATGGTGGGTAGTTATCTGGTAGGCAGTTATGTAGTTGGCTGTTACAGTGGGGAAAATAAGTATTTGGTACACTGCCTATTTTGCAAGTTTTCCCACCTACAAAGAATGGAGACATCTGTAAATTTTTCTCGTAGGTACATCTCAACTGTGAGTGACAGAATCTAAAAATAAAAACAGAAAATCACATGGTATGATTTTTAAATAATTAAATTGCATTTACTGCATGAAATAAGTATTTGATCACCCACCAACAAGCAAAATTCTGGCTTTCACAGACCTATTAGTTTTTCTTTCAGAAGTCCTCCTACTCTGAACTCATTACCTGTATTAATTGCACCTATTTGAACTCGTTACCTGTATAAAAGACAACTGCTCACATAATCAATCACACTCTAACCTCTCCACAATGGCCAAGACCAAAGAGCTGTCTAAGAACACCAGGGCAAAATTGTAGACCTGCTCAAGGCTGGGATGGGCTACAGGTCAAAAGGCAAGAAGCTTGGTGAGAAGGGAACAACTGAGTGTTAGCATAATTATTAGAAAATGTAAGAAATGCAAGATAACTGTCAATCTTCCTTGGTCCAAGGCTCCATGCAACATCTCACCTTGTGGGGTAAGGATGATTCTGAGAACGGTCAGGAAACAGCCCAGAACTACATGGGAGGACCTCAAGAGGGCTGGGACAACAGTCTCAAGCATTACCATTAGTAACACACTACGCAGTCAGGGATTAAAATCCTGCAAAGTACGCAAGGTCTCCCTGCTCATGCCAGCACTCGTCCAGGCCCGTATGAAGTTCGCCGATGACCATCTGGATGATCCAGAGGAGGCATGGGAGAAGGTCATGCAGTAAGAGGAGAGCAAAATAGAACTTTTTGGTATCAACTCCACATACCATATTTGGATGAAAAGAAGGATGAGTGCAACTCCAAGAACACTGTCCCAACCATGAAGCATGGGGGAAAAACATCGTACTTTGGGGGTGCTTTTCTGAAAAGGGAACAGGACGACTGCACCAAATTAAAGGGACATTGGATGGGGTCAAGTATTGAGAAATTTTGGCCAACAACCTCCTTCTCTTAGTAAGAGAATTGAAGACGAGTCATGGCTGGGTCTTCCAGCATTACAATGACCCGAAACACAGCCAGGGCAACTAAGGAGTGCCTCTATAAGCAGTTCAAGGTGCTGGAGTAGCCTAGCCAGTCTTCAGATCTGAACTCAATAGAAAATCTTTGCAGGGAGCTGAAACTCAATATTGCCCATCAACAGCTCCGAAACCTGAAAGATCTAGAGAAAGATCTGTATGGAGTAGAGGGCCAAAATCCCTGCTGTAGTGTTTGCAAACTTGGTCAAGAACTACAGGAAACATCTGACCTATGTAACTGCAAACAGAGGTTTCTGTACCTTATGTGAAGTTCTGTTTTCCATTGTGACAAATACTTATTTCATGCAATAAAATGCAAATTAATTTTGTAAAAATCATATAATGTGATTTTCTGGATTTTTCTTTTAAAGATTCTGTGTCTCTCAGAGTTGAAGTGCACCTACAATAAAAATTACAGACCTCTCCATTGTTTGGAGGTGGGAAAACTTGAAAAATTGCCAGTGTATCAAATACTTATTTTCCCCACTGTATGTTGTGGGCTGTTATATGGCGAGCAGTTATATGGAGGGCAGTTATCTGGTAGGCAGTTATGTCTTGGGCAGCTATATAGTGGGCACCTACATGGTGGGCAGTTAGGTGGTGGGAGGTTATCTGGTAGGCAGTCATGTCGTGGGCAGTTTTATGGTAAGCAGTTATGCTGTTACATGGTACACAATAACGTGGTAGATAGTTATTTGGCAGTCAGTAATAAGGTAGCAGTTATTTCATGAGCAGTTATATGACAGACATAATCCTACAGTAATCTAGGTGTGATTTCACAGAAATGCTTGGGTTCAGATATGGAAAGTAATTAGTAATACCAAATACCTCTCCAAGTTCCACTAAAAGCTCGCAGTATCTTTGGATCTGTCCTAGTCTCAGGTGGATCTCAGCAGCTTCCTTCAGCCTTTCTTCCTTACTTGGCGCACCAATACCACCACCGAACTTAGACATCTTCACAGTTGTTAACTCTTGAGCTTTAGACTGTCATTACACAAAAACACATGGTTTATGGTTACTCAACATTTTATGTTTAATGTATTACTCCGTAGCACATGTGACCAGATTATCGCCATTTCTCTGTGCAAATAAGTGATCAGATTTCATAATACAATATTAGACTTAGGACCCAATTTATCAAAAGCATTTATGTCAGAGTTCTGGAGTAGAAAGCTTAGAAAAATAGTGAAATTTTGGCGCAACTATAGTGCACTCCGTCAAAGTGGATGGAGCTGGAGTGGAATAAGGGCGTGGCAACCTTCGCTATTCAAATTCATGATGAGCGACTACGTTCCTTACTGCATACTTCCTTATTAATAGTATTAAGCCATCGGGTTGCTGGTCTTACCCTTCGTTTTGTTCCTTCTATTCTTCTGACCATGATGTTCTTGACCAGTGATTGCTCTCTTCGTATGATGTGTCAAAAGTAGGTAAGTCGTAGCTTAAGGCCCCGTCACACATAGCGACGCTGCAGCGATACCGACAACGATCCGGATCGCTGCAGCGTCGCTGGAGAGCTGTCACACAGACAGCTCTCCAGCGACCAACGATCAGGCGAAAGATCAGGGGAAAGTCCCCAGGTAACTAGGGTAAACATCGGGTTACTAAGCAGGGCCGCGCTTAGTAACCCGATGTTTACCCTGGTTACCATCGTTAAAGTAAAAAAAACAAACGCTACATACTTACCTACAGCTGTCTGTCCCCGGCGCTCAGCTTCTCTGCACTCCGGCTGCCCGCCGCTCACAGCCGGAGCAGAGAAGCTCTACCTACTACCAGAAGTATTCAATTGGCCGTCCAGCCAAACTGAGCAATCGTGGGAGAAGAGCCTTTATGGCAGAGTTGCCTGACGGAAGTCTCTCCTCAGTGCAAGACTTATGAAATCCTGCATAGAGTTTGCTAAAAAACACATGAAGGACTCCCAGGCTATGAGAAATAAGATTTTCTGGTCTGATGAGATGAAAATAGTCCTTTTTGGTGATAATTCTAAGTGGTATGTGTGGCACATACCACAGGCACTGCTCATTACCTGTCCAATACAATCCCAGCAGTAAAACAAGGTGGTGGCAGCATCATACTATGGGTTTTTTTTTCGGCTGCAGGGACAGGACGACTGGTTGCTATTGAAGGAAACATGAATGCAGCCAAGTACAGAGAAATCCTGGATGGAAACATCTTCCAGAGTGCTCTGGACCTCAGACTTGGCTGAAGGCTCACCTTCCAACAAGACAAGAACCCTAATTACCCAGCTAAAATAACAAAGGACCTTTTCTTACTTTCGACTCTGCAAAAACTCTTACTGTTTCACTTATTCATTCTCGTCTGGACTACTGTAACTCTCTACTAATCGGCCTCCCTCTTACCTCTCCCCGCTCCAATCTGTCCTGAATGCTGCAGCCAGGATCATATTCCTCACCAACCGTTACACCGATGCCTCTACCTTGTGCCAGTCATTACACTGGTTACCCATCCACTCAAGAATCCAGTACAAAACTACTACCCTCATCCACAAAGCACTCCATGGCTCAGCACCACCCTACATCTCCTCTCTGGTCTCAGTCTACCACCCCACCCGTGCCCTCCGCTCCGCTAATGACCTCAGATTAGCATCCTCAATAATCAGAACCTCCCACTTCCGTCTCCAAGACTTTACACGTGCTGCGCCGATTCTTTGGAATGCACTACCTAGGGTTAATACGATTAATCCCCAATCCCCACAGTTTTAAGCGTGCCCTAAAAACTCATTTGTTCAGATTGGCATACCGCCTCAACGCATTAACCTAACTATGCCTGTGTGGCCATTCAAGAAAAAAAAACAAAAAAAAAAAACAATCAGGTTCCTCGCATCATGTTCTCATACACTTTATGCAGTTAATAGCCCTATGTGTCTGTACTGCTACATACTTAGGCAGTTAACTGGTTCATGCAGCTTTACATGAACACCCGAGCCTTACACTATGGCTGGTCCGAACAACAAAACCAATTGTTACCATCCACCTCTCGTGTCTCCCCTTTTCCTCATACTTTGTAAGCTTGCGAGCAGGGCCCTCAATCCTCTTGGTATATATTTGAACTGTGATTTCTGTTATGCTGTAATGTCTATTGTGTGTACAAGTCCCATCTATAATTTGTAAAGCGCTGCGGAATATGTTGGTGCTATATAAATAAAATTATTATTATTATTATAAAGGAGTGGTTTCAGAACAACTCTGTGACCATTCTTGACTGGCCCAGCCAGAGCACTGACCTAAACCCAATTGAGCATCTCTGGAGAGACCTGAAAATAGCTGACCACCAACGTTCACCATCCAACCTGACGGAACTGGAGAGGATCTGCAAGGAAGAATGGCAGAAGATCCCCAAATCCAGGTGTGAAAAACATGTTGCATCATTCCGAAGAAGACTCATGGCTGTACTAGCTCAAAAGGGTGCTTCTACTCAATACTGAGCAAAGGGTATGAATACTTATGACCATGTGATATTTCAGGTTTTCTTGTTCAATAAATTTGCAAAAATGTCTACATTTCTATTTTTTTTTCAGTCAAGATGGGGTGCAGAGTGTACATTAACCCCTTTACCCCCAAGGGTGGTTTGCACGTTAATGACCGGGCCAATTTTTACAATTCTGACCACTGTCTCTTTGTGAGGTTATAACTCTGGAACGCTTCAACGGATCCCAGTGATTCTGACATTGTTTTCTCGTGACATATTGTACTTCATGACAATGGTAAAATTTCTTTGATATTACCTGCGTTTATTTGTGAAAAAAAACGGAAATATGGCGAAAATATTGCAATTTTCCAACTTTGAATTTTTATGCAATTAAATCACAGAGATATGTCACACAAAATACTTAATAAGTAACGTTTCCCACATGTCTACTTTACATCAGCACAATTTTGGAACCAAAATTTTTTTTTGTTAGGGAGTTATAAGGGTTAAAAGTTGACCAGCAATTTCTCATTTCTACAACACCATTTTATTTTAGGGACCACATCTCATTTGAAGTCATTTTGAGGGGTCTATATGATAGAAAATACTCAAGTGTGACACCATTCTAAAAACTACACCCCTCAAGGTGCTCAAAACCATATTCAAGAAGTTTATTAACCCTTCTGGTGCTTCACAGGAATTTTTAAATGTTTAAATAAAAATGAACATTTAACTTTTTTTTCACAAAAAATTTAATTCAGCTCCAATTTGTTTAATTTTACCAAGGGTAACAGGAGAAAATAGACCCCAAACATTGTTGTACAATTTGTCCTGAGCACGACAATACCCCACATGTGGGGGTAAACCACTGTTTTGGGCGCATGGCAGAGCTCGGAAGCGAAGGAGCGCCATTTGACTTTTCAATGCAAACTTGACTGGAATTGAGATGGGACGCCATGTTGCGTTTGGAGAGCCCCTGATGTGCCTAAACATTGAAACCCCCCACAAGTGACACCATTTTGGAAAGTAGACCCCTTAAGGAACTTATCTAGATGTGTGGTGAGCACTTTGACCCACCAAGTGCTTCACAGAAGTTTATAATGTAGAACCGTAAAAATAAAAAATCATATTTTTTCACAAAAATTAGTTTTCCGCCCCCAATTTTTTATTTTCCCAAGGGTAAGAAAAGAAATTGGACCCCAAAAGTTGTTGTACAATTTGTCCTGAGTACGCTGATACCCCATATGTGGGGGTAAACCACTGTTTGGGCGGATGGGAGAGCTCGGAAGGGAAGGAGCGCCGTTTGACTTTTCAATGCAAAATTGACAGGAATTGAGATGGGACGCCATGTTGCGTTTGGAGAGCCACTGATGTGCCTAAACATTGAAACCCCCCACAAGTGACACCATTTTGGAAAGTAGACCCCCTAAGGAACTTATCTAGATGTGTGGTGAGCACTTTGACCCACCAAGTGCTTCACAGAAGTTTAGAATGCAGAGCCGTAAAAATAAAACAAAAACTTTTTCCCACAAAAATTATTTTTTTAGCCCCCAGTTTTGTATTTTCCCGAGGGTAACAGGAGAAAGTGGACCCCAAAATTTGTTGCCCAATTTGTCCTGAGTGCGATGATACACCATATGTGGGGGGAACCACTGTTTGGGCGCATGGGAGGGTTCGGAAGGGAAGGAGTGCCATTTGAATGCAGACTTAGATGGAATGGTCTGCAGGTGTCACATTGCGTTTGCAGAGCCCCTAATGTACCTAAACAGTAGAATCCCCGTACAAGTGACACCATTTTGGAAAGTAGACCCCCTAAGGAACTTTTCTACATGTGTGGTGAGCACTTTGACCCACCAAGGGCTTCACAGAAGTTTATAATGGAGAGCCGTAAAAATAAAACAAAATTTTTTTCCCACAAAAATTATTTTTTAGCCCCCAGTTTTGTATTTTCCCGAGTGTAACAGGAGAAATTGGACCCCAAAATTTGTTGTCCAATTTGTTCTGAGTGCGCTGATACCTCATATGTGGGGGGGGGGAACCACTGTTTGGGCGCATGGGAGGGCTCGGAAGGGAAGGAGCTCCATTTGGAATGCAGGCTTAGATGGAATGGTCTGCAGGTGTCACATTGCATTTGCAGAGCCCCTAATGTACCGAAACAGTAGAAACCCCCCACAAGTGACACAATTTTGGAAACTAGACCCCCTAAGGAACTCATCTAGATGTGTTGTGAGAGCTTTAAACCCCCAAGTGTTTCACTACAGTTTATAACGCAGAGCCGTGAAAATAAAAAATCTTTTTTTTTCCCACAAAAATTATTTTTAGCCCCCAGTTTTGTATTTTCCCAAGGGTAACAGGAGAAATTGGACCCCAAAAGATGTTGTCCTATTTGTCCTGAGTACGCTGATACCCCATATGTTGGGGTAAACCCCTGTTTGGGCACACGGGAGAGCTCGGAAGGGAAGGAGCACTGTTTTACTTTTTCAACGCAGAATTGGCTGGAATTGAGATCGGACGCCATGTCGCGTTTGGAGAGCCCCTGATGTGCCTAAACAGTGGAAACCCCCCAATTATAACTGAAACCCTAAACCAAACACACCCCTAACCCTAATTCCAACAGTAACCCTAACCACACCTCTAACCCTGACACACACCTAACCCTAATCCCAACCCTATTCCCAACTGTAAATGTAATCTAAACCCTAACCGTAACTTTAGCCCCAACCCTAACTGTAGCCTTAACCCTAGCCCCAACCCTAACTTTAGCCCCAACCCAAACTGTAGCCCTAACCATAGCCCTAACCCTAACTTTAGCCCCAACCCTAACTGTAGCCTTAACCCTAGCCCTAACCATAGCCCTAACCCTAGCCCTAACCCTAGCCCTAACCCTAGCCCTAACCCTAACCCTAGCCCTAACCCTAGCCCTAACCCTAGCCCTAACCCTAACCCTAGCCCTAACCCTAGCCCTAACCCTAGCCCTAGCCCTAACCCTAACCCTAATGGAAAAATGGAAATAAATACATTTTTTTAATTTTTCCCTAACTAAAGGGGTAATGAAGGGGGGTTTGATTTACTTTTATAGCGGGTTTTTTAGTGGATTTTTATGATTGGCAGCCGTCACACACTGAAAGACGCTTTTTATTGCAAAAAATATTTTTTGCGTTACCACATTTTGAGAGCTATAATTTTTCCATATTTTGGTCCACAGAGTCATGTGAGGTCTTGTTTTTTGCGGGACGAGTTGACGTTTTTATTGGTAACATTTTCGGGCACGTTACATTTTTTGATCGCTTTTTATTCCGATTTTTGCGAGGCAGAATGACCAAAAACCAGCTATTCATGAATTTCTTTTGGGGGAGGCGTTTATACCGTTCCGCGTTTGGTAAAATTGATAAAGCAGTTTTATTTGCTTCGGGTCAGTACGATTACAGCGACACCTCATTTATATCATTTTTTTATGTTTTGGCGCTTTTATACGATAAAAACTATTTTATAGAAAAAATAATTATTTTTGCATCGCTTTATTCTCAGGACTATAACTTTTTTTTTTTTTTTTTGCTGATGATGCTGTATGGCGGCTCGTTTTTTGCGGGACAAGATGACGCTTTCAGCGGTACCATGGTTATTTATATCTGTCTTTTTATCGCGTGTTATTCCACTTTTTGTTCGGCGGTATGATAATAAAGCGTTGTTTTTTGCCTCGTTTTTGTTTTTTTTTCTTACGGTGTTTACTGAAGGGGTTAACTAGTGGGCCAGTTTTATAGGTCGGGTCGTTACGGACGCGGCGATACTAAATATGTGTACTTTTATTGTTTTTTTTTTTATTTAGATAAAGAAATGTATTTAGGGGAATAATATTTATTTTTTTTTTTTCATTATTTAGGAATATTTTTTTTTATTTTTTTTTTTACACATTTTGAAATTTTTTTTTTTACTTTTTTACATTGTCCCAGGGGGGGACATCACAGATCAGTGATCTGACAGTGTGCACAGCACTCTGTCAGATCACTGATCTGACATGCAGCGCTGCAGCCTTCACAGTGCCTGCTCTGAGCAGGCTCTGTGAAGCCACCTCCCTCCCAGCAGGACCCGGATCCGCGGCCATCTTGGATCCGGGGCTGGAGGAAGCAGGGAGGGAGGTGAGACCCTCGCAGCAACGCGATCACATCGCGTTGCTGCGGGGGGCTCAGGGAAGCCCGCAGGGAGCCCCTTCCCTGCGGGAAGCTTCCCTATACCGCCGGCACATCGCGATCATCTTTGATCGCGGTGTGCCAGGGGTTAATGTGCCGGGGGCGGTCCGTGACAGCTCCTGGCACATAGTGCCGGATGTCAGCTGCGATAAAAAGCTGACACCCGGCCGCGATCGGCGGCGCTCCCCCCGTGAGCGCCGCCGATCGCGCTGGACGTACTATCCCGTCCGTGATCATGGGGGCCCACCCCACCTCGACGGGATAGTACGTCCCATGTCAGAAAGGGGTTAATGAGAAAAAAAATTAACTTTTCTGAATTTACCAAATGGCTGCAATGAAACAAAGAGTGAAAAATGTAAAGGGGTCTGAATACTTTCTGTACCCACTGTATGTACTATTAAAAGTTTCAAGGAGAAACTACCTTACACATTGATAGACTCAGCCTGACTTGTTACCACAAATGTTGGAATCCCCAACGCGCGTTTTGCTTATTAAATAACCTGCTTTTTCAAGGGTTTTTAAATATCTGTAAACTATTTAGGTCCTAGTTTTCCTCTTGTCTTACTATGATGACATCATTATATGATCAGTAATGCTGATTGCAGTTCCCTAGTTCCTTTTATAGGTAAATAGTCTGCAGAAAAAGGGTCCCGGAGGTCGGACTACCTCCAATCATAAAGTGATTGCATATACGAGCATTATAATATTACCGTATTTTTTGGACTATAAGCCGCACTCTTTTCCTCCAAAAAATTGGAGGAAAATGTGGCGTCTTATAGTCCGGATGTACCTGCTGTGGATGGGGAGGTGAAAGAGGGCAGCGGAGGACAAGCGTGTCACAGGTGGCAGGAGCCGATTGATGCGACTAATCCTGTGCCCGCTGCTAAAGAGAAATTAATATTCACTGCTCCCCACGACCATAGTCCCGCCCACCTTTATGCACTGAAGATGGCACCGAGAGGTGGGAGGGAATATGGGCGTGGGGAGAAGGGAATATTAATTTCTCTTTAATAGAGGCACAGTGTTAGCCGCACCTGCCAGCTTCCTGCAGCTGCTAGGCTATCACATGTGCCCGCTACCAAAGAGAATAAATTTTGACTGCTCGACACTCCCATAGCAGTGGGGAGCAGTGAATATTCATGGACCTTTAATAGCGGGCACAGGAGCAACAGCCGCCAGCTCCTGCAGTTGCCGGGCGATCATGTGTGCCCGCTATTAAAGATCATTGAATATTCACTGCTCTCCACACCTATTGCAGTGGAGAGTAGTGAGTATTCATTCTCTTTAGTAGCAGGCACACTGCCATACGTTGCTTACAAGGATAAATAACCTGCTGGCATCAGAACATGATGCTGTGAGGGAGCAGAGGGAAGGCAAGTAGAATAGTTTGTTTTTTAATTTTTTTTTTTTGATGGGGCGATGTAAACCAGGATAGGGATGAGTGGGCCATGTAAACCAGGACAGGGATGAGGGGGCCATGTATACCAAGATAGGGATGAGGGGTGCATGCCTACCAGGATGGGGATGAGGGGGCCATGCATCCCAGGAAGTGGATGAGTAGGCCATGCCTATCAGGATAGGGATGAAGGGTCCATGCAAACCAGAATAGGGATGAAGGGGCCCATGTCTACCAGGATAGGGATTAGAAGGCTATGCAGACCAGGATGAGAATGAGGGGACCTTGCATACCAGGATGAGGATGAGGGGACCATACATACCGGGATGGGGATGAGGGGACCATGCATACCATGACGGGGATGAGGGGACCATGTATGCCTGTATTAGGGACATATATATACCAGGATGGGGGATATTAGTATAGAATTGACCACATTTTTGCTTACATTTTTGTTTCTATTTTCCTCCTCTAAAACCTATTAGTGTCTTATAGTCCAGTGTGTCTTACAGTCCGAAAAATACGGTACTTTATAAGATGGGAAACCCCTTCAGTGAAATGCCATTTCATTTAAGCTGCTTGGAGAGTGAACAATCACATATTTAGATATTTATAAATGCAATATTGCCACTATTACATCTAAATATCACCACTTACCGTCTTGAACCTGACTAGATGCTTCATGTGCATAATTCCTTTGCAGTAGTTTTGAGGCAGTAAGCTGTCATCTTGACCTTTTAACACAGCAACTAAGTCCCATAAATTTTTACTGCCACCTGGAGGCTGAAACAAACAGATCATAAGAGTAAATGCTATCTGCTAATTATACTAGCCATGGTAGATACCAACATTAACTACTAATTCATGACTCTTAGGTAAGTCCCTCCCCGATATTCCCTCTTACTCATAATATTTTAGACAGTAGGGTCTCACTACAGCAGCAGCTAAAGCATAAAAAATGAATGAAGTTTTACTTACCTTGCTGACACTTGCCCCAAGTCATCAGAGCGGTGCAGGGGGTGGTTACAGTCACTATTTTATGAGCGCAGCTGTATTCAGATCCCAACATTTATGCGCACAAACTTGCTGCACACACACTCTGCAGACCAGTCTGTCTATCAAAGTGCTGGCGAGTGATTACAGCCACGCTCACTGACTGTAATGGCTCCCTGCATCACACCAATGACTGGGCGAGTGTCCCCAGCAGATATCTTAAGATCCAGTCACCGTTCTTTGTACAATCACATATAATATCTTTATATTTTAAACAAATTTAAAGATTCGCTTTGTTTACAACCTTTTTAAGATGGTAAGGAAGCAATAAGACCTTTCCTTATAGTCATATGCCAGATTGGAAGGGTTTCCAAGTGTAGTAATAATTGACGTCCCCTTCATGTATCTTACCCTGCCATGTGCTCAATTGCTATTAACCTATAAGTATGGGGTTAATCTGCAGGTTAATAGCAGCTACCAGTAGGAAATGAAGATTTTTCCTCCCGGTAGCCTCGAGCTTTCAGTCACACAGACGGCACGGCTTCAGTCACTGCTTAGTAAATATGTCTTCCGTCAATATGTCAGGGCGTGCTTACAGCTGCCACTCACGGTGTACTGAGCGGTGATACAGACATCGAGCTAATGACATTAGGAGAGGCCAGTCGGATTTCCCCATAATGCTCTGCAGCGATCACATGGCCAGCCAATGAGGGGGCTATCACAGGCATTATAGTAAAAGACACAGGTTGGCCAAGGAGCCCAATTTTAGGGTTGTACACTGTAGGGATCGGAGGTCAGAGCGCACGGTCTAATATGTTTGTGGTGTATTACTTCAGCGCGGTATCACATTGAAAATCGAGTGATGAATAATAATCCAAAGATTCAAATGATAAGGTTATGCTGTACCTCCATAGACAGTGTAACTGGCAACTGATTCATCTGTAATATACTGCAGCACCAGCAGCATTTTTTATATTCTTCCCACACAGGGCAGTTTAATATTTTTCTGTCCTAATTTTACTTCAGAAGAAAAATCCTGAAACCAAGGCTTGAGTGTCACAGAAAGTGTGATTCCTGACTAGTGAGATGGACAGATCAAAAGATAGAAGAAAAAGATCCGTATTCCAGAAGTGTAAACACAACTGTCTACCTCACAACGAATGAATGTTTAAGAGAAATTAATTATTTTACATTCTTCCCGGTAGTAATAGTCCAATATTAGACCCCTACACTGGCAGACCGCTGTTCATCACAACCGGTTACCATCCATTTTTCTTAGCCAGAGAGTAATGTCCAAGGGATCTAAACCTAAGGTTGCGTTTACATTGAAGAGCTGAAGAGAGGATCAATACAGTCCTAGGAGACCTCAGAGTGTTACACACGGATTTTATGGGCAATTTGAAGGTTTGCAGTGTAGAAACTTCAGACCAGTTTATTTGCCGCAAATCAAATTTTTGGCAAAGATGAAGAATTTGGATTTCAAAAGATTCACTCATCGTGTATAAGAGATCTATTTAATAATGTATTCGGTTTGTATTGTGAAGCCTGCTACTGAATGCAGAGTACTAAAACTACATGAACATTATCATAAAGCTCATGTAGACTGCAGACAGCAGTCAGATATACAGTATTTTACAATTTCAAGCTGTAATTAGTAATACTGGTGGAAAATACAAAAAAATTGTAAAAAAATACATACAAACATCATAATAGCTGGATGACATAATCCCTTAAGTGGTGTCTCATAATTGCAGGAACATGGCCCTTACCGACAGACATTCTGAAAACCATCTCAGTTTCTTGGTCCTCAGATTATCGGTTAGCTTGTCCACTTCTTGTTTAATATCCCGCGATACTTTCCCACATAGTAAAGGCGGGGCGCCAGGCTCCATGGCGCGGTCTAACAGATGAAGAAAACAAAGATTTCTTACTAACATATAAATTATGATACCTCCGGTAGTCAGAATTAGGATGATCACATACCTGTGTTGCCAATTATTTCTTCCCATGGACGATCTGCCAGAATATTTATTTGCAGAGGTGAAATCAATGGCGTTAGTGACCAAAGCCTCACAGTGGAATCCCGGGAACAAGAAGCCATAGTGAACGGTCGATTGGGATGGCATGTTAGACCTGAGTGATCATCAGGGGATGAAACAGAAAAAAATCTAAATCTCTCAGCTTACTCAGAATATACTTTTATTATTATGTCATAGCAAGACCTACTAGTGAGAATGAGTAGCTCGGACCCACCAATCCTGATAAGTATCTGGTCTTCACCTATGCTTGAGACGCGGCCCTATATTAGGTGTGTTATTCTTAGATTATAGCCTTTGCTGTTCCTATGAGGAATGTTTCTGAACTCTTTACTGATCGCTTTATGCAATTTGTTTATGGGGTTTTTCAATGTAGTCAGCACAAGTCACTGATCCAAATGATTGACTGCAGCGGTCCTGTGCACTACAGTCATAACTTCAGCGTATAATAGAAACTCGTCACCACTTCTGTATTTATCACCCATTCCTGGTTTTGACTTACAAATTCTGAGGGAAAATACTGACCAAATAGTCAACGTGTGCATGTGGCCTTAGTGGATCAACCTCATGTTCTCCAGTACAAGCTGAGCAGAGATGAACGGAGGTGAATGTGGATTTGTAAAGCTGCTCTCACATTGGTCAGGCCTCTTCCTCTCACTGAATGAACCTAATGATATGTGACATCAATGGCTTTTCTATGACAGCCTCTTTTAAGTTCTCAGAAACCAATTTTCATTTTGTATATTTAATGTTTACCATCAGTTGAGTAGAATATATAAAATATTCACCTATTCCCTGTTTAGTTTATGTCATTTTAAAGAAGTTACCCCAAGATAGGTGGAGGTCTGACTACGGGAATGCTCCTGTCTGTGTGACCATCGCTCTCACAAACAGGGAATGAAGCAATGGTCACGCCTAAATAAGACTCCACTCACACAAGGGACATGGGTTCCCTGTTTCATGAAAGTGGGTGGCCGCACCATGAATATATTTGTTGTTGGTCGGAAAACCCCCTGAACCATTATCAAGAAAATAGAAAGCATATAAACTGTAAAAAAAAAAGGTAATGATATATTAGCCATGTCACAGGTAATTTATTAAAGGGTTTGTCCACTACTCGGACAACCCCTTCTCATTCACTATGTTTCCTTCAATTAAAATATGAGCAGCTATACTCACCTCCGGTGCTGGCACTTTCAGACGTAACTGACATCTGGAGAAAGTGAGAGAGCGGCTCGGACATCCCCCAGATGTTTGATTTGGATAAAGGAGAGTGATGCAGTAGCTGACTGGTCAGAGGGATCACATGATATAACAATGTCACGTGAGTTACGGAAGAGCAAGTGCCGACACCACTGGAACCACGCCAGCACCAGAGGTGAGTATAGGGCTTATGATTTTACTGCGGGAAATATAGTGATTGAGAAAGAGTTCTCTGACAAGTGGACAACCCCTTTAAATTAAAAATAATAGACAGCCAACTTACCATATACATCTGCCCCATGGTCATACACAGCGTCCAAACAGGTTCCGTCCCTGGTGTCCCATACTCTTATAGTGTAATCCCAGCTTCCAGATATTAGAAGGTATGGTATTTCTGTATTCCACATCAATCCCCGGACTGGGGCAGAGTGGCCACTGAGAACATTTATACAAGCATCTTGTGTGTAGTCCCAGATACGTACAGTTCTGTAACACATTTTACAATGTAAGGATTACAGATTTTCGAATGCAAAATACAGAATAGCACCCTAATAGCTTAATGAGGGTAAAGCGCCCCCCCCATACACATTAGATAGCAGTTGGTGGAATGATGGTTTGGTCGATCGTTAGTCCGGCAGCTCCTTGGCCGTCTTTCCAATACACAGGAGCGCTCATTCTGTTGAGCGCTCCTGTGTCTTCTATGACTATAACTTTTCTGCAAGCGGCTTATCACCTAGAGAATAAATGGATCGGACATCCAAAATCGCACAGGCCAGATCTTTATCTTCCCTGAGATCACATGTCGGAAGCCCTCCTATACACAAGGCTGTCGGCTGGCTCGGCCAACGTTAGTCTGACGTGTATGGAAGCCTTATCACGCTATAGATCAAAGAGAGGACATTTTTTGAGATAAGTAATATAAATTTACAAGGTAAAGTGCTGAAAAATAACACCATAGCATAATACTAATTCCTAGTAGTTAGAAAGCAAATTGTCAATAAATTGTAAGTGTCTGCCTACCCATCGTCTGAGCCACTGCATAAAATCCCTTCTCTAAGAGGAGACCACCGCACATGGAAAACCTTGGCTGTATGTCCGGTGAAAACCTTCAGGGGTTGATCAGAGCTGGTGGCTAAGTAATACACCCGGACATTTTTATCCTCACAGCCAGTAGCAATCATATCTCTAAAAGAAACAAAACATTTAATTTGATATTATTCCTGCTTCTCTAAGCATGACATATATAAATTTCTATCTACCGTCTACCCCATCTTAGCCTTGGTGTATGTTCTGCATAATGGAAATGGTCGAGCCAACATGACCCTTTGGCGTTTACTATCATTTTAGAGAGGGAATCTCACAGGATAGACTTGTGCACCTAACAACAGGATGCAAATGCGTCTTGTTAAAAGGAGACACTTAACACACTCACCCCCCAACTTACTAAAGTAAAGGGACTCTGACAAAGACATCTTAGGCCGCCGTCACACATGCGAGTTTTACGGACGTAAGAGCGCAGAATCTACGTCCGTAAAACTCGCAAAAAATACGGCACAATTATTCTCTATGCCCCTGCTCCTATTTGCCGTATTTTACTGATCAGTATTATACGGCTTTCTACGGCCGTACAAAATCGCAGCATGCTGCGTTTGTCACCGTACTGCGCAAGAAATACGCCAATGAAAGTCTATGGAAGCGTGAAAAATACGGATTACACACGGACAAGCACTGTGACTTGCGAGAAATACGCAGCGCTGTTAGAGAGAAAAGCCGGTAATTCAGTGCGGTGTACAGTAAAATCACACTGACAGCTTACAGTAGAATAGGTAGAATAAATGTGTACACATAGAATAGGTATATATATATATATATATATGTCAGTGAGACACATATATGTATATATATTAATATTTATTCCAGCGCTAGACAGCTTGAAAGCCGGTAATTCAATTACCGGCTTTTTCCTTCTCCTTCCTAAAACCCGACATGATTTGAGACATGGTTTACATACAGTAAACCATGTCTTCTCTCCATTTTTTTTGCAGATTCCACACTACTAATGTCAGTAGTGTGTATCTGCAAAATTTGGCCGTTCTAGCTCTTAAAATAAAGGGTTAAATGGCGGAAAAAATTGGCGTGGGCTCCCGCGCAATTTTCTCCGCCAGAGTAGTAAAGCCAGTGACTGAGGGCAGATATTAATAGCCTGGAGAGGGTCCACGGTTATTGGCCCCCCCCTGGCTAAAAATATCTGCCCCCAGTCACCCCAGAAAAGGCACATCTGGAAGATGCGCCTATTCTGGCACTTGGCCACTCTCTTCCCATTCCCGTGTAGCGGTGGGATATGGGGTAATGAAGGGTTAATGCCACCTTGCTATTGTAAGGTGACATTAAGCCTAATTAATAATGGAGAGGCGTCAATTATGACACCTATCCATTATTAATCCAATACTAGTAAAGGGTTAAATAAAACACAAACACATTTTTTAAAATTATTTTAATGAAATAAAAACAATGGTTGTTGGAGTATTTTATTCTACGCCCAATCCAGTCACTGAAGACCCTCATTCTGTGAAAGAAAAAAAATAATAAACCAACAATATACTTACCCTCCGCAGATCTGTAACGTCCAACGATGTAAATCCTTCTGAAGGGGTTAAAACCTTTTGCAGCAAGGAGCTTTGCTAATGCAATGAAAGCTCCCTGGCTTTCTAGGTAATTTCCCACGATCTATGAACAGCCAGCAGAGGGCGCCTCACCGCAAATGAAGCTAAATATAGATCATTGATCTATTTTTAGCCTCATTCCCTGGGGTTTTGCAGCGAGGAGCAGCCTGCATTAGCACAGCTCCTTGCTGCAAAATGTTTTAACCCCTTCAGAAGGATTTACATCGTTGGACGTTACAGATCTGCGGAGGGTAAGTATATTGTTGGTTTATTATGTTTTTTTACTCACAGAACGAGGGTCTTCAGTGACTGGATTGGGCGTTGAATAAAATACTGCAACAACCATTGTTTTTATTTCATTAAAATAATTTTAAAAAATGTGTTTGTGTTTTATTTAACCCTTTACTAGTATTGGATTAATAATGGATAGGTGTCATAATTGACGCCTCTCCATTATTAATTAGGCTTAATGTCACCTTACAATAGCAAGGTGGCATTAACCCTTCATTACCCTATATCCCACCGCTACACGGGAATGGGAAGAGAGTGGCCAAGTGCCAGAATAGGCGCATCTTCCAGATGTGCCTTTTCTGGGGTGGCTGGGGGCAGATATTTTTAGCCAGGGGGGGGCCAATAACCGTGGACCCTCTCCAGGCTATTAATATCTGCCCTCAGTCACTGGCTTTACTACTCTGGCGGAGAAAATTGCGCGGGAGCCCACGCCAATTTTTTCCGCCATTTAACCCTTTATTTTAAGAGCTAGAACGGCCAAATTTTGCAGATACACACTACTGACATTAGTAGTGTGGAATCTGCAAAAAAAATGGAGAGAAGACATGGTTTACTGTATGTAAACCATGTCTCAAATCATGTCGGGTTTTAGGAAGGAGAAGGAAAAAGCCGGTAATTGAATTACCGGCTTTCAAGCTGTCTAGCGCTGGAATAAATATTAATATATGTACATATATGTGTCTCACTGACATATATATATATATATATATATATATACCTATTCTATGTGTACACATTTATTCTACCTATTCTACTGTAAGCTGTCAGTGTGATTTTACTGTACACCGCACTGAATTACCGGCTTTTCTCTCTAATATATGTGTCTACTGACACATATACATATATATACATATATATATATATATATATATATATATATATATATATATATATATATATATATATATATATATATATATATATATATATATATATATATATATATATATATAGACAGTATATATATATTTTCTTTTCTTTTTGGGACACATGGATCACTTCTATAGCGGTATGTTGGTTTTGCTAGCCTGCGAGAAAACCACGCAGTACGGATGCCATACGGATTACATACGGAGGATGCCATGCGCAAAAAACGCTGACACACCCTGCCTACGGAGGAGCTACGGACCACTTTTTTCGGGACTTTTCAGCGTATTACGGCCGTAATATACGGACCGTATTGTTTTACGCTGTGTGTGACGCCGGCCTTAGGGTGGGCCACTTTGATACCTTCTCTTATATATTTAATGTGACTCTGTCAGCACAGAATGACGGTTCAAACTATGTACAAATTCTGGGTGCTTCATGGCAGGGCCAATCATTTCCCACCTGCTTGTTTTCCTCAATCTACACCCCCATCTTCTGTGACTAACAGTTCTGACTTCACAGGGCCAGCGAAGGGCGAGATACCAAGCAGGTGGGATGGTGTATATTAATGACTGACCAGGCCGTGAAGCACCGAGCGCCTGTACTTGGTTTGAACAAAACAGAGACCCTTTAACCCCTGACTTATTGTCATTACATTTAATAAAAGATTCCCCAAGGTAAAGAGGCAAATGCTCAGTTTGGGGTCTCCTAAATCACACAAAGTAAGTGGTGAAGACACACATTACAGAACAGTACTTCTGCTTACTTGTTGTTCTGGCTCCAGTCACAGCCGAATACTGACGCTGGGTGTTTATACTTGTGCAAAACTTTACCATCGATTGTCCGGACAATGCTGAAAAATCACAGACAATAGTGACCAATTGTAATCACATTGTATCCAGTCTGAGTAATAACTACACAGAGTAATCATTCAAATTGCACTGGACAGAGTGCGCACCGTGAGCAAAACTCACCAGAATCCATCTCCGCTACAGGTGGCAATGCGCTTAGAGTCCTTGTGACTCCATGAGATGCAAAAAATGCCATTTTTCCCATGCTATAATGAAATAAAAGTACAACATGTACATCAGATCACCCGCTGCTTTCCTAGGGCCATGCAGTACAGGCGGTGCCCACACCATGATGTGCCGCACTCTAGTGCACCAAGGACTATTGCATGTAACCTCACTGACGCGCTTTTCATTTCGTCTCACAATGTAAATGTTTAGGCTCTTACCTCATTGAACCGAATTATCATTTTTCCTTTCTTCACATCCCAGATAAATCCCCCATTCCTGGATGTCGCACCAGCTATGCAGTTCAGGTCCCCTACACATGGTGAATGTGAGAGACATAGAGCAGTGTCATGACAAAAATGGTTTATGACAATAAAGGGTATAAAGGGTAACCCCAACATTTTAAGTTGTCACCTATTCTGAATACAGGTGATATCTTGCAGATGGGTGGTGGTCTGACTGCTGAGACTCCCACTGCTCCTGAGAACGTGGCTCTCTAATGTACCTGCATGGACAGGCAGTAGGGATGCCCTATTCCAAAAGAGCCCCCTTTTCAGAATCGGTGGGGAACCCGAAGCTTCTGTCAAATACATACTTCTTCATAAACTTTAATAAATAATGGCACCAAATATTGCGGAATAAATCCTAAATAAATGCTTTCTGCCTCTGTTACATGGAGGACTGGACAGTTTTCTTAGGAGCATACATTAACAGAAAATATCTAGAAGGTTCTGTCAGCATTTTAGTATTGGTCCATATACCTGGAGCCCAGGACAGTGAATAAATAACACCTTCATTCCCCGGTGAAGTATATACAGCTGTTAATGTGTTGATATCCCAGACCTTTATTGTGCCATCAAATGAGGCTGTTGCAAGTAAATTAGGATCGTCTGGTTTGAATTTGCAGTCAAAGATAGTTTCAATGTGACCCTGTGGAAGAAAAGGGAATACCAATCAAGACAAGAAAATAAGGTATCTGTAAGACACAGTTAAAGGGGTATTCACGTGTTGTAAAGCAGTGTCATAGTAGATATGCAGTTACATTTTGATTTGTGGATGTATTCCTATCTCACAAAAACAATGGTATAGGTAGGATTGCCATCAATTGGTGGAGGTCCAACTTCTGGGACCTCAACTGATCCTAACTGGCTTTGCTGCAGTACCCCAGCACAGATGGTGGCAGAGGGGCTGCAGCACTGAATCTATGAGGTGGTCCCTTAATGTTCAATAAGATCCTATAAAATAGGGTTACTACTATTGATGAGCAAATGCGCTCAGATAACGTCTTATCAGAGCATGCTTGGGTGTTATTAGAGGACCGTATTTTTCGGACTATAAGACGCACCGGACCATAAGACGCACCCCAAATTTGGGGTGAAAATTGCAGAAAAAAATATTTTTTATGAGATGGGAGTCCGTCTTATTGTCCGAATGTACAGTCTCTTACCTGAGGGCTGGCGGTGGCAAAGCAGGGTCACAGGAGGCATGGTGTCGGCAGAGGTGGGGTGATGCGGTGTGGCGTGCACCTGAGCAGGGTCCCTTCCTGCTTAGGTGGGCGATGCCACGGCCTGGTGTCCATGGGAGGGTTGCAGCAGTGATTACCGGCAGAGGTGCTGGGATGAGGAGGTGCTGGGATGAGGAGGTGGTGGGATGAGAAGGCACAGTGAGAGGTATGGCGTGAGAGGGGTCCCTTTCCCCGGTATGGTGATGCAGCAGCCCGGTAAGCAGCAGAGCCGGGTGAATCCTGTTGTTATCGGTGGGGGCGGCCATCTTCCTGAGGCTGCGCGTGTGCAGATGAAGCGCTCTGCTTCCCGGGGCTTCAGGAAAATGGCCGTGGGAGGCCGCACGTGCGCAGATGGAGATCGCGGTGGCCATTTTCCTGAAGCCCCGGGAAGCAGAGCGCTCCATCTGCGCACGCGCGGCCTCAGGAAAATGGCCGCCACCACCGATAACAACAGGATTCACCCTGCTCTGCTGCTTACCGGGCTGCTGCATCACCTCACCGGAGAAAGGGACCCCGCTTACTGCGCCTCCTCTGCCGCCATGGTAAGCCTGCATTGCGACTATTAGACGCACCCCCCATTTCCCCCCCTTTTTTGGAGGGGAAAAAGTGCGTCTTGTAGTCCGAAAAATACGGTATCTTGGGCGTGCTCGTATATTATGTTCACGTGCCTGCGGTTGCATAATTTCCGGCTCTTGGACAGCCTGTGGGGATTCCCTAACAAACAGGCAATCCCTGCATGTGTTCAGGACATCTAATAGCCGCAAATCATGCAGCCACGGGAACGCGAACATAATATATGAGCACACCCAGATGCTCGGATAACAACTGGCATGCTTGGATAAAACGTTATCTCAGCACATTCGCTCATCACTAGTTACTACGTCATCCCTTTGTGATGTATATACACCTGTTAATGTGCTGATATCGCAGACATTTATAGTGCCACTAAACAGGTGATATAATGATCTACTATGACATTTAGAAACCATGTATTTAGCTGGAAAAATACAGTGCCTTGCGAAAGTATTCGGCTCCCTGGAACTTTTCAACCTTTTCCCACATATCATGCTTCAAACATAAAGATACCAAATGTAAATTTTTGGTGAAGAATCAACAAGTGGAGCACAATTGTGAAGTTGAACGGAATTTATTGGTAATTTTAAATTTTGGGGGAAAATCAAAAACTGAAAAGTTGGGCGTGCAATATTATTCGGCCCCCTTAACTTAATACTTTGTTGCGCCACCTTTTGCTGCGATTACAGCTGCAAGTCGCTTGGGTTATGTCTCTATCAGTTTTGTACATCTAGAGACTGAAATTCTTGCCCATTCTTCCTTGGCAAACAGCTCGCACTCGGTGAGGTTTGATAGAGATCATTTGTGAACAGCAGTTTTCAGCTCTTTCCACAGATTCTCCATTGGATTAAGGTCTGGACTTTGACTTGGCCATTCTAACACCTAGATATGTTTATTTGTGAACCATTCCATTGTAGATTTTGCTTTATGTTTGGGATCATTGTCTTGTTGAAAGATAAATCTCCGTCCCAGTCTCAGGTCTTTTGCAGACTCCAACAGGTTTTCTTCAAGAATGGTCCTGTATTTGGCTCCATCCATCTTCCCATCAATTTTAACCATCTTCCCTGTCCCTGCTGAAGAAAAGCAGGCCCAAACCATGATGCTGCCACCACCATGTTTGACAGTGGGGATGGTGTGTTCTGGGTGATGAGCTGTGATGCCTTTACGCCAAACATATCACTTGGCATTGTTGCCAAAAAGTTCGATTTTGGTTTCATCTGACCAGAGTACCTTCTTCCGCATGTTTGGTGCGTCTCCCAGGTGGCTTGTTGCAAACTTTAAACGACACTTTTTATGGATATCTTTGAGAAATGGCTTTCTTCTTGCCACTCTTCCATAAAGACCAGATTTCTGCAGTGTACGACCGATTGTTGTCCTATGGACAGACTGTCCCACCTCAGCTGTAGATCTCTGCAGTTCATCCAGAGTGATCATGGGCCTCATGGCTGCATCTCTGATCAGTCTTCTCCTTGTTTGAGATGAAAGTTTAGAGGGACGGCCGGGTCTTGGTAGATTTGCAGTGGTATGATACTCCTTCCATTTCAATATGATCGCTTGCACAGTGCTCCTTGGGATGTTTAAAGTTTTGGAAATCATTTTGTATCCAAATCCGGATTTGATACAACAGTATCACGGACCTGCCTGTTGTGTTCCTTGGTCTTCATGATGCTCTCTGTGCTTCAAACAGAACCCTGAGACTATCACAGAGCAGGTACATTTATAAGGAGACTTGATTACACACAGGTGGATAATATTTATCATCATTAGGCACTTCTGGAGTGAGTTTGCTGCACTGAAAGTAAAGGGGCCGAATAATATTGCAAGCCCCACTTTTCAGTTTTTGAATTTCCACAAAAATGTAAAATAACCAATAAATTTCGTTCAACTTCACAATTGTGTTCCACTTGTTGGTGATTCTTCACCAAAAAATTACATTTGGTATCTTTATGTTTGAAGCATAATATGTAGGAAAAGGTTGAAAAGTTCCAGGGAGCCGAATACTTTCGCAAGGCACTGTAATATCTCCAATATAAACAAATCAGAGAAGCAAAGATCCTAGGTAAACAAAGCAATAATGAAAAAGTAAAGGCTCAATGGGAACTGGTCACTCAATTTATGCTGCCAAATCACACCCAGTATGAATCGAAGCCTGAGGCTGCCGTCACACTAGCAGTATTTGGTCAGTATTTTACATCAGTATTTGTAAGACAAAACCCGGAGTGGAACAAATGGAGGAAAAGTATCATAGAAACTTATGCACCACTTCTGCATTTATCACCCACTCCTGGTTTTGGCTTACAAATACTGATGTAAAATACTGACCAAATACTGCTAGTGTGACGGCAGCCTTACTACACGATTCCTACAGCTTGGACCATAGCCAGAGACAAGACTATTCTGACTTTTCCCAGTCCCGTTCCTGGTGATTGACAAATTTCTTGCTATGGGAGAGGCCAATCAATCACATACGGTGACCATGGAGAAGCTAGCAGGGGTGGCACCGCACTAGTCTAATCTATCCCTATGGTTCGCAGACAGATCTACTAGCTCTGTTCTCTCTGAAACGCAGAAGCGTTTTAAAGGAAAAAACATACCTGGCTGTAATCGGGTAGACAGGCTCTGATTTATGCTGGCCATGGTCTGGGCAGCCTAAATCGAGCAACAGGTTCCCTTTCAGGATTGCCCTCATCAGTTTCCCCTAATGTTTTAGGAGCAGAGTTTATTAATTTTATAGGCGGGTGGGATGTACATTTAACCCCTTCATGACCGTGGGATTTTTTGTTTTTCCGTGTTCGTTTTTCGCTCCCCTCCTTCCCAGAGCCATAACTTTTTTATTTTTCCGTCAATTTGGCCATGTGAGGGCTTATTTTTTGCGGGACGAGTTGTACTTTTGAACGACATCATTGGTTTTACCATGTCGTGTACTAGAAAACGGGAAAAAAATTTCAAGTGCGGTGAAATTGCAAAAAAAAGTGCAGTCCCACACTTGTTTTTTGTTTGGCTTTTTTGCTAGGTTCACTAAATGCTTAAAATGACCTGACATTATGATTCTCCAGGTCAGTACGAGTTCATAGACACCTAACATTACTAGGTTATTTTTTACCTAAGTGGTGAAAAAAAATTCCAAACTTTTCTAAAAAAAAAAAAAAAAAATTGTGCCATTTTCCGATACCCGTAGCGTCTCCATTTTTCATGATCTGGGGTCGGTTGAGGGCTTATTTTTTGCGAGCCGAGATGATGTTTTTATTGATAGCATTTCGGTGCAGATACATTCTTTTGATCGCCCGTTATTGCATTTAAATGCAATGTCGCGGCGACCAAAAAAACGTAATTCTGGCATTTCGAATTTTTTTCCCGCTACGTTGTTTAGCGATCAGGTTAATGCTTTTTTTTAGTTGATAGATCGGGCGATTCTGAGCGCGGCGATACCAAATATGCGTAGATTTTATATTTTTTTTATTGATTTATTTTGATTGGGGCGAAAGGGGGGTGATTTAAACTTTTATATTTTTTTATTTTTTTTTTTAAATTTTCAACTTTTTTTTTTTTTTACTTTTGCCATGCTTCAATAGCCTCCATGGGAGGCTAGAAGCAGGCACAACTCGATCACCTCTGCTACATAGCAGCGATCTGCTGATCGCTGCTATGTAGCAGAAATGGAGGTGTGCTGTGAGCGCCGACCACAGGGTGGCGCTCACAGCCACCGGCGATCAGTAACCATAGAGGTCTCAAGGACCTCTATGGTTACAATGGAGACGCATCGCCGACCCCCGATCATGTGACGGGGGTCGGCGATGACGTCATTTCCAGCCGCCCGGCCGGAAGCGGTAGTTAAATGCAGCTGTCTGCGTTTGACAGCGGCATTTAACTAGTTAATAGGTGCAGGCAGATCGCGATTCTGCCCGCGCCTATTACGGGCACATGTCAGCTGTTCAAAACAGCTGACATGTCCCGGCTTTGGTGCTGGCTCACCGCGGAGCCCTGCATCAAAGCAGGGGAGCCGACATCGGACGGTATAGTACGTCCGATGTCGGTAAGGGGTTAATAATCATCTTCCTATCACATCGATATCTATAAAGGACTACACTCACAAAAAATGAGAATGAATTTTGGATAATAGCATACGGCAAATTTCTGAATTCCGATAAATGCGGTTTCCGGAATGTGTCGCCTTATTGCAGATTTTTATAATCTATACTGAAAGATACAATTACTACTACTTTTTCTGTTTCTTTCTGATCTGAGCTGCCAGAAAAGGTCATCTTCAGAGAAAATTATTAATCTGATTCAGAATTTCACAAATGGTGTAAACAGATTATTATTGATGGAAAATGATAGGGTGATACATACCAGATCTCTTAGGAAATCCCATTTCTTGGCACCCATATCATAAAGTCCCACTCCGCCATCCATGAAGCAACAGACGGCATGACCCGGAGGTAATGAGAAGGCTTGATTCTGGGTTAGAGTGGGAGGTGGTACAGCCTCACTAGTGGATGATATATGATGGTTTTTCGTAGGGGACTGTGCTAAAAATGCTCATTAGAAAAAAACAGCATTTATGTCAGTAAAACATTAGTGTACAGTATCTGTAAATTGTATTAATGCAGATACAATATAAAAAATTACAGTTGTGGCCAAAAGTATTGACACCCCTGCAATTCTGTCAGATAATAATGATTGCAAACAAATTCTTTGTTATTATTATCTTCATTTAATTTGTCTTAAATGAAAAACCACAAAAAGAATTGTCTTAAAGGCAAATTGGATATAATTCCACACCAAACATAAAAAAAGGGGGTGGACAAAAGTATTGGCACTGTTCGAAAAATCATGTGATGCTTCTCTAATTTGTGTAATTAACAGCACCTGTAACTTACCTGTGGCATCTAACAGTTGTTGGCAATAACTAAATCACACTTGCAGCCAGTTGACATGGATTAAAGTTGACTCAACCTCTGTCCTGTGTCCTTGTGTGCACCACATTGAGCATGGAGAAAAGAAAGAAGACCAAAGAACTGTCTGAGGACTTGAGAAACCAAATTGTGAGGAAGCATGAGCAATCTCAAGGCTACAAGTCCATCTCTAAAGACCTGAATGTTCCTGTATCTACCGTGCGTAGTATCATCAAGAAGTTTAAAGCCCATGGCACTGTGGGTAAAAGCTCACCCAAAAAGAGGACTTAAAAATCCTCCAAAATATTGAAAAAAGTCACAGAGAAAAATTCAGAGATGTTTACCTGCTGAAGCCTCCAACCAAATGCACTGCAGGGTGCAGCGGACCCGATTAATGATGGCAAACATACAGGTGCAAAAAATACCGATGAAACAACCACTTTAAATCCAGTGTTGGCCGTTTGGCATTAGTGCACAAAAAGATAAGCGATAATAGTCTGTATGTGGCGTTGTTCACACAGGCAATGCAGAGCATCTGGTTTACAGCCTATTACTGACGCACATATATGCGGACCGCCCAGTGCTACAAAATGCATGCTGTGCGAACTGTTGGCCTCTGTTCGCACAGCATGCATTTTGTAGCACTGGGGCGGCCCGCTTATATGTGCGTCAGTAATAGGCTGTAAACCAGATGCTCTGCATTGCCTGTGTGAACAACGCCACATACAGACTATTATCGCTTATCTTTTTCTGCACTAATGCCAAACAGCCAACACTGGATTGAAAGTGGTTGTTTCATCGGTATTTTTTGCACCTGTGTGTTTGCCATCATTAATCAGGTCTGCTGCACCCTGCAGTGCATTTGGTCGGAGGCTTCAGCAGGTAAACATCTCTGCATTTTTCTCTGTGACTCTTTTTCCATGGCACTGTGGTAAACCTCCCTAGATGTGGATGGAAAAGAAAAATTGACAAGAGATTTCAACGCAAGATTGTGCGGATGTTGGATAAAGAACCTCGACTAACAGCCAAACAAGTTCAAGCTGCCCTGCAGTCCGAGGGTACAACAGTGTCAGCCCGTACTATCCGTCGGCGCCTGAATGAAAAGGGACTGTATGGTAGGAGACCCAGGAAGACCCCACTTCTTACGCCGAGACATAAAAAGCCAGGCTGGCGTTTGCCAAAACTTACCTGAAAAAGCCTAAAACATTTTGAAAGAATGTTCTCTGGTCAGATGAGACAAAAGTAGAGCTTTTTGGGCAAAGGCATCAACAGAGTTTACAAGAGGAAAAAAAAGAGGCATTCAAAGAAAAGAACACAGTCCCTACAGTCAAACATGGCGGAGGTTTCCTGATGTTTTGGGGTTGCTTTGCTGCCTCTGGCACTGGACTGCTCGACTGTGTGCATGGCATTATGAAGTCTGAAGACTACCAACAAATTTTGCAGCATAATGTAGGGCCCAGTGGGAGAAAGCTGTGTATCCCTCAGAGGTCATGGGTCTTCCAGCAGGACAATGACCCAAAACACACTTCAAAAAGCACTAGAAAATGGTTTGAGAGAAAGCACTGGAGACTTCTAAGGTGGCCAGCACCTGAATCCCATAGAACACCTGTGGAGAGATCTAAAAATGGCAGTTTGGAGAAGGCACCCTTCAAATATCAGGGACCTGGAGCAGTTTGCCAAAGAAGAATGGTCTAAAATTCCAGCAGAGCATTTAAAGAAACTCATTGATGGTTACCGGAAGTGGTTGGTCGCAGTTATTTTGGCTAAAGGTTGTGCAACCAAGTATTAGGCTGAGGGTGCCAATACTTTTGTCTGGCCCATTTTTGGAGTTTTGTGTGAAATGATCAATGTTTTGCTTTTTGCTTCATTCTCTTTTGTGTTTTTTTATTTAAGACAAATTATATGAAGATAATAATACCAAAGAATTTGTGATTGCAATCATTTTCAGGAAAAAACGGAGTATTATCTGACAGAATTGCAGGGGTGTCAATACTTTTAGCCACAACTGTAGCTATAATTTTTATTAGAGATGAGCGAATCGATTCAATGCATATTTGTGTCAAATTTGTAGGAATCACTGAACCCTGCATATTTGAACAATTTGCATAGTGCAAATAGCTAAAAAATTCCTAATGCCATTTTACACATTGCAGAAAATTGCATAATTAAAGGGAACCGGTCTCCCCCAAAATCGATGGTGAGGTAAGCTCACCATCATCAGGGGCTTATCTACAGCATTCTGCAATGCTGTAGATAAGCCCCCAATGTAACCTGAAAGAGGAGAAAAAGAGGTTAGATTATACTCACCCAGGGGCGGTCCCGCTGCGGTCCGGTCAAATGGGTGTCTCAGGTCCGCTCCGGCGCCTCCCATCTTCATTCCATGACGTCCTCTTCTGGTCTTCACGCCGCTGCTCCGTCGCAGGCGTACTTTGTCTGCCCGGTTGAGGGCAGAGCAAAGTACTGCAGTGCGCAGTCGCCGGGCCTCTCTGACCTTTCCGGCGCCTGCGCACTGCAGTAATTTGCTGTACTATCCTGTCCGAGGTCAGAAAAGGGGTAATAGCCGTTCGGTCATTGATTTCTTCGCTACAGGGAATCTCTGTCAGTAGGATTGTCCCTCCACAGCTGTCTATATGGGCATGTAGGTAACAGGAATGAAACAATATCTTGCCATCTGCGATTCGATGTTTTATTCCAAAGAAATCCATATTTTTTCATATATAAATGAGCGGTTATGACCTATGGTCCGGACACTGATCTGCATGAGAATCTGCCTACAAAGGTTATTATTATTAAAGAAAGGGGCCATCACCAGTGTGATCTGTAATGGCCGCTCTCTGCTCTCGTGATCTCACTGCAGAGCTGTGTGTAATTATAGCTAATACATCTGTAGGTTCCTCTCAGTTTCCATCTCACAGGCAGACAGAGCTGCAATACTGCAAAGCTGTAGAGCTGCAGTAATTGTGTTTGTAAGAAGACAAAGTTCAGTTCTAGTGTTCTCAACTCCCTGGAGTATTAGGCGAAGGGGGCACATGACTGTAGAATTAGGGTGACCCTTAAACATAGCTCCCAACCGTCCCTATTGTGCGGGATTGTCCCGGATTTGATTATTTGCCCCGCTGTCCAGCGCAGGACGCTCTCTGTTGTGAATTCTGTGGCAGGGCTCCCTCCTGTGGTCACAAGTGGTACTGCGGCTTCTGAGTTTCCTTCCTCAGGTGATGTGGTGAAGTCGTTAGGTGCTGCTCTATTTAACTCCACCTAGTGCTTTGCTCCTGGCCTCCAGTCAATGTTCTAGTATTGGTCTTGCTTCCTCCTGGATCGTTCCTGTGGCCTGCTGCTCTGCATAGCTAAGTTGCTCTTGTGTTATTTTTGTTTGCTATTTTTTCTGTCCAGCTTGCTTAATTGGTTTTTCTTGCTTGCTGGAAGCTCTGGGACGCAGAGGGAGCACCTCCGTACCGTTAGTCGGTGCGGAGGGTCTTTTTGCCCCTCTGCGTGGTTGTTTGTAGGGTTTTGTGTTGACCGCAAAGCAATCTTTTCTATCCTCGGTCTGTTCAGTAAGTTGGGCCTCACTTTGCTAAATCTATTTCATCTCTGCGTTTGTATTTTCATCTCTACTCACAGTCATTATATGTGGGGGGCTGCCTTTTCCTTTGGGGTATTTCTCTGAGGCAAGGTAGGCTTATTTTTCCTTCTTAGGCCTAGCTAGTTTCTCAGGCTGTGCCGAGTTGCATAGGGAGTGTTAGGCGCAATCCACGGCTGCCTCTAGTGTGGTTGGATAGGATTAGGAATTGCGGTCAGCAGAGTTCCCACGTCTCAGAGCTTGTCCTATGTTTTTTGGTAATTGTCAGGTCACTTTGTGTGCTATGAACTTCAAGGTCCATTGTGGTTCTGAATTACCTATTCATAACAGTACTGGAGGCCCAAAGTACTAATGCTTCTCAATAGAGGGAAAAAAGAAGTTCTGAGACCATTTTTTTTTCTTTGCACTGTGTTTTGCCTTTTTTTTCCCCTAGACATTTGGGTGGTTCAGGACACAGGTGTAGTGATGGACATTAAAGGTCTGTCTTCTTGTGTGGATAATCTCACTGCAAGAGTACAAAAAATTCAAGACATTATGGTTCAGAAATCTATGTCAGAACCTAGAATTCCTATTCCTGATTTGTTTTCTGGAGATAGAACTAAGTTTCTGAATTTCAAAAATAATTGCAAACTGTTTCTGGCTTTGAAACCTCGCTCCTCTGGTGACCCAGTTCAACAAGTTAGGATTATTATTTCTTTATTATGTGGCGACCCTCAAGACTGGGCATTTTCCCTTGCGCCGGGAGATCCTGCATTATGTAATATTGATGCATTTTTCCTGGCGCTCGGATTGCTGTACGATGAACCTAATTCGGTGGATCAGGCAGAGAAAAATTTGCTGGCTCTGTGTCAGGGTCAGGATGAGATAGAGATTTATTGTCAGAAGTTTAGAAAGTGGTCCGTGCTCACTCAATGGAATGAAGGTACGCTGGCAGCTATTTTCAGAAAGGGTCTCTCTGAAGCCCTTAAGGATGTCATGGTGGGATTTCCTATGCCTGCTGGTCTGAATGAGTCTATGTCTTTGGCCATTCAGATCGGTCGACGCTTGCGTGAGCGTAAATCTGTGCACCATTTGGCGGTATTATCCGAGCATAAACCTGAGCCTATGCAGTGCGATAGGACTTTGACCAGAGTTGAACGGCAAGAACACAGACGTCAGAATGGGCTGTGTTTCTACTGTGGTGATTCCACTCATTCTATCTCCGATTGTCCTAAGCGCACTAAGCGGTTCGCTAGGTCTGCCACCATTGGTACGGTACAGTAAAAAATTTCTTTTGTCCGTTACTTTGATCTGCTCTTTGTCATCTTATTCTGTCATGGCATTTGTGGATTCAGGCGCTGCCCTGAATTTGATGGACTTGGAGTTTGCTAGGCGTTGTGGGTTTTTCTTGGAGCCCTTGCAGTGTCCTATTCCATTGAGAGGAATTGATGCTACGCCTTTGGCCAAGAATAAGCCTCAGTACTGGACCCAGCTGACCATGTGCATGGCTCCTGCGCATCAGGAGGATATTCGCTTTCTGGTGTTGCATAATCTGCATGATGTGGTCGTGTTGGGGTTTCCATGGCTACAAGTCCATAACCCAGTATTAGATTGGAAATCAATGTCTGTGTCCAGCTGGGGTTGTCAGGGGGTACATGGTGATGTCCCATTTCTGTCTATTTCGTCATCCACCCCTTCTGAGGTCCCAGAGTTCTTGTCTGATTACTAGGATGTATTTGATGAGCCCAAGTCCAATGCCCTACCTCCGCATAGGGATTGTGATTGTGCTATCGATTTGATTCCTGGTAGTAAGTTTCCTAAAGGTCGACTGTTTAATTTATCTGTGCCTGAGCACGCCGCTATGCGGAGTTACGTGAAGGAGTCCTTGGAGAAGGGTCATATTCGCCCGTCATCGTCGCCATTAGGAGCGGGGTTCTTTTTTGTGGCCAAGAAGGATGGTTCGCTGAGACCTTGTATAGATTACCGCCTTCTAAATAAAATCACGGTCAGATTTCAGTACCCCTTGCCGTTGTTATCTGATTTGTTTGCTCCGATCAAGGGGGCTAGTTGGTTCACCAAGATAGATCTTCGTGGTGCGTACAATCTTGTGCGTATTAAGCGGGGCGATGAATGGAAAACAGCATTTAATACGCCCGAGGGCCATTTTGAGTACCTAGTTTGTTATGATCAGGCAATTCAGTACCACAATGGACATAGAAGTCAGAGCACATACAGTGACCTGACAATAGCCCAAAAATATAGAACGAGCTCTGAGACGTGGGAACTCTGCTGACCGCAATCCCTAATCCTCTCCAACCACACTAGAGGCAGCCGTGGATTGCGCCTAACGCTCCCTATGCAACTCGGCACAGCCTGAGAAACTAGCTAGCCTGAAGATAGAAAATAAGCCTACCTTGCCTCAGAGAAATACCCCAAAGGAAAAGGCAGCCCCCCACATATAATGACTGAGTTAAGATGAAAAGACAAACGTAGAGATGAAATAGATTTAGCAAAGTGAGGCCCGACTTTCTGAACAGAGCGAGGATAGGAACGGTGACTTTGCGGTCAACACAAAACCCTACAAACAACCACGCAAAGGGGGCAAAAAGACCCTCCGTACCGACTAACGGCACGGAGGTACATCCTCTGCGTCCCAGAGCTTCCAGCAAGCAAGAAAAACCAACTAAACAAGCTGGACAGAAAAAACAGCAAACAAAAATAACACAAGAGCAACTTAGCTATGCAGAGCAGCAGGCCACAGGAACGATCCAGGAGGAAGCAAGTTCAATACTAGAACATTGACTGGAGGCCAGGATCAAAGCACTAGGTGGAGTTAAATAGAGCAGCACCTAACGACTTCACCACATCACCTGAGGAAGGAAACTCAGAAGCCGCAGTACCACTCTCCTCCACCAACGGAAGCTCATAGAGAGAATCAGCCGAAGTACCACTTGTGACCACAGGAGGGAGCTCTGCCACAGAATTCACAACACTAGTTATGCCATTCGGACTTGCCAATGATCCATCGGTGTTTCAGTCCTTTATGCATGACATCTTCCGAGAGTACCTGGATAAATTCCTGATTGTATACTTGGATGATATTTTGGTCTTCTCGGATGATTGGGAGTCTCATGTGAAGCAGGTCAGAATGGTGTTCCAGGTCCTGCGTGCTAATTCTTTGTTTGTGAAGGGATCAAAGTGTCTCTTTGGTGTTCAGAAGGTTTCATTTTTGGGGTTCATTTTTTCCCCTTCTACTATCGAGATGGACCCTGTTAAGGTCCAGGCCATCTATGATTGGACTCAGCTGACATCTCTGAAGAATCTCCAAAAGTTCCTGGGCTTTGCTAATTTTTATCGTCGTTTCATCTGTAATTTTTCTAGTATTGCTAAACCATTTTAAGACCGATTTGACCAAGAAGGGTGCTGATGTGGTCAATTGGTCTTCTGCTGCTGTGGAAGCTTTTCAAGAGTTAAAGCGTCGTTTTTCTTCTGCCCCTGTGTTGTGTCAACCAGATGTTTCGCTTCCGTTCCAGGTCGAGGTTGATGCTTCTGAAATTGGAGCGGGGGCTGTTTTGTAGCAAAGAGGTTCTGATTGCTCGGTGATGAAACCATGCGCCTTCTTTTCCAGGAAGTTTTCGCCTGCTGAGCGAAATTATGATGTGGGTAATCGAGAGTTGCTGGCCATGAAGTGGGCATTCGAGGAGTGGCGTCATTGGCTTGAAGGAGCTAAGCATCGCGTGGTGGTCTTGACTGATCACAAGAATTTAACTTATCTCGAGTCTGCCAAACGGTTGAATCCTAGACAGGCTCGTTGGTCGCTGTTTTTCTCCCGTTTTGACTTTGTGGTTTCGTACCTTCCGGGCTCTAAAAATGTGAAGGCGGATGACCTGTCTAGGAGTTTTGTGCCCGACTCTCCGGGTTTGTCTGAGCCGGCGGGTATTCTCAAAGAGGGAGTAATTTTGTCTGCCATCTCCCCTGATTTGCGGCGGGTGCTGCAAAAATTTCAGGCTAATAAACCTGATCGTTGCCCAGCGGAGAAACGGTTTGTCCCTGATAGGTGGACGAATAAAGTTATCTCTGAGGTTCATTGTTCGGTGTTGGCTGGTCATCCTGGAATCTTTGGTACCAGAGAATTAGTGGCTAGATCCTTTTGGTGGCCATCTCTGTCGCGGGATGTGCGTTCTTTTGTGCAGTCCTGTGGGATTTGTGCTCGGGCTAAGCCCTGCTGTTCTCGTGCCAGTGGGTTGCTTTTGCCCTTGCCGGTCCCGAAGAGGCCTTGGACACATATCTCTATGGATTTTATTTCGGATCTCCCCGTTTCTCAAAAAATGTCGGTCATTTGGGTGGTTTGTGATCGCTTCTCTAAGATGGTCCATTTGGTACCCTTGTCTAAATTGCCTTCCTCATCTGATTTGGTACCATTGTTCTTCCAGCATGTGGTTCGTTTGCATGGCATTCCAGAGAACATCGTTTCTGACACAGGTTCCCAGTTTGTTTCGAGGTTTTGGCGAGCCTTTTGTGCTAGGATGGGCATTGATTTGTCTTTTTCCTCGGCTTTCCATCCTCAGACAAATGGCCAGACCGAACGAACCAATCAGACCTTGGAAACATATCTAAGATGCTTTGTTTCTGCTGATCAGGATGATTGGGTGTCCTTTTTGCCTTTGGCAGAGTTCGCCCTTAATAATCGGGCCAGCTCGGCTACCTTGGTTTCGCCGTTTTTCTGCAATTCTGGGTTCCATCCTCGTTTCTCTTCAGGGCAGGTGGAGTCTTCGGACTGTCCTGGTGTGGATACTGTGGTGGACAGGTTACAGCAGATTTGGACTTATGTAGTGGACAATTTGACCTTGTCCCAGGAGAAGGCTCAACGTTTTGCTAATCGCAGACGCTGTGTGGGTCCCCGACTTCGTGTTGGAGATTTGGTTTGGTTGTCATCTCGTCATATTCCTATGAAGGTTTCCTCTCCTAAGTTTAAGCCTCGTTTCATTGGTCCGTATAGGATTTCTGAGGTTCTTAATCCTGTGTCTTTTCGTTTGACCCTTCCAGATTCTTTTTCCATCCATAACGTATTCCATAGGTCATTGTTGCGGAGATACGTGGCACCTATGGTTCCATCTGTTGATCCTCCTGCCCCGGTTTTGGTGGCGGTGGAGTTGGAGTATATTGTAGAGAAGATTTTGGATTCTCGTGTTTCGAGACGGAAACTCCAGTATCTGGTTAAGTGGAAGGATTATGGTCAGGAAGATAATTCCTGGGTCTTTGCCTCTGATGTTCATGCTGCCGATCTTGTTCGTGCCTTTCATATGGCTCATCCTGGTCGGCCTGGGGGCTCTGATGAGGGTTCGGTGACCCCTCCTCAAGGGGGGGGGTACTGTTGTGAATTCTGTGGCAGAGCTCCCTCCTGTGGTCACAAGTGGTACTGCGGCTTCTGAGTTTCCTTCCTCAGGTGATGTGGTGAAGTCGTTAGGTGCTGCTCTATTTAACTCCACCTAGTGCTTTGCTCCTGGCCTCCAGTCAATGTTCTAGTATTGGTCTTGCTTCCTCCTGGATCGTTCCTGTGGCCTGCTGCTCTGCATAGCTAAGTTGCTCTTGTGTTATTTTTGTTTGCTATTTTTTCTGTCCAGCTTGCTTAATTGGTTTTTCTTGCTTGCTGGAAGCTCTGGGACGCAGAGGGAGCACCTCCGTACCGTTAGTCGGTGCGGAGGGTCTTTTTGCCCCTCTGCGTGGTTGTTTGTAGGGTTTTGTGTTGACCGCAAAGCAATCTTTTCTATCCTCGGTCTGTTCAGTAAGTTGGGCCTCACTTTGCTAAATCTATTTCATCTCTGCGTTTGTATTTTCATCTCTACTCACAGTCATATGTGGGGGGCTGCCTTTTCCTTTGGGGTATTTCTCTGAGGCAAGGTAGGCTTATTTTTCCTTCTTAGGCCTAGCTAGTTTCTCAGGCTGTGCCGAGTTGCATAGGGAGCGTTAGGCGCAATCCACGGCTGCCTCTAGTGTGGTTGGATAGGATTAGGAATTGCGGTCAGCAGAGTTCCCACGTCTCAGAGCTTGTCCTATGTTTTTTGGTAATTGTCAGGTCACTTTGTGTGCTCTGAACTTCAAGGTCCATTGTGGTTCTGAATTACCTATTCATAACCGCTCTCATCCCGGGAGACAGCAGGAGAACTCCGTCACACCCCCTTTTGTTAGGCCACGCCCCTTCCCCATGTTCCTGAGTCTCCCAGCGTCACTGTTCAGAGAGGGAGAGAGAGGGGACACTTCTAGTTTGAGGTACGTAACAGCCGAACACAGCCTGGGTGCCGGCGGCAATGTAAGCAGCAGACCAGTGTGAGTGGACTGGAGCTGCTAATTATAATGCCTGGCTAGTGTAATCGTGCTTGGAATGAGTGGGGCTGAGCAGGGAGGGATGGACACACTCACAGCCTCCCTCTGTTTGCCTCGGCTGCTCAGTGCTCACTGCTGTGTTATCTCATTACAGAGGGACAGATGCAGATCAGTGTGAGTGAGTAGTCGATGTCACAGATCGATGACTCACTGACACACGTCTGTCTCCAGTCAGTGCATTTGAGGAGGAGCAGCTGCAGCTCCCTGGGGGAGGGTGACGACACGACGCTATTGTGGCTGCTATTTCCCCACGCATAAAAAGGGCTAAGCCAAAGCCCCTGTGACAGCCTGACACTGTAATGTAGCAGAGCCGTGTGTGTACAAGGTGTATGGATCGGAGCAGCATGTGAAAGGTGTATGGAGCAGAGTCGTGTGTGTAAGATGTGTACGGAGCCGTGTGTACGAGGTGTACGGAGCCGTGTGTACGAGGTGTGCGGAGCAGCGTGTGTACAAGGTGTGCGAAGCAGAGCCATGTGTGTACAAGGTATACGGAGTGGAGCAGCATGTGCAAGGTGTATGGAGAGCA
Source organism: Ranitomeya imitator (assembly GCF_032444005.1). NCBI lineage: Eukaryota > Metazoa > Chordata > Amphibia > Anura > Dendrobatidae > Ranitomeya > Ranitomeya imitator. Next base: position 1,087,800,150 of record NC_091282.1, on the reverse strand, counting down.
GTCGTGTGTGTACGAGGTGTATGGAGCGGAGCCATGTGTGTACGAGGTGTACGGAGTGGAGCCGTGTGTGTATAAGGTGTATGGAGCTGAGCCATGTGTGTACGAGGTGTATGGAGTGGAGCCGTGTGTACGAGATGTATGGAGAGGAGCCGTGTGTGTATGAGGTGTACGGAGCGGAGCCGTGTGTGTATAAGGTGTATGGAGCGGAACAGTGTGTGTACGAAGTGTATGTAGTGGAGTCGTGTGTGTACAAGGTGTATGGGGAGGAGCCGTGTGTATGAGGTGTACGGAGCGGAGCCGTGTGTGTACGGAGCGGAGCCGCATGTGCAAGGTGTATGGAGCGGAGTCGTCTGTGTACAAGGTGCATGGAGCGGAGTCGCATGTGTACGAGGTGTACGGAGCAGACGCTGGCTGTGTCGGATCGGAGCAGATATTGCTCCTCACTCTAACACTGACTGGCACAGGAGACACGGAGGTCTTTATCAGTGGCGTATCACAGCTGCAGCGACGTGAGCAGTTAGCGGCGCAGCTGGATGACACCATTCGGCGCCGTGGGAGTGGAAGCTGCCGGCTGCTGCGAGGGTGCGTGGTGAAAGGTGTCTGTGTGTAGTGATGGAGAAGGCAATGATGGGGGTGGATAACCATGTGTGGCCATTATACTGCACCCAGCATTGTGTGGGGCCATTATACTGTACGCAGCATCATGTGAGGCCATTGTATAGTATGGAGCATAATGTGGCCAATGGCCATTGTACAGTATGGAGCGTCGTGTGCGGCCATTGTACAGTATGGAGCGTCGTGTGTGGCCATTGTACAGTATGGAGCGTCGTGTGTGGCCATTGTAGAGTATGGAGCGTCGTGTGTGGCCATTGTAGAGTATGGAGCGTCGTGTGCGGCCATTGTACAGTATGGAGCGTCGTGTGTGGCCATTGTACAGTATGGAGCGTCGTGTGTGGCCATTGTAGAGTATGGAGCGTCGTGTGTGGCCATTGTACACTATGGAGCGTCGTGTATGGCCATTGTACACTATGGAGCGTCGTGTGTGGCCATTGTACACTATGGAGCGTCGTGTGTGGCCATTGTACACTATGAAGCGTCGTGTGTGGCCATTGTATAGTATGGAGCGTCGTGTGTGGCCATTGTACACTATGGAGCGTCGTGTGTGGCCATTGTACACTATGGAGTGTTGTGTGTGGCCATTGTACAGTATGGAGTGTCATGTGTGGCCATTATACAGTATGGAGCGTCATGTGTGGCCATATTTTTTTGTTTATAATTATTGTTTACGAAACATTGTGATCAGAAGTGCTAAATGGGTGTGGTTGAGGCGTGGCTAGTTGTGAAATGGGTGTGGTCAGAGGTGTGGCCTAAAATTTGCAGCGGCGCGCGTAGCGCTGATGACTTTGTCCCTCTTTCCCTTCTTTGAAAGTTGGGAGGCATGCCCTTAAATCCTGGAGTTTCTATTAGCTATATTTATATAGATTGTATTAGGGTGGGTGTTTCCCCTTTTAGTAACAGGAGTCCGTTTGTGAGCCTGGTTTCTTATTAATGTTGGGAGGGAGCAGTTTAGGAAAAATACAACTTCCTATCTCACCGTCTCTTCCTCTTTACCAAAAGAGATGGCAGAAATATCTACAGCCTCAAGGAGTATAATACAGGGTTTATCTCCTCACAGAACTGGGCAACTTCACTTCACACATTATGTGCTAGTGTAGCATCATCTACATCACATACAGTGGAAAGTGTTACCTCAGATATTGTGAGCTCCTCCATTATCTACCTCATGTACTGGTGTAGTGTCATCTATCACACATACAGAAGTAGACATTGTGTGTCCCTCCATTATCTACCTCATGTACTGGTGTAATGTCATCTACATCACATACCGTGGAAAGTGGCATGCAACATTATGTGCTTCTGCAGCATCACCTCACGTACTGGTGTAGTGTTATCTAACACATATAGACCCCAATTTTATCAGTGATGTATACTGTTCTTCCTGGTATCAGACCCCCATGTTATCAGTGACGTATACTGATCTTCCTGGTATCAGACCCCCATGTTATCAATGCTGTATATTTATCTTTCTGGTATATGATCTACTTGTTATCAGTGCTGTATACAGATCTTTTTGGTATTAGAGCATCATGTTGTCAGTGCTGTATACATCATTAGTCCCCATCCATGTATATGTAGACCCGGAATCTGTATAAGATTATAGCCAAGCGACACTACTCTGTCTTCTTCCAGGACCTGTCCTCTTCCTTTGACACAGTAGACCATTCCCTATTAAGGTACCTTCACACATAACGATATCGTTAACGATATCTTTGCTTTTTGTGACGTAGCAATGATATCGTTAAGGAAATTGTTATGTGTGACAGCGACCAACGATCAGGCCCCTGCTGGGAGATCGTTGGTCGCTGAGGAAAGTCCAGAACTTTATTTCGTCGCTGTATCTCCCGCTGACATCGCTGGATCGGCGTGTGTGACGCCGATCCAGCGATGTCTTCACTGGTAACCAGGGTAAACATCGGGTTACTAAGCGCAGGGCCGCGCTTAGTAGCCCGATGTTTACCCTTGTTACCAGCGTAAACGTTAAAAAAAACAAACACTACATACTTACCTTCAGCTGTCTGTCCCCGGCGCTCTGCTTCTCTGCACTCCTCCTGCATGCTGTGTCAGCGCCGGCCAGCCGGAAAGCACAGCGGTGACGTCACCGCTCTGCTTTCCGGCTGACCAGCGCTGACAGTGCAGAGGAAAGCAGAGTGCCGGAGGACAGACAGCTGAAGGTAAGTATGTAGTGTTTGTTTTTTTAACGTTTACGCTGGTAACCATGGTAAACATCGGGTTACTAAGCGCGGCCCTGCGCTTAGTAACCCGATGTTTACCCTGGTTACCGGGGACCTCAGGATCGTTGGTCGCTGGAGAGCTGTCTGTGTGACAGCTCTCCAGCGACCAAACAGCGACGCTGCAGCGATCGACATCGTTGTCGGTATCGCTGCAGCGTCGCTTAGTGTGAAGGTACCTTTACTCCAGACTCTCTTATCTCTTGGCATCACAGATTTGTCCTTATCTTGGATCTCGTCATACCTAACAGACAGGACATTCAGCATTTCCTCCTCACCTCGCCCCCTATCTGTCAGAGTCCCACAAGGTTCAGTCCTAGGGCCCCTGCTCTTTTCCATTTACACCTTCGACCTAGGACAGCTCATACAATCTCAAGGCATTCAATATCACCTCTATACTGATGAAACACAGATCTACATCTCTGGACCAAATATCACTTACCTACTAGCTAGAATCCCACAATGTCTGTCCGCTATTTCATTCTTCTCCACTAGACTTCTTAAACTTAATATGGAAAACACAGAATTCATCATCTTTCCCCCACTTCACTCGACCCCCCAAAAGCACCTATCCATTAAAGTAAATGGCTGCTCACTCTCACCAGTCCCACAAGTTCGCTGACTTGGGGCAATCCTTGACTCTGATCTCTCCTTGAAACCACATATCCAAGCCCTTTCACTTGCTGCTGACTAACTCAAAAATATTTCCCGCATCCGAACATTCCTCAACTAAGAATCTGCAAAAACCCTAGTCTGTGCCCTCATTATTACTACTGCAGCTTCCTGTTTTGTGGCCTCCCTTCTAACACTCTCAAACCCCTCCAATCTATTTTAAACTCTGCTGCCCGACTAATCCGCTTATCAACACGCTATTCCCCGGCCTCTCCCCTCTGTCAGTCCATTCACTGGCTCCCCATTACCCAGAGACTCCAGTTTAAAACCCTAACCATGGCATACAAAGCCACCCACAACCTGGCTCCTTCATACATCTGTGACCTTGTCTCCCGGTACTTACCTGCACGCAACCTCCATTCCTCACAAGATCTCCTTCTCTTCTCCCCTCTTATCTCGTCTTCCCACAATTGCATACAAGATTTCTCCCGCGCATAACCCTACTCTGGAACTCTCTATCCCAACATATCAGACCCTCGTCTACAGTGGAAACCTTTAAAAGGAACCTGAAGACCTACCTCTTCCGAAAAGCCTACAACCTACAGTAACCACCCAACCACTGCACGGCCAGCTCTGCCCTCACCTACTGTATCCTCACCCATCCCTGGTAGATTGTGAGCCTTCGCGGGCAGGGTCCTTTCTCCTTCTGTACCAGTCCTGACTTGTATTGTTTAAGATTACTGTCCTCCTTTTTATTATGTATACCCATTTTCACAAGTAAAGCGCCATGGAATAAATGGCGCTATAATAATAATAATAAAATGAGCTTATATGATTATTATGTACAGCTGCTGAAGCCTTTAGAAGTTGGTAACATCAGAGAGTGTCCTCACATATATAAATGTATACATACATGATCCTGCCTACTGTCCCTTGTTTGCCAGAACAATCCCACACACAGGACTACAAAAGAGATGAGGATTGTTTAATAGAACCATATTCCCCAAGCTGACATTTTGGGTGCTCTGTGTTTTGTATGTATTAACCATGTATATACTGTAGCTAATCATGTATGATTGTAGTGTAGGGCCATAGCTCAGGTTAATTGCTGAGTTGTCAGTTATCTGTAGTACTTACTCCACCTGCCCTGTGTGAAGTTATCTTTTGATTATCTGTTGTGAATTCTGTGGCAGAGCTCCCTCCTGTGGTCACAAGTGGTACTTCGGCTGATTCTCTCTGTAAGCTTCCGTTGGTGGAGGGAAGTGGTACTGCGGCTTCTGAGTTTCCTCCCTCAGGTGATGTGGTGAGGTCGTTAGGTGCTGCTCTACTTAACTCCACCTAGTGCTTTGATCCTGGCTTCCTGTCAATGTTCCAGTATTGGACTTGTTTTCCTCCTGGATCGTTCCTGTGGCCTGCTGCTCTGCATAGCTAAGTTTTCCTTTGCTATTTTGTTTGCTTTTCTTCTGTCCAGCTTATCTATTTGTTTGCTGGAAGCTCTGGGACGCAGAGGGTGTACCTCCGTGCCGTTAGTTCGGTACGGAGGGTCTTTTTGCCCCCTTTGCGTGGTTTTTAGGGTTTTGTGTTGACCGCAAAGTTACCTTTCCTATCCTCGCTCTGTTCAGGAAGTCGGGCCTCACTTTGCTAAATCTATTTCATCTCTACGTTTGTCTTTTCATCTTACTCACAGTCATTATATGTGGGGGGCTGCCTTTTCCTTTGGGGTATTTCTCTGAGGCAAGGTAGGCTTATTTTCTATCTTCAGGCTAGCTAGTTTCTCAGGCTGTGCCGAGTTGCATAGGTAGCGTTAGGCGCAATCCACGGCTGCCTCTAGTGTTGTTGGATAGGATTAGGGATTGCGGTCAACAGAGTTCCCACGTCTCAGAGCTCGTTCTGTTTTTGGATTATTGTCAGATCACTGTATGTGCTCTGACCTCTATGTTCACTGTGGTACTGAGTTGCCTAATCATAACAATTATCTACCCGTTCTCCTATGTGCAGCTGCTCATTTATTACATTTCGCTGATACAAGATCTGTGCAGGATATGTATTACAATGTAGTGAGCGGCCGGGAGCATTATTACCAGCGCACTGCAGCAGCCCCCAGTACTATGACGGCCTATGTAATCAGTGGGATCATAGATAGTGATTAAGCTCCAAGGGTGCAAGTTGTTGTTTGGCTGAAATAGCCAATAAATATGTCCCTGTACATCATTAGATGTTACCTTTTAGGACATGTGCTGGTCATTCAAAGCAGCTCCCTGTGTATTTCCCACGTTTGTGTTATTATGGGTTGACCCTGTTTTTGGGTCCTGGGACCTTTCACACACTCCCATCCCCCCTCCCACCCCCCCCCCCCCCCCCCCACACACACACACACACACACTCTGCCGATAATATGATTTTTCACTTAGTTACCTTGTTTATTGATGTCATAAATGCAATATAACGATTTTGCACACTCATGTGTGTGCAAAATCACCATGACATCCTTCCAACCAGGATATGTCTAAACTTGCGAATGGTTTAAACACAGGAATGAGGATCTTTGATATGGTGATTGGAACCCCCAGATTCCTGCCTGCAGATTTCTGTACGGCAGGCAGGTTGGGGATCTCAGTTTCCTTGTATCTCAGAATATACCTGCCTATTATTTCACCTGACTCTTACTATACTCATGTGATTTTAAATAAAAGCTGTGGCCCTTTGACACCAAATAATAACGTGATGTGTATTTCTATTATTGGGCTACGTAGTGTGGGTCATGTGCTAATAAGTGAGGGTTCATCCCATATCTATACTTCCATGTCTCACACTGGTAACGTCTCCACTTATTAATAATAACCTCTGAGGCAGATTCTGAGGGAGATCAGTGTCTGACCCATAGATCTTAACAGCTCATTTACTTAGAAAAAAACATGGATTACTCTGGAATAAGACATCGGATCTCAGATATCAAGGTATCATTTTATTCGGCTTCCTGTGACCTACATGCCTGTATAGATGATGGGAGTGCTAAATGAGTGCCAACCAACAAGCCATATTGTCGATCAGCGCTCATTTTGTGCTAAGAGGCCCTTACTTACTGATGTTTCTCCATGTACATCGCATTTTATGGTAATACAATAATTTGTTCTACATTTAGTCTTTTCTTCTTTCACCTCTACTGAATAACACAATGCACTCAATGGAAAATGAATTCTTTCTGTACTCACTTTTCTTCTTCGGAGGGGAGTTGAGGACATGTAATGCATGGAAGCCAGTTTTCTTCAATTTAAAGTTATCTATAGGTGTTGTCTTTGAGACATTCCATACCCGTAAGACACCAACCTGGGAATCTGAGCATAATGTCACAATTTTACACCACCGTCCTTGTATATATAAGAAACAGCACATATGTGTCATGAGATGACTACAGAAATGTTGGTAACATAATGCAGTACAATCATGAATAGCTACATAGTAATGCTGCATCATACCTTCTGTATATAGTATCAACAGTAATGGTTAATAATAACTTATTGCTTCTCTGGTGAAATCTTATGCACATTTATATAATTGCAAAATAGTAATAATGCAATAAAATGCTAAATATGTCAGAATAGGATGGAAAAGAAGAAAGAAGGGACTGGGCAGCCAAGGGTCGTACCACCATACTACCTTTCAGTTACCAACAACAATGGAAAAGAAAAAAAAAAACTTTGTAACTTTGTAAAAAAAAAAAATCAATCTCACCACAGTAGAATCCAATTGACGTGCACGGAAAGAAGTTCGTGAGCAGCAAGCGAGCGGTATCAAAGAGGGAAAGGTATCCAGCAACAGATCCATTGGTGAATAATTATTTAAAAACAGAAATCTTTAATGTATAACATGGTTAAAATTATGGTATAAAACCATTCATTTAGAAAAAAGGCAAGTAACCCGGGAAACTTGTGTCCTTACTCACGTGTTTCAAACCAACTTAATCATAGTTCACACTCTCGTAAGGACACAAGTTTCCCGGCTTATTTGCCTTTTTTCTAAATTAATGGTTTTATACCATAATTTTAACCATGTTATACATTAAAGATTTTTGTTTTTAATTAATTATTCACCGATGGATCTGTTGCTGGATACCTTTCTATCTTTGCTGTCTTTCAGGTACACAAGGTATGTTCTGAGTTATTGTGGTGAGAACCAGCCCCAGATGACAAGCCTTATTGAAGGTTTTGTTATTGTTAAAAAACAATTCTTGTCCCATTTTTACAGAATATATCAAGTAGATTGTTGCATTTCTAAGCTTATTTCCCGATTGAAGCTCTGCATGCCCCAAATAAATGCTTTATCAGTAACTTTTCCCCATTACCAAGGTTGTAATTGCATTAAAGTGAACACAAGACCGATATATCTTATTATTAGGTCACTTTCTCATGTTAAACTCCAGGATATAAAGAAGCGGCAGGTAGCCTGTATGTCTGGTTAGCAATTGATTAAGGGTATCTGCACACGTCCGAATTTTTAGCGTTTTTTTTTGCGGAATTTCACCATAAAAACGCTATAATTCCGCATCAAAAACGCTAAAAATATACATCCTATCATTTAGAATGCATTCCGGAATTTTTGTGCAGATGGATGCGTTTTTTTCCGCAAAAAAAACGCAATCCGCAAAAAAAAATGAACATGCTCATTCTTTTTGCGGATTTTTTGCGGATTCCCTGATAAAAGGACATTCAGGAAAAAAAAAAAAAACGCAAAAAATCCGCAAAAATTCCGCACAAAAAACGCGCAAAAACCGCGAAAAATCTGCGCGGAAAAAAACGCAAATTTCTGCCAGAAAACTCCGGATTTTGTCAGGAAAATAACCTGACGTGTGCACATAGCCTAAAGCAACAAGTGATGATCGATAGCTTACAGGTGTCAAAAGATTTTCTATAGCTGCTGTAGCCTGAAGAAAAACCTTAAAACTTTACTAAACTATAAGTAAAATATTTCTGGGGGCATCAAAGTAAATGAAATGACAGCCATAGAAATGCTCTAACACTTAGCTATAGGTTCTACAAATCCATTTTGATGAAAATCTCGTGCATTGATTACAAAGTAACCAGAATAACGTTGTGGTCCGATGAGTGTATAAAAAAATTGCTTAATTTTCATCCAGAAAACTTGGACAGTTTTCATCAGTACGACATCCATATTTATACATTAAGGCCATGTTCACACCATCCTTTTTTTCATGCGGAATCGCCGCGATTTTCCCGCTGCGGGTCCGCAGCTGTTTTCCATGCAGGGTACATTACAATGTACCCTATGGAAAACAGGAACTGCTGTGCCCACATTGCGGAAAATCGCGAAAAAAGCCGCACTGAATTGCCGCGGTAAAAAAGAAGTACCATGTCACTTCTTTTTGCGGAACTGCAGCGGTTCTGCACCCATAGACCTCCATTGTGAGGTCAAACCCGCAGTAAAACCCGCAGATGAAAAATATATCTGCGGGTTTTACTGCGGTTTGTGGTGCAGAACCGCTGCAGTGTGGCTGCCCCCCCCCCCCCCCGTGCCCCAATCCCACCCCCTTATACTTACCCGGCCTCCCGGTGTCCGTCCGGCCGTCTTCTCCCTGGGCGCCGCCATCTTGCAAAATGGCGGGCGCATGCACAGTGCGCCCGCCGAATCATTCGTTCCAAAGTGCATTTTGATCACTGAGATATAACCTATCTCGGTGATCAAAATAAAAAAAATAGTAAATGACCCCCCCCCCCTTTGTCACCCTCATAGGTAGGGACAATAAAAAAATTAAGAATTTTTTTTTTTCCAATAAGGTTAGAATAGGGATAGGGGTAGGGGTAGGGTTAGGGGTAGGGTTAGGGTTAGGGGTAGGGTTAGGGTATTTTCAGCCATTTTAACCCTAAAAAACTTCCTAGAAAACACACAGACTCTGCATAGAAAACTGCATCAAAAAACGCATCAAAAAAACGCATCAAAAAAGCACCAAAAAAGCACCAAAAAAAGGACCTGCGTTTTCTGCCAAGAGCTGCGGTTTTTAGTCCTGAAAAAAAAGGAGGGAAATCAGGAACGTGTGAACATACCCTAACAGTTTAAAACGTGCATGATCAAATACAGTTTCCTAGGTTAATAATGGCAATGTATCTGTAAATAACACGTGCTACACAATATGGGATCTGATTTTTTTGTGCACTCAGACTTGAATGGGCGAGTCTCATCCGATATACAGAAGAGATTAGTGCACGCTACAATTTTTTTTTTCACATGGACATACAGTCCAAGAACATTAATATTCTATATACTGTATAAAAAAATTCTGTCCAATGTGATAGGTAAGACCGTAATCCTCTATAACAGGCAGATTTTGATGCAACTGTAGATGAAACTCAACCTTTACAAACTGAACTTTTAGGCTATGTGCCCACGTTGCGTTTTTTTAAGTGTTTTTGCCGTGATTTTCCGCTGCAAAAACGCCTATAAACAGCATCCCATTAATTTCTTATGCATTCCGCAATTGATGTGCCCATGCTGAGTTTTTTTTTTTGCGGCGGAAATGCATTACGGTAAAAAACGGGCAGCATGTTCATTATTTTGGCGGAATCGCAGCACCCATAGACATGTATTAAATATCGGCTTTTAATCCGCTTGAAAAACGCATGGAAAATACGGTAAAAACGCATCTAAACCGCGTCTAATTCTGCATGCGTTTTTCCTGCCAAGGGTATGCAGAATTGAAGCAGAAAATTCTGCCTCTGTTCTGCTACGTGGACACAGCCTTACAGTTCATCTGAATCACTACCATTTACTAATACATTTCCCCTGCAGTGGGCACTATGGTAGAAATGACCAAAACCAGCTGTTGGCTGGGAGTGCCAGGAGTAGAAACTGGGACAAACAGAATATCACTCTAAGAAAGTGCTGGTCTCTTAAGAGTACACCCTTTAAGGGCACATGTCTTATAGCCGTGTACATATTATAAATGAGGTCTTATGCACAGTGGCAGAGCAGTCAGTAAAACGCCATTTAATGCACGGGAAGGTAAGTCCAGATGAAACGCACCTCCTGTTATGAACATGCCCGGGGCTGTGGGGACCCAAGCCAAGCACTGAACAGACGCTGCCGCACTGGGGAAGCTAAACGTGGTTATGCAGGAGAGAGATTCCGAGTCCACCAGTCGGATCCCGTTATGGAGATTAGCAACCAGCAGGTAATCTGTGGACAGTGGATCCCATTCTAATGCTGTCACTGGATCTTCTTCATCTGTTCCTTCCAGGGACTCAGGTCTCAAAACATGTTTTTGACTCTTACAACCTTGAAAAATGGTAAAAAAAAAAAAGGCACTAAGATGCAAAGGAGACTGCAAATGTGGTCAGACAGCAAAATTCAAAGTGTGTGCTGAAAATGAACCAGTGCTATGATTCTGCAGGTCAGTACAATCAAGGTGAAATCAAACATGTTTTTATATATTTTAGTAGTTAAAAGAAATTCAAAACTTTTCTTGCCTTTTGCGCACTGAACTGTGGGTTCTTTTTTACCACTGTGGGGGACATCATATTGTTATTGCATTTTTGAGAAAAGTGTGTCAAATTAAATGCAATTCTGGTTTTGTATTTTTGGGGCGGCAGTTACCATACTGTTTGAATAATTTTAGACTTTGATATAAATATGTGATTCTTCAGAATTTGCTTTAGTCTTTGCCTGATGAAAAGACCTGCGTAGTTTTGAAAGCTTGCAATTTGTTACCATCTTTTCAGTTCGCCATTAAAAGGTATCAACCACTGAGGACTCTCAATTCTAAGGCTGTGTGCACACGTTCAGGGTTTGTCGCCATAAAAATGCGATAAAACCGTGAAAAAAAATGCATACATTAACCCCTTTACCCCCAAGGGTGGTTTGCACGTCAATGACCAGGCCAATTTTTACAATTCTGACCACTGTCCCTTTATGAGGTTATAACTCCGAAACGCTTCAACGGATCCCGGTGATTCTGACATTGTTTTCTCGTGACATATTGTACTTCATGATAGTGGTAAAATTTCTTTGATAGTACCTGCGTTTATTTGTGAAAAAAACGGAAATTTGGCAATTTGCATAGGCAGCATCAATAGTAAAGAGTTGGTCACACTTGTCAAACACTATGTTTGACAAGTGTGACCAACCTGTTAATCAGTTTTCCTAACTATGCTACAGATTGCTTGGAAAACGCTAGCATTCTGCAAGCTAAAAACGCTATTGTTTAGCGGGAACACGCATGCCAATTCCGCATGCGATATACTCGCGGCAGGAGTTGCGGAATTTCCGCGGAAATTTCCGCTGCAATTCTGCAACGTGTGCACCTAGCCTAAATATTTTTCTAGACTTTGATATGGACATTTATGGAAGTAATGGTACCAAATATGTTGGTTTTTAAAATTTTTGTATTTATTTAATAGTTTTCGAGATGGAAAAATGAGAATGATGGAAACGTCTCTTCATTTTTTAAATATATTTTTAAAAATTTTTTAATCTTTACTTAATTTTTTTTATTTATTTGTTTAATTGCTCATACTACAGGGTGGGCCATTTATATAGATACACCTAAATAAAATGGGAATTATTGGTGATATCAACTTCCTATTTATGGCACATTAGTATATGGGAGGGGGAAAACTTTTCAAGATGGGTGGTGAACACGGCGGCCATTTTGAAGTCAGCCATTTTGGATCAAACTATTTTTTCCAATGGGAAGAGGGTCATGTGACACATCAGACTTATTGAGAATTTCACAAGAAAAACAATGGTGTGCTTGGTTTTAACAGAACTTTATTCTTTCAGGAGTTATTTACAAGTTTATGACCACTTATAAAATGTGTTCAAAGCGCTGCCCATTGTGTTGGATTGTCAATGGAACACTCTTCCACTCTTGACACACTAATAGCAACACCACAGAAGAAATGCTAGCACAGGCTTCCAGTATCCGTTGTTTCAGATGCTGGACATCTCGTATCTTCACAGCATAGACAACTGCCTTCAGATGACCCCAAACATAAAAGTCTAATGGTGTCAGATCGGGAAACCTTGGTGGCCATTCAACTAGCCCACGACAACCAATCCACTTTCCAGGAAACTGTTCATGTAGGAACTTTTTTCTTTGGGGTCTATGCTGTGAAGATACGAGATTTGCAGCATCTGAAACATCGGATACTGGAAGCCTGTGCTAGCATTTCTTCTGCGGTGTTGCTATCAGTGTGTCAAGAGTGGAAGAGGGTTGCATTGACAAGCCAACACAATGGGCAGCACTTTGAACACATTTTATAAGTGGCCATAAACTTGTAAATAACTCATGAAGAATAAAGTTACGTTAAAAACAAGCACACCAATGTTTTTCTTGTGAAATTCTCAATTAGTTTCATGTGTCACATGACCCTCTTCCCATTGGAAAACAAAGTTGGAACCAAAACGTCCGACTTCAAAATGGCCGCCATGGTCACCACCCATCTTGAAAAATTTTCCCCCTCCCATATACTAATGTGCCACCAACAGGAAGGTGATATCACCAAGCATTCCCATTTTATTTAGGTGTACCCATATAAATGTCCCACCTTTGATATACTGCAATACTACTGCTGACTTTCTCCTATGAAGCCCAGCTCGAGGAAGAACTTCCTACTAGGACTAAGATTGCAGTCATAGGGCATTCAGCAGACCCCTGGCTGCCATGGTAGCCCAACAGATCCCTGGGGAGATTGGGGGGGGGGGGAAGGTCCAAAAAGATTGGCAAACAAGCAATTTTAATTCCACAGTCAGTAACTGACTGCAGTATTTAAATGGTTAAACAGCGGCGACAAAAGCTAGCTCCAGTTGCTGCTGTTACAGGAAGATAGATGGTGGCTATGTAACGTAGCCAGCATATGCCCTGTATGCAAATGATGGCCGCGATCTGGGAGGAAAACTTTTGTCACCGGCTGTTATGTGGGGTTATCATAAAAACCTGATTTAAAGTGTAACTGTCACTTTAGGAGAACTTGCAGAAGATCGTCAGCGCCTGCTTCTAGCCCCCCCACCTTCATAGAATCTTATGAGCACCAACTGTCATCTTCTATTTCAGTAATGGGAAAGTCTGTGCGTACTGAGAATATTGAAGAATGAAAGATCAGTTCAGGGCAAAAAGTAGAAGATTTATTTGATAAGATATATTAGAAAGTTTTTACTCTCATTTGTAATATTGATTTATGAGAAAAAAAAAAATGATAATGATGGTCACTGCGTAAACAGTGTGTGATTTCCTGATGGGAGGGATCCGATTCTATCCTCCGATAAGCGGAAAACCTTATCCAAAATTACTTAAAAAAATGTAGTGATAAGGAAAAGGAAAACACTTTATTGTGTTTTGTTTTTTTGCAGGTTGTTGTTCTTTAGTAACTGTAAGTGAAAGTCTATTGAAGGCATTTATCTGCCAATTACAGCTTTAATCAACTTTCCAATCTCTGCACTGTTAATGCAATAACAATAATTAAAAGTGCTGCACAACTACAATTACCAGTGTTGTACCGGGAGGAGTTACTAATTAAGTGTTAGAGACAGTGCACTAAATTATAGTATTAACATTTGCTTTAGTTTGAGGCAGAAACAAACTGATTAATAATTATAAGGAAAATAATATGGACAGTCTGTATAAGACAAGGGACTAAAACCATTATATAAATATATTATATATACATGGTATGCACTGTACACAGGCGCGGACTGGCCCAGGTGGCAGGAATGCATATGCCCCCCGGGCCGGTGCCTAAGCAGCTGCACAGGGCCGCTGGAGGACTAGCAGTAGCAGTGATTGCAAGACATAGCGCCACCTGTAGTGCGCGGTGGCGTCATCCCGCCAGCAGCCGACATGTAGGCTGCAGGGGTATGTGAGGAGCAGGCTCCTGTGCGGCGCTGCCACTCTGAGGGAGAGAGCCAGCAGCAATCAAGATGAAAGGTCAGACTCAGCATACCGGCCTGTGTGTGCACGGAGCTCCAGCTTCTCCTGCTCTTATCTGTTATCCCGGCAGAGAAGGAGAGACGGGGGAGGTGCCGGACAGTGCAGAGCTGTGAGCAGGAGAAACTGAAGAGCTGCACATGGACATCAGCCGCCCCTGCACCACAGAGGAGAGTGTGTGATGTGTGTATGAGCCTGGTATCTGGTGTGTTGTGTATGTGATGGCTGCATGCATGTGTGTGATGGCTGCATGCATGTGTGTGATGGTTGCATGCATGTGTGTGATGGCTGCATGTGTGTGATGGCTGCATGTGTGTGATGGCTGCATGCATGTGTGTGTGATGGTTGCATGCATGCATGTGTGTGTGATGGTTGCATGCATGCGTGTGTGATGGTTGCATGCATGCATGTGTGTGTGATGGTTGCATGCATGCATGTGTGTGTGATGGCTGCATGCATGTGTGTGATGGCTGCATGCATGCGTGTGATGTCTGCGTGAACAGGGGCGGATTATAAGAGGGTCAATATAGGCGGTAGCCCAGGGCCAAGTGGTGGGGGGGGGGGGACCTGGGCTACCGCACAGATTGCCCGCCACCATCAGGGCATTACTGCCTGTGCCCTGACTGGCGTATCATATATGGGCCCGGTTGGCAGAGAGAGGGGGCCCGCATCGGGCCCCGTCTCATCTGCTCACCGGGCCCCTACCGGCGCTGTGGCGGTTTCCTATTGACGTGCGGGCGCGTGCCCGCACGTCAATAGTTAACAACAACAGCCGCCAGCCAATTGGAGGCTGGCAGCTGAAGTCGGCCGCAGGCGCACGCGCAGCGCACACGTCGCTGGCGTCTGACGTCATTGTGAGTCGCCGACGAATGCGCGCTGCTGGAGGGAGCTCGCCGCCTGGAGCGCTGGTAAGGTGAGAACTCAGTTTGTTGATTGCTGGACACACTGGGGCAATGCTGGACACACTGGAGCAGATTGCTGGACACACTGGGGGTAATATGCTGGACACACTGGGGCAGATTGCTAGACATACTGGGGCAGATTGCTGGACACACTGGGGGCAATGCTGGACACTGGGGCAGATTGCTGGACACTGGGGCAATATGATGGACATACTGGGGCAGATTGCTGGACACACTGGGGGTAATATGCTGGACACACTGGAGCAGATTGCTGGACACACTGGGGCAGATTGCTGGACACACTGGGGCAATATGCTGGACACACTGGGGCAATATGCTGGACACACTGGAGCAGATTGCTGGACACACTGGGGGTAATATGCTGGACACACTGGGGCAGATTGCTGGACACACTGGGGGCAATGCTGGACACTGGGGCAGATTGCTGGACACTGGGGCAGATTGCTGGACACTGGGGCAGATTGCTGGACATACTGGGGCAGATTGCTGGACACACTGGGGGTAATATGCTGGACACACTGGGGCAGATTGCTGGACATACTGGGGCAGATTGCTGGACACTGGGGCAGATTGCTGGACACTGGGGCAGATTGCTGGACACTGGGGCAATATGATGGACATACTGGGGCAGATTGCTGGACACACTGGGGGTAATATGCTGGACACGCTGGGGCAGATTGCTGGACACACTGGGGGTAATATGCTGGACACACTGGGGCAGATTGCTGGACACACTGGGGCAGATTGCTGGACACTGGGGCAGATTGCTGGACACTGGGGCAGATTGCTGGACACTGGGGCAGATTGCTGGACACTGGGGCAGATTGCTGGACACTGGGGCAATATGATGGACATACTGGGGCAGATTGCTGGACACACTGGGGGTAATATGCTGGACACGCTGGGGCAGATTGCTGGACACACTGGGGGTAATATGCTGGACACGCTGGGGCAGATTGCTGGACACACTGGGGGTAATATGCTGGACACACTGGGGCAGATTGCTGGACACACTGGGGCAGATTGCTGGACACACTGGGGCAATATGCTGGACATACTGGGGCAGATTGCTGGACACACGGGCTGATTGCTGGACACACTGGGGCTGATTGCTGGACACACTGGGGGTAATATGCTGGACACACTGGGGCTGATTGCTGGACACACTGGGGCAGATTGCTGGACACACTGGGGCAGATTGCTGGACACACTGGGGCAGATTGCTGGACATACTGGGGCAGATTGCTGGACACACTGGGGCAGATTGCTGGACACACTGGGGCAGATTGCTGGACACTGGGGCAATATGCTGGACACACTGGGGGTAATATGCTGGACACACTGGGGGTAATATGCTGGACACACTGGGGCAGATTGCTGGACACACTGGGGGCAGGACTGGAGGCATGGGCAGAATGTAGATACGGGGCATGATTGGAGACACGGGGCAGAATGAAAGACATGGGGCAGGATTGGATTATGGGGCAGGATGGGGAGATCATATGGAGTAGAATGGATACTCATGAGGGCAGGATGCGAGAACATATGGCTGGAGCCAGGAATTACATATACGGGGCCAGGATGGGGATTATTACCATAGGGGCTAATTAAGGGATATTATTACTGCAGTGATGTATTTATTTTATTTTTTTTAGTATACTGTTTTAAATGGGGGGGGAGGCACGCCTGTTACTGTGCAGAGTGACACTATGTCGCCTTTTTTTCTTCATGTGGTGTTGTGTAGAAGTTGTGAAAAATTAAGTAATGTGTTCTGCAAGCGGAGCTCGAGATAACTGTGTTATTTCTTGCAGAAACGAGTCCTGGCTGGAAGAAATGATGGCAGTCTGTGCTGGATGAAAGATGAAGGAGTTCACCTAGAGACATCACTGGTGAGTCAGTGTTACCTATACACTGACACTATACACTGTATACTATATACAGAGGTCCTGTGTACAATGTCACCAGTGATCACTGTATAACCTACACATTATATACAGAGCTCCTGTGTATAATGTCACCAGTGATCACTGTATTACCTATACATTATATACAGAGCTCCTGTGTATAATGTCACCAGTGATCACTGTATTACCTATACATTATATACAGAGCTCCTGTGTATAATACCACCAGTGATCACTGTATTACCTATAAATTATATACAGAGGTCCTGTGTACAATGTCACCAATGATCTCTGTATTACCTCTACACAGACACTGCATACTAAGTACAGATCTCCTGTGAATACTGGCACTTATGGTGATAGTATTATGTTTTTTTGTTTTTTTTATTACTGATCAGTATTGTACTATTCAGTCACTATGTGGTGGTAATATGTGGTCTGGAAATGGTGTTGTGGTATTTGTCCCTTGTGTGTGCTATTTGGTCACCAAGTGGTGGTAATATGTGGTCTTGACATGGTGCGGTGGTATTTGTTCCTTGTATGTGATATTATTCGATCACTGTGGTTGTAATTTGTGGTCTGGTCATGGTGCAGTGGTATTTGTTCCTTGTATGTGATATTGGTCAAAATATTCCTAAATTGTATTGCATATTTTAACAAAAATTTAATAGGTTACAGTAGAGTAGGGCCCGGCCCTTTTTCTGGAATAATCTGGTTCAGGTATATCGTGACCCCCGTCACATGACCCCCGTCACATGACCGAGGGGGCCCACAGTGTCTGAACAGCCCGGGGCCCTGGCTACCCTTAATCCACCCCTGGCTGCCTGTGTGTGTGATGGCTGCATGTGTGTGATGCATTTGTGTCAGAGTTGCGTGTGTGTGTGATGGCTGCGTGTGTGATGCATTTGTGTCAGAGCTGCGTGTGTGTGAGCTGCATGCGTGTGTGTGAGCTGCGTGCGTGTATGTCATTATATAGTGGGGCTGTGTGTGTGTGTGTGTCATTTTACAGTGGTGCCGTGCATGTCATACATTATGGCTGTGCGTATGTGTCATTATACAGTGGGGCTGTGTGTGTATGTGTCATTGGTGCATTCACTCTGTGTCATTCTATGTGACTGTAGACTTGTGCATCTCACATTGCTCGCAGAGCTGTGGTTATTTGGCATGTGTCTGGCTGCAAGTTTGTGATTGGCATACATGCGGTCACATGCCGACAAGACTTGCATGGCGAATGCAACTGTATTGAACAAGGCCCAAAACCGTCTAGTCGAAATGTGGCTGGGAATATATATATTGCATGATTGTGGTCACAAGACCACCTGTTGCCGGCACCAGAGAATCCTCATAACGCACAGTGCGCACGATATGAGGATTCACACATAGTGACTGTAGACATGTAGCATTATATCCGACAACCCCTTTAAGGATGAGCCGCTCCTCATGGGCCACTGCTGTGTGCTTGCCCCCCAGGCCAAAATTTGCCAGTCAGCCCCTGACTGTACATGTATGCACAGCTATGCTGTCAGTACAGTGATCCATACATGATACAGGGGTCTTGTTTCCGCGCTTTGTACATAAGCTATTAATGGTTCACTTATGTCTATTATCCCTACATAAAAAGAATATGGCAGTGTATCATTCGTAAATTATACAATATTAAATTAGAATTTTATTGTAATCCATTTTGTTTCAGAATTTTGACAAAAAACTATTTATTTTTCACATTTAGGACTAGCACTATTCACTATTCCTACTGGATGATTAATTCATTATTGCTATCCCATATTTTAACAAAATCTCATTATCCGCACACAGACAGCGCAGCAACAATTAGCACTTAAAAGGCAAAGAAAAGATTATATTAACAAGTACTGCTCATATCGTGTCTCCCCCTTTGATGTGGGCTCCGGCGGTGAGCCCACATCAAAGTCGCGACATGTCAGCTGTTTTGTACAGCTGACATGTGCGCGCAATAGCGGCGGGTGAAATCGCTATTCACCCGCCGCTATTAACCTGTTAAATGCCGCTGTCAAACACAGACAGCGGCATTTAACTACCGCATCCGGCCGGGCGGCCGGATATGACGTCATCGCCGACCCCCGTCACATGATCGGGGGTCGGCGATGCATCAGGAAGGTAACCATAGAGGTCCTTGAGACCTCTATGGTTACTGATGCCATCTGCTGTGAGCGCCCCCCTGTGGTCGGCGCTCACAGCACACCTGCATTTCTGCTACATAGCAGCGATCTGATGATCGCTGCTATGTAGCAGAGCCGATCAGGCTATGCCAGCTTCTAGCCTCCCATGGAGGCTATTGAAGCATGGCAAAAGTAAAAAAAAAATGTTTTTAAAAATATGAAAAAAATATAAAAAATATAAAAGTTTAAATCACCCCCTTTCGCCCCATCCTAAATAAAACAATTTAAAAAAAAACAAACCTACACGTATTTGGTATCGCCGTGTTCAGAATCGCCCGATCTATCAATAAAAAAAAAGCATTAACCTGATCGCTAAACGGCGTAGCGAGAAAAAAATCCGAAACGCCAGAATTACGTTTTTTGGTCGACGCGACATTGCATTAAAATGCAATAACGGGCGAGCAAAAGAACGTATCTGCGCAAAAATGGTATCATTAAAAACATCAGCTCGGCACGCAAAAAATAAGCCCTCACCCGACCCCAGATCACGAAAAATGGAGACGCTACGGGTATCGGAAAATGGCACTTTTTTTTTTTTTAGCAAAGTTTGGAATTTTTTTTCACCACTTAGATAAAAAATAACCTAGTCATGTTAGGTGTCTATGAACTCGTAATGACCTAGATAATCATAATGGCAGGTTAGTTTTAGCATTTAGTGAACCTAGCAAAAAAGCCAAACAAAAAACAAGTGTGGGATTGCACTTTTTTTGCAATTTCACCGCACTTGGAATTTTTTTCCCGTTTTCTAGTAAAAGACATGGTAAAACCAATGGTGTCTTTCAAAAGTACAACTTGTCCCGCAAAAAATAAGCCCTCACATGACCATAGTGACGGAAAAATAAAAAAGTTATGGCTCAGGGAAGGAGGGGAGCGAAAAACGAAAACGCAAAAATGAAAAAGGGCCGCGACTTGAAGGGGTTAAATTAGAATTTTATTGTAATCCATTTTGTTTCAGAATTTTGACAAAAAAACTATTTATTTTTCACATTTAGGACTAGCACTATTCACTATTCCTACTGGATGATTAATTCATTATTGCTATCCCATATTTTAACAAAATCTCATTATCACAGACAGCGCAGCAACAATTAGCACTTAAAAGGCAAAGAAAAGATTATATTAACAAATATCGTCCACAGCAGAAAAAATGAAACAGTCAATAAAGTGAATATTTTTACATAAACCAAAAACTCTGCAGGATATTTCAGGGTCTAAAAGAAGGCAAACTGCACAATACATAGCTGATGGGTATCTCTCCTGACTTTCCCATACACAAGAGCACTCAACTCATTCGAGTGCTCCTGTGTTCTCTATACAAAAGCGTTCCCCCTGCAAAGAAAAGGATTGAGTGACTGAATTCCAACTGCTCGGATCCTTATGTCCCCATACACATTAGATGGTCCCAGAAACATTAGATGGTCTTCACATACTGCCAAATTTGGCAGGTTCAGTCGACTTCTATCTAACATGTATGAGGGCATTTATAGACCGAGACATTGCAGGATTACCATTTTTGGAGGGAGAGGACCTAAAGGTTCTCATCTTGATTTTATTTTTCTGAACTTCTGTTTATTCTGTCCCCTTTTTGTCTTTTTTTCATGCATGTGGCCACCTCTCCAGTCACAGCGGCCATAGCACCATTTAGAATGTGGTTCTGAAGTCCACCATAGCTGCAAGATGTAGGACCCACATCCATCATACATTTATGCCATGACCTCAAAATATGACTAATACATATGTGAAGAGACACCCAATTAAGGATCTATTAACCCCCCAAAAACAAGTTCATTGATTTATTTATTTTTTACTTCATTAATTCCACATCGCTGTACATTAGATTTTGAGCCCGAGTTGGGTCAGCGATAGATTCCCTAGATTGTCTTTGGAGTGTGGGAGGAAACTGAAGCACCCAGACAAAACCCACGCAAACACGAGGAGAACGTATAGCATATGTTGTCCTTAGTGGGATTTGTACCCAGGACCCCAATGAGCCACTGTGCTGCCCACTTCTCCATAGGATAGCTGGCTGACTTGCATGCTTGGCCTCAGCTGCATGCATGGTCTATGGAGTTGCTCTCAACATTTCTATATGCAATGAATGGACTGGAGGCTAAGCGTGCTCAATTCAAAACAGGGCCCCAGAAACCTGATTTCAGAATCGATGGGGGTCCCAGCGGTGGAACTCTCAGTGATCATAAAGTTATCCCCTATCCTAATAGGTACAGAGGATAACTTGTTTTTTTGGGGAATAACCCTTTAAACTATGTTGACAATGACCCTAAAGAGGTGATTTTATTTTAGGGAAGTGTGAAAGGGGCCGCTTTTTGCAGAAAGGAGCTCATCTGAACAACCATACATTGTTGGTGCACGCAAAGGCGTTGCCCCTCAAACAACACGCATTTTAAAACAATAGATCTTTGAATGATAATTTCCATAATTGTATATGTTAAAAGAAAAACGTTCCTGTGCCAAGATAATCTTATAAATGTGTCCTTGTTATGTACTGTGTAAAGGCTTATATTACAAAATCTATTAATCTTATTTCATGTCCATAATGAAATCTATTCTGCAACAATGGCCAATGATCAATCTTTCATGAACAAAGAACATCCTCTGAATATTTGTACATTGAGTGGAAATCTGAAAGTCTGGGTGCAGTGCCTTACATTTACAGAAACTTTCTCTAGTTTTACTTGCATATTTTACCTGGCTGAAAAATAGACAAGCTTCCATCGGTGTGCCCAAATACAACTTTTCCTTTTTTCCTTGGATGCCACCGAAACAGGCAAATATCAGACAGAAAGCTATGTGCCTCCTTGTGAACGGCCACACCACTGTCAGGTCCAGAGATAGTCCAGATATACAGAGGACCTCTGTGCGATACAAAGGCCACCGTATCCCCAGAATTCCAGCACCAACTAAGAGAAGCGGGCATTCCTAGGTATGTGAATTAAAAACAACATATCAGAGCATATATCATATCATAAATACATAATGAATTTTTATTTAATACTTGTGACATGGAATTTTTAGTTAAAATTAGAGAACATTGTGCGTCACAATGGCACCATATGGGGGCACATTAGTTTCTCCTGGCCTTCAAAAGCAAGTGTCACAAATTACAGAAACCAATAGATCAAAATTCTGCCAAAATGTAGTTGCCAAAAATAATTGTGTAACTGTTTAAAGCATGATTTGTAGCTGCGTTACTGTTTGTCTTCTTACCTTTTGTACTGTCAAGCCTGGCGACCACTTTCTGTTCCGCCACATTCCAGATGATCACTAAATTGTCTGCACTTGCACTTGCAAACATGTCGGGGTTGTGGGGACACCAGGAGATGGCTGTGATTGTTTTTTTATGTTCTGACATGATTGCACGAAGCTGAAATTCATTGTACCGGTGATCGAGCTTGTAGAATAGAGGTTGAAGAGTTAGTATGAAGAGCCGACAAAAGATGAATAACTTACTTTTTTGCTTTCTGTGAAGGTCCTGTGCAGAAGACTTTTCCACTAATTTATCAATCAGTTTCTAATAGAATTCTGGTTCAAAACTGCATGAAATGTTGTAAGATTTTTGATCAACTCATCAATGCACAAAACATTATGATTTTTACTGTTTGTGATGAGCTTAGCAGGGAGCATGGCCAACAAATTCATCATAATGTATGTTACAAAGAGGGGCATACTATGAGAAATATGTACTCCTGCCTATGACAGCTGAAAAATGAGCCAAATTCATTGCCAGTCTTGATTAATTGAGGCCTTAATGCTTTACTGCATGTTAAGCCGGAGCTAATTGTAATGACCAGGCCAAATTTTGAAATCTGACCATTGTCACTTTATGTGTTAATAATTCTGGAATGCTTCAACGGATTCTGAGACCTTTTTTCATGACATATAGTACTTAATGTTAGAGGTAAATTTGGATAGATATGATTTGTGTATATTTGTGAAAATATAAAAAATTTGACAATTTTCCCAAGTTTTAATTTTTATGCCCTTAAATCAGATAGTTATGTCACGCAAAATAATTAACAAATAACATTTCCCACATGTCTAGTTTTCATCTGCTTAATTTTTGAAATGTAATTTCTTTTCGTTAGGAAGTTAGATGTTTTCAAAGTTGTTCAGCGTAAAGCGCTGCGGAATATGTTGGCGCTATATAAATGAAATTATTATTATTACGAGCAATTTCTCATTTTTTCAACACAATTTACAAAACCATTTTTTTAGGACCATAGCACATTTGAAGTAACTTTGGGGAGCCTATATGACAGAAAACACCCAAAAGTGACACCATTCTAAAAACTGTACTCCTCAAGGTGCTCAAAACCACGATCAAGAAGTTAACTTAGGCCTATGCAGCATCAATAGTAACAAGATACAATGTTAAAAAAAAAAAAAAAAAATCAAAAAAAAAAAAAAAAAAAAATCGCAATATTCTTACCTTCCGGCGTCCCGCGCAGCGTTACCGATGCTCCCAGCAGCTAGAGTTCCCAGTAATGCATTGCGAAATGACCGGATGACGCCGCGGTCTCGCAAGACCTCGACGTCATCAGAGGTCATTGAATGCAAGGCATTAATGGGAACGTTAGCTGCAGAAGCATCATGAGCGTCAGTAACGCTGCGCAGGATGCCGGACGGTAAGAATATTGCGATTTTTTTTCATTATTATTTTTAACCTAGGGTTGTGTTGTGTATGCGTTTTCGCAGCGGAAAACCGCAGCGAAGACGCATACACAACAGGTGCACATAGCCTCAACGGGTCCGTCAGAAAAACGGGCCCAGTGCACCCATTTTGTCACAATCTGCACAGGATCCGTCATTTCAACATTTTGACGGATCCTGTGCAGATTGTAGAAACGGAAGTGTGAAATATAAGTCGGTTCTACTCCCAATATTATTGACTACAATTAACGATAGCCTCGGGCTTGGGGTCCTTCCACCTTCTATGCAGAAAGCTACTATTACTGTCATACCAAAAAAAAGATAAGGATCCTACCCTCCCGGCCTCGTATAGACCAATCTCCCTTCTGGCAGTAGATGTTAAGCTATTAGCAAAGGTGTTGGCCATCCGTCTTTCAAAAGTCGTGGAATCTCTGATACACTCGGATCAGACGGGATTCATGCCTCGTAAGTCAACGGCCCTAAATGTTAGAAGACTATATCTCAGTATGCAAGTGGGGGCGGACAATGTGGGGAGGAGAGCAGTTCTGTCCCTTGATGCCGCTAAGGCATTTGACAGCGTGGAATGGAAATACCTGTTTGCTATGCTTCAGTGCATGGGTTTTGGTCCAGGCTTTATTGGTTGGATTAAAGGGAACCTGTCACCCCCAAAATCGATGGTGAGGTAAGCTCACCATCATTAGGGGCTTATCTACAGCATTCTGTAATGCTGTAGATAAGCCGCCGATGTTACCTGAAAGAGGAGAAAAAGACGTTAGATTATACTCACCCAGGGGCGGTCCCGCTGCGGTCTGGTCAAATGGGTGTCTCAGGTCCGCTCCGGCACCTCCTATCTTCATTCCATGACGTCCTCTTCTCGTCTTCACGCCGCGGCTCCGGCACAGGCGTACTTTGCCTGCCCTGTTGAGGGCAGAGCAAATTACTGCAGTGCACAGGCGCCAGAAAGGTCAGAGAGGCCCGGCGCCTGCGCACTGCAGTACTTTGCTCTGCCCTCAACAGGGCAGACAAAGTACGCCTGTGCCGGAGCCGCGGCGTGAAGACCAGAAGAGGACATCATGGAATGAAGATGGGAGGCGCCGGAACGGACCTGAGACACCCATCGGAGCAGGACCGCCCCTGGGTGAGTATAATCTAACGTCTTTTTCTCCTCTTTCAGGTAACATCGGCGGCTTATCTACAGCATTACAGTTTATAATGTTGAACTGTGAAAATGAAAAAATATATATATATACATTTTCCGGCAAAAATGTCAGAAGAGAGAAAAATTATTTTAATAGCAGGCACCCTTTTTTTTTTTTTTTAAATCGGCCTTATTTATTGAATACCGGTTATTACATGATCGAGGACAGGAAAATCTGGCTCTGATCGTGTTCTCCAGCTTTTTGGACTCTGGGGGGGGGGGGGTGCTATAGGATTATTCCCGGATGCCATTTTAAAACACTGATGAAGGAATAAGGCCCCTTAGCGGCCACTGTTGTAATACATATTGGTGGTTATTGAGGGATTAAAGACGACCTATCACCAGGTCAAAAGTGTTCAGTTTTAGCCTTATTTTGTCCCTGCTGCTCCCGAGTAATCCAGCTTTGTTGATTTTAAATCTGCCTAATGGTGTCAGAGATATGGGCCTTTTTACGTACTGATCACTTTATTTTTTACCAATGAGGCATTGATCATTTGTATTGATGTAGCGCAGCCTAAAGACAAGCCCCCCAGAGAATCATGTGAGCACCGACGCCTTGGTAAAGACCATACAAATTAGCACTAATAATAATAATAATAATAATCTTTATTTTTATATAGCGCTAACATATTCCGCAGCGCTTTACAGTTTGCACACATTATCATCACTGTCCCTGTTGGGGCTCACAATCTAAATTCCCTATTAGTATGTCTTTGGAATGTGGGAGGAAACCGGAGTACCCGGAGGAAACCCACGCAAACTCTTTGCAGATGTTGTCCTGGGTGGGATTAGAACCCAGGACCCCAGCGCTGCAAGGCTGCTGTGCTAACCACTGCGCCACCGTGCTGCCCCTACTAAATAAAATTAACCGTGTATCTGGAACCATATTGCAGATTTAAAAAAACAAAAAACAAAAACTGTAATAGCGAGAATAAAATAAGAGCACAAATTGGTCACTGTTGTCGGGTCCTCTTTAACCAGTTTACTACCTACTTCTCTTATTGAAATGATTTGTTCTCCTAAGAGGATGAGTTTGGATTTTTAGCTTTGCTTTAGATTCGCATGAGGGCCCTCATGTATTGTACCGAGACCAGCCCTTTTTCCACATACAAAGTATCGCACTTAATATTGGTCTCATTTCAACACTCCCTGATTGCTTCTAATTTTGCATTATAAGAACAGAGTGGACACTTCTGGTATAATATTAATTTGTTCCCAGGTGATCACTGAAAATTGAAATTATTGTAACTTAAGGCCATAATGTTACGGAAAACAAGTAATTGGTCCCAGAGCTCCAAAACGTCAATAAAGACTAAAGAAAAAGTACCTAAGGCTGGGTTCAGAAGAGCATATGAAAAATCATCAGATCTTAATTCAGAAAAAAAGGCTTATTTTCATTCGTGTGCCATCCAAGTATTCGTCTTTTACATCTGTATGGCATTCCTACTTACACATTAACAGTTTAGAATTTACAAGACCAAATACAGTTTCTTAGGTTAACAACTGCAACGAATCAGTGAAAATGGCATACTATATGGATTATCCATATGAGACACAATTTTTTGTGCAACCATAGTCTTAAATAAGCGAGTTTCATCCGATATATACGGAATAGAATAGTGCACCATTGCCATTTGGGCCGTGTGAAAAAACTGCCATCTGAACAACCCTACTGAATAACAATTGCATTGTGATGTTCGATTGTAAGGCAGACAGCACATGTATCAATATCATGCTCATCAGCACCAGCAGATACCGAAAAACACTAATACACACAAAGCAAGTCCTTACATGAAAAATCCTTTCTATTTTGTGGACTGGAGCTTCTTCGGGGTCCTGGACAGTTCAAAGCCCTTGTCTAGTTTCGGAGCAACTTACCCCAATACAGATCCCATAGCACCTTAACCTTACTACACAGTGCCACTAAATAGTCACTCTGTCCACACACTGTAATAATAAAGTTCTTCTACCCCAGAAATGTCCAATCTTTTTTAGATGGGTCTTCTAGAGAATCGCTTGTGACTCCAATACGGACAATCTAAGTAGTAAAGTTTCTCCTTGTGGAGAGTGCCAAGTCAACATACGGAGACTTACACGTCATGAAATTCTCCTCTGGGATAAGCAAATAGCCTCTTCAGAATGAACTTTACAAATTACATCACCTATCCAAAGCCGCTCAACCAGCTATATCAGACCTCCTGCTTTGCACAGATGAGGGGGCAAACAACCTGAAATATACAGCTCTGGCAAAAATTAGGAGGCATATCAAAAAACATCTCATGGGCAGCCCAATCTCCAGACCTGAACCCCATTGAAAACCTCTGGAATATAATCAGGAGGATGATGGATAGTCACAAGTCATCAAACAAAGAAGAACTGATTACATTTTTTGCACCAGAAGCAGAGTGAAAGACTGGTGGAAAGCATGCCAAGACGCATGAAAGTTGGGATTAAAAATTATGGTTATTCCACTAAATATTGATTTCTGGACTCTTCCTAAGTTAAAACATTAGTATTGTTGTTGCTTCTAAATGATTATGAACTTGTTTTCTTTGCATTATTTGAGATCTGAAAGCACTGGGTTTTTTTATTTTTATTTGTTATATTGACCATTTCTCCTTTTCAGAAAAAAAACAAAATGTATTCCTTGGAAATTTGGAGACATGTCAAGATTATAGACTAAAATAACAATTTACATTTTACTCAAAAATCTAATATATAAAGGTGTGTGTGTGTGTGTGTGTGTGTGTGTGTGTGTGTGTGTGTGTGTCCGGGATTGGCATCTGCACCGTCACAGCTACAGCCACAAAATTTTGCACACTCACATGTCTGGACCCAGAGAGCGTCATAGGCTATGTTGTGAGGCGAAATTTTAGCCCCGCGCGTTCCAATTCACCAAACAATTTTGCCCCAATCTACATAATGGGGAAAAAGTGAAAGGAAAAGTGTTGGAGGCAAATTGACAGCCAGGAGGAGATGGCATACAGGTATATACTATATACAGGGGAGATGATATACAGCTATATATTATATACAGGAGGAGATGACATACAGGTATATACACTATATACAGGGGAGATGACATACACGTATATACTATATACAGGAGGAGATGACACACAGATATATACTATATACAGGGGAGATGATATACAGCTATATATTATATACAGGAGGAGATGACATACAGGTATATACACTATATACAGGGGAGATGACATACACGTATATACTATATACAGGAGGAGATGACACACAGATATATACTATATACAGGGGAGATGATATACAGCTATATATTATATACAGGAGGAGATGACATACAGGTATATACACTATATACAGGGGAGATGACATACACGTATATACTATATACAGGAGGAGATGACACACAGATATATACTATAAACAGGGGAGATGACTTACAGGTATATCTAATATATAAAGCTGAAGGTGTGTGTGTGTGTGTGTGTGTGTGTGTGTGTGTGTGTGTGTGTGTGTGTGTGTGTGTGTGTGTGTGTGTGTGTGTGTGTGTGTGTGTGTGTGTGTGTGTGTGTGTGTGTATGTCCGGGATTGGCATCTGCACCGTCGCAGCTACAGCCACAAAATTTTAAACAGTCACACATCTGGACCCTGAGAGCGTCATAGGCTATGTTGTGAGGTGAAATTTTAACCCCGTGTGTTCCAATTCACCAAACAATTTTGCCCCTATCTACATAATGGGGAAAAAGTGAAACGAAAAGTGTTGGAGGCAAATTGACAGCTGCCAGATGTGAACAAGGGGGACGTAAAGAGTGAGAGCGATGGCGCCAAAGAGTATATACCGTACAGTTGCTAAGGTGGGGCCCCGACATGGGATACTCACCACACACGGGGATATGAACACATACACAAAATGTGCTTGAACACATATCACCCTCAGCACACATTTCACCACACATACACCAACCTCGCCACATAAAAGTCGAAACACAAAAGTCGCCGCTCAAAACTCGCCACGCTCAAAACTCGCCACATGCAAAACTCGCCACACGTGCAAACCTCACCTCATGGAAAACTCGCCACACGCAAAACTTGCACACGCGGAAAAATTGCCACATGCACAAAAGTTGCAACACATGCAAAAGTTGCCTCACACAAAACTTGCATACTCAAAACGCACCACACATAAAACTTGCCACGTGCAAAACTCGCCATGCGCAAAACTTGCTGCACACAACTTGCTACACTAACCTGTCACATGCAACTCGACACACAAAAAATTGCTACACGCATGTCGCCACACAAAACTCATCTCACAAAAGTCGCTACATGTATGTCGCCACACACAACTCAACACACACAACTTGACACATGAAACTCGCCCTAAAACACACACAAGTCTGGTATTATCCTTCAAAAATAAAAATCTGATTAATAAGCAGACAAACTACAAGAGCAACAACTGTACCATATAGGAAATACGGCAGCTGTCAGTCACATGACCTGTCTATTATGTGTATGTGTGAGCTAATATATACTGCCAGGGGGGAGGGCTTCCTGTTGGCTGGGGATTTATCAGGCTGCCAATTTAGCTTACAAATACTGAGGTAAAAATACTGAGCAAATAACGTGTGAACGAAGTCTAATACAGGAGGAGATGACACAGATATATACTATATACAGGAGGAGATGACACACTGGTATATACTATATACAGGGGAGATGACACACACATATATACTATATACAGGGAAGATGACACACATATATACTATATACAGGGGAGATGACACAGGTATATACTATATACAGGAGGAGATGACACAGGTATATACTATATACAGGAGGAGATGACACACAGGTATATACTATATTACAGGAGGAGATGACACACAGGTATATACTATATACAGGGGAGATGACACACGTATATACTATGTACAGGAGGAGATGACACAGGTATATACAGGAGCAGATGACAGGTATATACTATATACAGGAGGAGATGACTTACAGGTATATACTATATACCGGAGGAGATGACACACGTATATACTATATAAAAGAGGAGATGACACATAGGTATATAGAGGAGGAGATGACATACAGCAGGTATATAATATATACAGGGGAGATGACACAGGTATATTCTATATACAGGAGATGACATACAGGTATATACTATATATAGGAGGAGATGACATACAGGTATATAGTATATACAGAAGAGATGACATACAGGTATATACTATATACAGGAGGAGATGACACATAGGTATATACAATATACAGGAGGAGATGACATACAGCAGGTTAATACTATTTACAGGGGAGATGACATACAGGTGTATACTATATATAAGGGAGATGACTAACATGTATATACTGAGGGGAAAATGAGAGGAGTGAGGTGAAAATGAGGGGTGTGAGGTGAAAATGAAAAGGTGTGAGTGCAGAATGAGTGGAGTGAGGGAAAATAGTGGAGTGATCGGAAAATGACAGATGTGAGGTTGAAATGACAAGTGTTAGGGGGGAATGAGAGATGTGAGGGGGAAAATGAGAGGCGTGATGGGAAAATAAGAGAAGTGAGGTGCTATAACTAACCACAGATATTTACTCTGCCCAGGCAACGCCGGGCTCTTCAGCTAGTATACCTATAAAGAGAAAAGTCAGACACACTGAACATTTTGCAGTGGTCTCTTAATTTTGGCCAGAGCTATATGTCTGCAAATGGAGTGTCTGGTTTGGCTTCTTATCCTTCCTATATCATGTGGGAAGGCTCAAAAACGGTCGATACTGACTTTTATGATTGCTACGTCCAATAGGGGACACTACAGTTCAAGTCCTATTTTCCAACCCAAAGGCACATCTGCGGCATTGAATCAATGAGTCAGGAAAGTCCATTTTGTGTTGAAAATTGTAACCTAAAGCCATGGTAACTTGACTTTATTAAAAAAAATGAATAAGAGAGACTGCAAAACTAGCTATCATAAAAAAGTAAAATTGATAGAATATTATTATGAGTTTTTGCATTATTAGATTTTTCTATACTTACTTGATATACATATATAGCCAATGTGGCACAATAGGCAAATCTGTCCCCACTAGCAGCGCAGACATCTTTGTTCCATGGCTGGCACCCTGCAGCCAACAGTCCAACTTGCTTTACCTGCGACATCTTTGTCTGGAACGATAAAATTAAATAACATTACTGTTTACATTCCCTCCAAACGTTGTGCATTACTGAGATTTATAAAACAGAAAACATATATCCGTCACTGCAGGGAAAATACAGTACAGCCTTACATGGCAGGCATTCAAGAGAAAGGCAGACAGACAATGTAATACTAGCATACAGCAGGTCCACCAGCAAGAGCCATTGATAGGAAAAAGAGAGTAAGGCTGTGTGCACACTGTGCATTTTTTATGCGTTTTTGCAGCATTTTTTTCCTCGCGGAAATGGGCCAAAAACGCTATGAAATCCTTATGTAAGCTAATTCAATGACAATCCTAAAGTGTTGTGCACCTGATCAGTACATTTCCTTTGAGTATTTGCAGTGTGTTTTGAATTGAGTCAGTCAAATCTGCAGCAAAAACGCACATATAAAAATGTTTGCGGATTTGCTGAGTTTTTGTTTGCGTTTTTACCTGCTTCCTATGATGTTTCCTACGCCGTCATCTGTGACTGCGTGGGAAACACCAGCACGGAGGTTCTTACTGGCAGTAACGCTACCGCCGTGACTGTGACCCATGGTAAAGCTACCGCCGTGACTGTGACCCATGGTAAAGCTACCGCCGGTAAGACCGTAGGTCAGAGCGCTGCAGGGTCATGCTCTCAGATGTCAGCATGACTCCGCAGCACTGACTGTGAGCCGCAACGGTAAACAGCAGGTGTCGCTGATGGGAGACGTAGTCTCATTAGCCAGCGCCTGTGATAACAGTTTAAAAAAAAGTAAAATAAAAACATACACTGCAATTCAAAAGTTTAGGGTCACTTAGAAATGTCCTTATTTTTTAAAGAAAAGCAGTTTTTTTCCAATGAAGCCAACATTAAATGATTCAGAAATACACTCTATACATTGTTAATGTGGTAAATGACTAATCTAGCTGCAAACGTCTGGTTTGTAATGCAATATCTTCATAGGTATATAGAGGCCCATTTCTAACAACCATCACTCCAGTGTTCTTATGGTACTTTGTATTTGCTAACTGTGTAAGAAAGCTAATGGATGGTTAGAATACCCTTGAGAACCCTTGTGCAAGTATGTTAGCACAGTTGAAAACAGTTTGGCTGATTAGAGAACCTATAAACCTGACCTTCCCTGGAGCTAGTTGAGGATCTGGAGCATTACATTTGTTAGTTCCATTAAATGGAACCTGTCACACCTCCAGGCGTTTGTAACTAAAAGAGCCACCTTGTGCAGCACTAATGCTGCATTCTAACAAGGTGGCTCTTTTAGTTCGGGTCCCTGGCACTGCTGCAATAATCGCTTTTGAAATTTGTCCCTCATACCTGTGAAATTGCCAGGGGGGCAGGTCTTTCCCCCCTAATCCAGATGCCTCACAGCCGTCGCTCATGGCCTCCGTGCGCCGCCTCCTCTTCCTTCATTAGCGTCCACGGCGCCTGTACTGTTTTTTTTTTTTTTCAGGCATGCGCAGTTGCGCTGACCTTCGAACTTACAGTGCAGGCGCCGGATACGCTAACGAAGGAAGAGGCAGCGCCCGGCGCACAGAGGCGATGAGTGACGGCTGTGAGGCGTCTGGATTAGGGGGGAAAGACCTGCCCCCCTGGCGATTTCACAGGGATGAGGGACAAAATTTCAAAAGCAATTATTGCAGAAGTGCCAGGGACCCGAACGAAAAGAGCCACCTTGTCAGAATGCAGCATTAGTGCTGCACAAGGTGGCTATTTTAGTTACAAATGCCTGGAGGGTGACAGGTTCCCTTTAAACTCTTAAAATGGGCGGATAAAAAGAACTTTGAAGTGAAAATCGACAGTCTATTCTTGTTCTTAGAAATGAAGGCTATTCCATGCAAGAAGATTTCCTACAACAGTGTGTACTACTCCCTTCAGAGGAGAGCACAAACAGGCTCTAACCAGAGTAGAAAGAGAAGTGGGAGGCCCCGCTGAAAAACTGAGCAACAATACAAGTACATTAGAGTCTGTAGTATAAGAAATCTACGCCTCACAGGTCCTCAACTGGCAGCTTCATTAAATAGTACACGCAAAACGCCAGTGTCAACGTCTACAGTGAAGAGGCAACTTCGGAATGCTGGCCTTCAGGGCATAGTGGCACGGAAAAAGCCATATTTGAGACTGGCTAATAAAAGGAAAAGATTAATATGGGCAAAAGACAAGACTAGTCTGTTGTCACAGCCGTCCGGCTCTTCTAAGCGTGGATTAAAGTGATTGGCAGGTCTCATCCTTGTATGTACAATGAGACAGACCTGTCAATCACTTGGAGGGGATGTCCATTGCATGCAATGTCTTTATTTGTGGACGTGTATGTAGACTACATAGATAAAAAAAAAACCTTCTTGGGTGGGCTTCTTTAAAGCACATATTATAAGGTCAAAAATATTATACAGGTCCTTCTCAAAAAATTAGCATATAGTGTTAAATTTCATTATTTACCATAATGTAATGATTACAATTAAACTTTCATATATTATAGATTCATTATCCACCAACTGAAATTTGTCAGGTCTTTTATTGTTTTAATACTGATGATTTTGGCATACAACTCCTGATAACCCAAAAAACCTGTCTCAATAAATTAGCATATTTCACCCATCCAATCAAATAAAAGTGTTTTTTAATAACAAACAAAAAAACCAACAAATAATAATGTTCAGTTATGCACTCAATACTTGGTCGGGAATCCTTTGGCAGAAATGACTGCTTCAATGCGGCGTGGCATGGAGGCAATCAGCCTGTGACACTGCTGAGATGTTATGGAGGCCCAGGATGCTTCAATAGCGGCCTTAAGCTCATCCAGAGTGTTGGGTCTTGCGTCTCTCAACTTTCTCTTCACAATATCCCACAGATTCTCTATGGGGTTCAGGTCAGGAGAGTTGGCAGGCCAATTGAGCACAGTAATACCATGGTCAGTAAACCATTTACCAGTGGTTTTGGCACTGTGAGCAGGTGCCAGGTCGTGCTGAAAAATGAAATCTTCATCTCCATAAAGCATTTCAGCCGATGGAAGCATGAAGTGCTCCAAAATCTCCTGATAGCTAGCTGCATTGACCCTGCCCTTGATGAAACACAGTGGACCAACACCAGCAGCTGACATGGCACCCCACACCATCACTGACTGTGGGTACTTGACACTGGACTTCAGGCATTTTGGCATTTCCTTCTCCCCAGTCTTCCTCCAGACTCTGGCACCTTGATTTCCGAATGACATGCAAAATTTGCTTTCATCAGAAAAAAGTACTTGGGACCACTTAGCAACAGTCCAGTGCTGCTTCTCTGTAGCTCAAAAGTGGCTTTACCTGGAGAATGCGGCACCTGTAGCCCATTTCCTGCACACGCCTGTGCACGGTGGCTCTGGATGTTTCCACACCAGACTCAGTCCACTGCTTCCACAGGTTCCCCAAGGTCTGGAATCGGTCCTTCTCCACAATCTTCCTCAGGGTCCGGTCTCCTCTTCTCGTTGTACAGCGTTTTCTGCCACATTGTTTCCTTCCAACAGACTTACCATTGAGGTGCCTTGATACAGCACTCTGGGAACAGCCTATTTGTTGAGAAATTTCTTTCTGGGTCTTACCCTCTTGCTTGAGGGTGTCAATGATGGCCTTCTTGACATCTGTCAGGTCGCTAGTCTTACCCATGATGGGGGTTTTGAGTAATGAACCAGGCAGGGAGTTTATAAAAGCCTCAGGTATCTTTTGCATGTGTTTAGAGTTAATTAGTTGATTCAGAAGATTAGGGTAATAGGTCGTTTAGAGAACCTTTTCTTGATATGCTAATTTATTGAGACAGGTTTTTTGGGTTATCAGGAGTTGTATGCCAAAATCATCAGTATTAAAACAATAAAAGACCTGACAAATTTCAGTTGGTGGATAATGAATCTATAATATATGAAAGTTTAATTGTAATCATTACATTATGGTAAATAATGAAATTTAACACTATATGCTAATTTTTTGAGAAGGACCTGTATGAACACCCATATTGTTGAAAGTTCAAGAAAAAAAAATTATAACATTTAATGAATAAATATATGAGGGGACAGTACAAAGACCTTTCTAATGATCTTTTTAATCATAGACCTGAGATAGGGACAAGGGGGCATCCTCTACGTCTGGAGGAAAGAAGGTTTAAGTATAATAACAGATGTGGATTCTTTACTGTAAGAGCAGTGAGACTATGGAACTCTCTGCCGTATGATGGTGTAATGAGTGATTCATTACTATAATTTGAGAGGGGACTGGATGCCTTTCTTGAAAGGTATAATGTTGCAGGGTATATATACTAGATTCCTTGTTAGGGTGTTTATCCAGGGAACTAGTCTGATTGCCGTATGTGGAGTCGGGAAGGAATTTTTTTCCCCAGTGAGGAGCTTACCCTTTGCCACATGGGTTTTTTGCCCTCCTCTGGATCAACATGTTAGGGCATGTTAGGTTAGGCTGTGGGTTGAACTAGATGGACTTAAAGTCTTCCTTCAACCTTAATAACTGTTACTATGTTACTAAGATGGAAGCATACTATTGCATTAACTATGTACATGTCATTGATAAGGAATTTTGGAGGGTATCACTGGTCCCCAGTGATTAATCAAATTCCATTGTTTCAAAAGGTTAAAATATATACAAAAAGAAAATCTATATTTGCTTGGTTGATATCAACGACATTGATCCTTTTTTGGAATAGGTTTTTATGCATGAGGCTCCAAATATTCATACGGACTACGTGACTGCAGACTTCTGAATCCTCACAGTGTGTGCAACGAAGTCAGCATTTGCCAAGAAGCAAAAGCAGGCGCTCATGTGACCACAATTAGACTATTTGAATACTTCTGTCCACCTCACTCAATTTACTTGTGTTGAGTGAAGTCGGCACATCTAGTTGGAATGTGGCCGGAAGTATGCAAATCATCTACTTGTGATCACAAAACCGCCCACTTTCACCGCTGGCACCAAAGAATCCTGACAGTGTACGGTGCACATGCTGTGAGGATTTTAGTAAAAGACCAGACAACCCATTTTAAGTTCTTCGATTTGATAGAAGAACCCACAAAACCAGATTCATCATTGTGTTTGTGACTTTTTTTTATAGAGTAAAAATTGCTCTCATAATTACTTACTTTTACGTTTGCACCAAATTTATTAATTATATATGTTACTTTGCACCTTTTTGAAGTTAACTTTACTTGGTTTTGGCTGTCTTTTTATCGTTTAACAATTTGGGAACAGTTTTCCTTATTCAGATGTTTTAGCCTAATTCATCATTTGCGACTGTTCCATATGTTGCAAACTTTTTACGCAATTATATTTCGGTACTATAGTGGGGTACAAAATCTGTTGTGAGACAGGTTAGTTTTACTCTAATTTTGTTTCGCGCAAAATTTATCAACCTGCTTGTGCCATTTTGAAGGCTGTCGATTACAATAAGGCACAAAAAAAAGAAAAATGATGATTCGGAGCTTCAATATTTGAATGCTCTTCCATTAATGCAAGAGTTCTACTTTGACTACATGTCATAGTTAATAGATATCTGTGATACTAGGAGACTGCTCCAACTAAATATAAAAAATAAGAAATATCCGGTAGTACACAAACTGAAAAGTCTAAATCTGTGATATAAAATGAGAATGTAAGTTAAAAAAAAGTCAGAAAAATGTTTTGTCTTTTTCAACCATGGTGTTTGCTGCATTGTATGGCAGTGTTAGAGAGGACTCATTGTGACATCTCTGTGGGGACCTGGATTGTAATGGTAAAACTAGAACTTAAAGCTAGCAGTCAATAAAAACTTTTTACCCTGTGGACGCTTAAGAAAGTAAATCAGTAGTATGGTTCTAAAAAAAATTACATGTATTATTTCACATGTGCAAAGAAAAGGGATTTTTAGAATAACAGATTTTAATCTCTTACCGGTTCACCCAATGTTGGCTTTTATGTATGCAGACGGCTGAGCTATGTAACACAATCATCATCTGCCTGTAACAATAGTATGATACCAATGGGTTTCCATAGTGGTACTCTTGTGAAGCCCAATCATAAGCTGAGCTTCATAGACCGTAATACTTCATTGTTAAAAAACAAGCAGCAAGATGATCGCAGGTCCTAGGCCTCCAAGGGGACTATGAAATACATTTGAGTTTTTTTCACTACTTAAAAAAAAAAAAAAAAAAAAAAAACACACTTAAAGTTTGTTATTGTCTTCATACTGACAAACAGTTATATTCATAGTTCTTTTTTACCACACAATGCTATAAAACAAGACCAAAAACAACGGTGGAATTGGAATGGGGTTTTTTTTTCACCATTTCACCGAGCTTTGAATTTCTTTTCCAGTTTTTCAATACATTACTTGGTAAAGTGAATGGTGTCCTTCATAACACGTCTAGGCACTAAAGGCCTAGAGTCTAATAGGCGCCGTGATAGGGGTGGCACCAGCTGAAACAAGTCGCAAAACTTAAAGGGAACCTGTCACCCCCAAAATTGATGGTGAGGTAAGCTCACAGTCATCAGGGGCTTATCTACAGCATTCTGGAATGCTGTAGGTAAGCCGCCGCTGTAACCTGAAAGAGGAGAAAAAGACGTTAGATTAAACTCACCCAGGGGCAGTCCCGCTGCGGTCTGGTCAAATGGGTGTCTCAGGTCCGCTCCGGTGCCTCCCATTATTCCATGACGTCCTCTTCTGGTCTTCACACCGCGGCTCCGGCGCAGGCGTACTTTGTCTGCCCTGTTGAGGGCAGAGGAAAGTACTGCATTGCGCAGGCGCCAGAAAGGTCAGAGAGGCCCGGCGCCTGCGCACTACAGTACTTTG
The DNA here is from genome assembly GCF_032444005.1 of Ranitomeya imitator. Taxonomy (NCBI): domain Eukaryota; kingdom Metazoa; phylum Chordata; class Amphibia; order Anura; family Dendrobatidae; genus Ranitomeya; species Ranitomeya imitator. The sequence goes on along the minus strand of NC_091282.1, from coordinate 1,087,761,886 downwards.
CTCTGCCCTCAACAGGGCAGACAAAGTACGCCTGCGCCGGAGCCGCGGCGTGAAGACCAGAAGAGGACGTCATGGAATGAAGATGGGAGGCGCCGGAGCGGACCTGAGACACCCATCGGAGCAGGACCGCCCCTGGGTGAGTATAATATAACGTCTTTTTCTCCTCTTTCAGGATACATCGGTGGCTTATCTACAGCATTACAGAATGCTGTAGATAAGCCCCTGATGCCGGTGAGCTTACCTCACCATCGATTTTGGGGGTGACAGGTTCCCTTTAAAGGGAACATAGAGCATGTATCAGGGGCTGGCTGTATGACTTCAGGCATGTTTGACTATGAAACACTGAAGTTTCAGAGAAACTAATACTTTAAAAACCGACTTCTACCAATGACTGACAGATCTCTCCCTATACACACACACACGCAGGGAGAGACATGTCACTCAAGGGGAGAAGTTACCTGGAACTCGCCTGTCCGACAAGTCTCCCGTGAGGCTCGGTGGATCGACCAGCATACATCAGCTGTCAGGCTCCTCTGCCTATTCTCCTGAAATGAGACTATCTGATGGAGAAGGGGCACAGACTGCAGAACGGAGAAGTCCTCCCTCTCTGCAGAGCGAAGCAAGGGCTGGTTGGTAGAGCGACAGCATCTGAGCACAGCTCCACTAACCAGCACCAAGCCGGCCCTGCAGGGACGTCGGTCACCCACACCATGGCAGAGGCAGAACTTCAGCAGATGACTGTACAGAGGGTTACTCAGTATGAGTACAGTATTACGCTTCTCTCCTTCCGTGGCACCATTGCTGACAGTACAGGTAGGTTCACACGACAGAGTCAAAAAATCGTTCGTAGTTGCGTCCAGAAATCTGGTCAACCATGTACAACCCGCTTTTTACAGTAGCACTGCAGCTATTAATAATTTATAAGACCATTTACAGTTTCCTATGTTACAGAATTGCACAGTATCCGTAAAAATCGGATGCCGAACAGGGTCTCTGTATGGCATCCGATTTATTTTCTCCCACCCATAGACCTGAAGGGGAGAGTCTTATCCTATTTTTAGAAGAACCTACTGACTAGTGCTGGTGTAATTTTTTACCTGCATATTCAGTCAGTGGAAAAAATCGTTCATCTGCACTGCCCATTGAGTAAATTACTTTTTTTAATGGACAGCACTCGGATGAAAAACATGGCTGTGTACGTGAGCCCGAGCAGTGAATGTCATATCATTTGGGGAGAGGTGGTGGGTTTTTTACGGCACAGTTTTACACAGGTTGAACTTATATCAGCCATATGAATTTTGCACGTATGCTGCCAAATAAGAAGTTCCGAGGAAGCATTCCTGTGCTTTTGCATTTATTGCACTCATACCAGCTCCCTACCAAACAGTGCAGAGTAGGCTATGGGTGCAGCAGGTCTCTTCCTGCTCCTCTCCACTTTCACAGTGCAGTGTCCTGCCTGATTACAGGGAGCAGAGACAAAGTTGCTGCAGACATAACAGGTTCGTTTTTGCGGCTTCTATCATATAGTAGATCTGCAGCAGTAGCTGTACTTTGTCTCTGCTTCCTACTTGTCTTCATTGTGCCTTGCCATGTTCACTAGGATTGTTCCTGCCTCTGCACTAGAAAAGAATTTTGTGAAAGGGAATCTGTCAGCAGGTTTTCGCTACCTCATCTGAGGGCAGCATGATGTAGGCACAGAGAATTTGACTCCAACGAGGTATCACTTAGAGCACTGGGTGCAGCTGTTCACCCACAATCAGAGCTTGTAGATTTAGAATGAAGCAGAGCTGAGAAAGCTAACCCCGCCCACACCAGTATATACAATGGCTATAGACCCTGAGCTGCTTGGTGGGAGCATGTTGGACTGGCAAGCACTGGTTGCTTCGGGTACTAAAACAAAACCATGGAGCTTGGTAACGCTATGTTCACATGTCCACTAATGATCAATTAGAACGGTTGCAGCAAAAATAGATGACAAGGATGCCGCATTAAATGGATCAGTTATCCATTGACTCCAATTTAAAAAAAAATGGATCTGGCAGCGATCAGTTAGTGAATAACAGGAAAAAAGTTGTTCTGACACAACATTTTAGTTTAACGGATTTCTGCTAATGGATCATGTGAACACAGCCTTAGAGAGGCATTGCTGAAATCTGTGTTTTAAACCCTACCTCATGCGGTCTTCAGATTACATAACAAAAACCTGCTGACAGATTCCCTTTAAGCTCCTAAGGATGGTGTTGACCAGGGATATGTAAATGAGGAGGCAGCAGTAAAATGCAAAATTGGTCATCTTTTTGGAGTGCTTTTTGATGAGTGGGACGTTAATGAGCTCACTGTATGTGACATCTGGATTACTTACATATCGAATGGGGTGCAGTCTAATAAATGTGAGGTCTGGAGGTGTATGAGCATCTTTATGTACGTAAGAGTAAAGGGGCTGTTTCAAAGAATATTCCAAGGATGTAAAAAACAAAAACTGAGCTCATAGGCCACATGCACACATTGAGTATTTGATTAATTTTGTTACATCAGTATATGTAAGCCCAAACCAGGATTGGGTAAAAAATGCAGAAGTTCCACTCCTGAAAATACGGATGTAAAAAACTCATCAAATACTCAACATGTGCCTTTCTCAGTCTTCTCAGGCCAAGCGCTGCATTTTGGCACTACTCTATTGTTCATCTGCAGCCTTCAGTATTGGATCAAAATGGAAGTCCTCTGATAGAATAGTAAAGGCTGCAGCTAATCAGAACAAATTGATTGGCTGCAGTGGTCACATAACATATCAATGCCACATTAATGCTGGGGGACATAGTGCTGCAATTGGAGAAATGGCACCAGTCAAGAGGGTAATTGTGCAGTTTTATCTATTTATATAATTGCCTTGTAATGTTTTAATTTCCTGTTCTGTCCAGATGTCACCGTATCCCAGAATTCCAAGCGGAGGAAGTTCACTGACTGCCATGTACCCAAGTTATGGGTGTCTCACTATGGAAACTGCTGCTGGTACCAACCTATTGCTCGGTACCATCAGCGGAACACCATTGCACCACACACACTCTATACGCCGTACGCACTACACGCACACTCTCACACTCACGCAGCCTCTTTGCTTCCTCCCCTGCCCAGGAGCTGTGGTATGTTCGGTACATGGTCAGACACAGACAATTTTTAAAATGAACTTTTGTTCGAGGGAAAACTCCTTTAAAAAGCAAATATCAACGCCAACATGGCTCCTCATAAAAAGTACGCCAATTACAATGAAAGGAAAGCAGCAAAGGTACTATGCTGAAGACAACAAAGGCCAAATGAGACTCTAGAAGAGCAACAACATCGCTGGGACAAAAACAATGCATATAAGCATAGGCGTCAAGCACATGAGTCTCCTGATGCAAAAGTCATTAGATTATCAGAGGATGCCATTAGGCAACAACAGCGCCGCATGCCTGCCCCCATCGTGACACTACCGCTATCACATCGGGCTTCCATCTAGTATTTTTATAATAGCCAGTAAAACTATTAAGGGGTGGGCCAGAAGTAAACACTCTCTTTGAAGAGAATCTGTCAGGTCCCTCATGCCCTCCAACCCAGCAGCATTCACTAATTTATGGGTAAACTCCCAGCCCAACTATCCCTGTATACCGTTTTTCTGTACAAACGTGGTTTAAAAAAAGCATTTAGGCTATGTGCACACGTCAGGATTTCCTGCAGAAATTTCCTGAACAAAACCAGACATTTTCTGCATGAGTTTTTTTGCGCGTTTCAGGGCGTTTTTTCCGGAGCTTCCCAATGCATTAAATAGCGGCAAAAACGCGAAAAATCAGCAAAATTAATGAATATGCTGCAATTTTTACCAAGATGCGTTTTTGTCGCAGAAAAAAACCGCATCATGTGCACAAAAATTGCAGAATGCATTAAAAATGATGGGATGCTTATGTATGCGTTTTTTAAGCTTTTTTCTACGAAAACGGCCGAAAAAACGTGAAAAATCCTGAATGTGTGCACATAGCCTTATACTGCCACCGTTTCCTATGCCAATGAAGGCTTTGTCTCTGAACCTGGGAGTACGCTCTCCGACCTCAGATGCACACAAAGCCCATGTCCGGAGGTTTAGAAGATAGCTTCCGGTCATGTACAGTGCGCGCCTCGGAAGCCGGGAAGCATACACCCGTCTTCAGAGATGCAGTGACGCTGCAAAAATGAGAGGTGCGCATGCGCCAGAGTTGCATGAGCGGCGTTGACGTCACTTGTGCAAATAATGTTCTCACGCCCACAGGGGCGCAATAACATGGAAAGAGGGCTGACAAGTCTGGGGCAACTAACGTCACATTGACTAGTCAAAAAAAGCTCTTATTAGCATAGGAAATGGGGGCAGTATAATGCTTTTTTTAAACCTCATTTTTACAGAGAAGCATTACACAGGGACAGCAATGCCGCTTTTTGTCTAAACAATTGTGAAACATACCATAGTTTGTGTTGGGAAATGTGACAAGCTACTGACCGGTACACAGTCTCCGTGCCTTGGGCGGTCTGAGGCATATTATAAACTCTGTTACTGATATGTAAAAAAATAAATCCTGAAATACTTCACCGACATCATCGTCACAAGAAATCTTAGTACATTAAAACAAATACTGTATGTAAGAAAAATGAAGACATCAGTGGTAATGACATGTCACTGATGGCCAGATCTACATAATAATCAGACTGTGGAGACCTGGGTGTCGTAACCAGTGCCTTCCCCCCTCCCATCAAACCCGTAATGAAACACACACAGTCCTAGGTGGGTTGAACAGGTCGGTCACAGTTTATTAATTAAATAAGCAGAGAAAGGCAATTACATATCGTAACGAGCGGCTCGCGCCGAGCTCCTGTCCGTGATCGACAGGGGAATTGGCCCAACGAGCGGTTACGACCTTTGCCCTCCCCTGCTTCTTCCGCTGTGACTTAATAAAATTACTAAGGTGAGTTACATCCACATACGTATATACACACTTTTTTTTTTTTAAATATATTGCCATAGACTTTACAAATTTACATTATCCCGCGGGTTAGTATCACCAATAGCCTTTAAAAGGGAGGGAGGGTGGGACAAAAGCTTCCAGGTGTCCGCCAGGAGGAAAAGAGGAAGTTCCCGGCCGGACACCTGGATTTAACCCCTGTAGGAGTGGCCGTAGGACCCCTCCCCTCCAGTGACCACTGGCAGTCTGGGGGTCTCCTAATAAGTGCATCACTAGGGGGGAGTGATGCTAGGGGGGGAACTGGCACAGACATCATTTTAAAGTTGCTCTCTATGTGTGCTCCCAGTCAGAGACGCGCACCTTATTCAGTACCGCGTCTGCCAGGTCATACATCCGGCATGATGATGGCCAAAAAAAACAGTATTGTTGAACAGGAATACTTATCATCCTCCCTCACGAACAGATTAAAAAGTGGTCTAAAAGTGATATGTACCCCAAAATGCTACCAGTGAAAAGATCAACTCATTCCACAAACAAACAGGTTATCATTAGTAAAATAGAAATGTTATGGCACTTTACATGTCGGAGAGACGTAACCAGAACGCTCCATCATTCGCCTTCATTGAATGCCATTATTCTGTGTGCGGTGTTACAGGAGGTCACTCAGACGGGGAATCGAACCTCTCCATAAAACGTTCAGTAGAACAGGCCTATGGGCTAAGCCGCACTTTCTACTTCGACCGTGAATCTCGTGGACCTGAGCTGACCTCATAGGAATATAATAGTGTTATTTCAGGCCAGGAGACCCACGGAATGTCCGGAAGTAGCTGCCATGAGATGAACCACAAAATACATCTGAGGCATGAACCTGGATGAATTCAGATGAATTCCTGACCTGACTGGGTTCATGACTTGAACTTACAGCGCCTTAGGCATATGGATGTAGGAAAGGTTATCATGACTCACCAGCATCAGGTTGATGACCTGTCACAGAGGGCTATCTCACATGGTGGATCAAGAGAACATCAACAAGCCATGGCGCTATGTCAAGTTAGGTGTCGAATTACACTTTTTGAGGCCTTGATATCTCAGTGCTGTGTTGTCCGAGTTGGGTAACCTTTGCTAGATCTGTATATCATGCAGAAAGCGTACAGCAAAGTGCCCCAAAAGTGACAGCACCCTTTATGTCTGACAGCTGACACAGGTCTTTAGGACGGATTGAATGTAGATTTTTGGCTGCAGAAGTGCATTGCCTGAATGCATTACTGCAGGTACAGCACCTGAGGAGCACACAATAAAAGCCGGCGGGAATAACAAGCAAGCCCGGTAACCTATCCAGGACAGCCGTGAAATGTTCGCAGCTGATATCAAAGATTATTTCAGTTTCCACGGAGATGGAGGAAAGCAGAGGAGAAAAGCATTGTGCTACGCAACCAGCATCTCCGGCAGTGTACGGAGCCGTCGTCTGCGGCTATTTATAGCAGCCAATATTAAAACTAAAAGGCCGTAATGAAAAGGCAGCGGTCTATAAAGGAGCCCAGATCCTGCCCTCCCTGATGTGCGAGACGGAAATCACTGGGCATCGGGAACATCCACCAGCACAATCCTACCTTTACATATGTGTCGTATTTTGTGAACCATTTGAGGATTTCCATGTCCATTCCGAATTGCAGCGGCTTCCAGAGGACCGCCGTCTCCTGCTCTCTCCGAGGTCCCTGCCTGCTCACAGGATAATGCAGCCTTCTTGAAGGATGCCAGGAAAAGCAGGAGTTCTCTGTCACACGCCGCACAGGCACCGGCAGTAGCCTGGCAACTGCACGCTTTCATAGGTGTCATTTTGTGAGCTTGTTTTTTCATTCTCATTTTTTTTTTGCTATTTTATATCAGTTTATCTTTCTTAAGATTATTTGCATTTGAAATGTTGAAAAGCGCACTGGGAAAAAGAAATCGCCTAACCCCGCGCTGACACTAAAAGTTGCTGGATGTGAAGTGATAAGCTCGCCTAAAGCAACTGCGTGAGGTAACAGGTTATAGGACTACCCAAATAAATAGTTTTACCTGAATATAAAGGTTTCAAAGAAAATTCCAAAGTTGTCCACTGAAGCCACGTTCACACATTCAGTAATTGGTCAGTATTTTACCTCAGTATTTGTAAGCCTAGATCAGGAGAGGAACAATCAGAGGAAAAGTATAAGGCTAGGTTCACACTGCGTTGTGTAAACCTTTTAAACAGACTACGTTACACCGTGGCATAATGCGGGGTAACGTAGTCCATTAACGCCGCCATTGCTTGCAATGGAGAACACATCGCTAGGGCATGCCCACAATGGGCGTGTGCTAGGGATGTGCCGTCATTTGAATGACGGACCTCGAACGCTGCTTGCAGCGTTCGAGGTCCGTTCCTCGCTAGCGCAGATTGGACATCTGCGCTAGCGGGATCGGCAAACACAATCCCTTTTGGGACATTGCGTTAGCGCAGTCCGCTAGCCTATGCGCTAAACGGATTGCCCTAACGCAATGTGAACCTAGCCTAATAGAAACACGTCACCACTTCTGTATTATCACCCATTCCTGGTTTTGGCTTACAGATACAAAGGTAAAACACTGACCAAATACTGAATGTGTGAACATGGCCTAAACCTAATTATACTATGAAAGTCAAGAGTCTGCCATCTGAAACCCCACAAGGCCACAAATGCTGACAGCAGTGGTGCCCAGTCTGTTAATCCAGTTCATAAAGTGGCCATGGTTTCTAAGAGTTGTCTGCTTTTGGGAGTTTTTTTCTTTAATTAATGGGAAAGTCTCATGCTATTAAATTGATTTAATTAGTTACACAGCATAAAAATAAGTTTGCAATTGACTTGTTTTTTTCTATCTGCTTTAATTCTCCCGCAATAAAAGCTTTTAGGGCTCATACTTACCTGCGAGAAAGTCAGATGAGTCTCGCACGTCAATATCGGCACTGCACCCGGCACTCAGGAGCAGAGCGTGCAGCTGCATATATTGCTATGCGTCCGCATGCTCCGATCTGAGTGCCGGGTGCAGTGTCGGGCACTGACGTGCGAGACTCATCCGAGTTTCTCGCAGGTGAGTATGAGCCCTAATCTAGCCGATTTCTATGGAGAATTTGTCACCACAGCCTCCAGAAGTGTGCAGTCCTTAGGGTACCATTACACTATACGATTTACCAACGATCACGACCAGCGATACGACCTGGCCGTGATCGTTGGTAAGTCGTTGTGTGGTCGCTGGAGAGCTGTCACACAGACAGCTCTCCAGCGACCAACGATGCCGAGGTCCCCGGGTAACCAGGGTAAACATCGGGTTACTAAGCGCAGGGCCACGCTTAGTAACCCGATGTTTACCCTGGTTACCAGCGTTAAAAAAAAAAACCACTACATACTTACATTCCGGTGTCTGTCCCTTGCCGTCTGCTTCCCGCACTGACTGACTGCCGGCCGTAAAGTGAAAGCACAGCGCGCTGTGCTCTGCTTTTACTTTACGGCCGGCAGTCAGTCAGTGCGGGAAGCAGACGGCAAGGGACCTGACGGACACCGGAATGTAAGTATGTACTGTTTTTTTTTTTTACATTTACGATGGTAACCAGGATAAACATCGGGTTACTAAGTGCGGCCCTGCGCTTAGTAACCCGATGTTTACCCTGGTTACAAGCGAACGCATCGCTGGATCGGCGTCACACACACCGATCCAGCGATGACAGTGGGAGATCCAGCGACGAAAGTATGTTCCAAACGATCTTCTACGACGTACGATTCTCAGCAGGGTCCCTGATCGCTGCTGCGTGTCAGACACAGCGATATCGTATGGATATCGCTGGAACGTCACGAATCGTACCGTCATAGCGATCAAAATGGCACTGTGTGACGGTACCCTTATATTCCAGGAGTCCTAACATACTGTCAGTTCTCTGCAGCCCACTGATTTCTATCCAAGATATCTTCTCACCTCTCTCTGACTCCTGAGAAGCTGCTATTGTAAATCTTGCAAAATCACCAGCCCCCACCAACTGCAGCTTTCAGAGCAAATCTGCTCCCCAGAACTGTCACTCAAGGAGGAGTCCTCCCTTCCTGAAAGTAGAAAAAGTGAAACAGACTGCGGAGCCTTTAGTTGCTCAAGAGACTACTTGAGAATAATCCTTTAAATGTATGTATTTTGGGCTAAAAATATTTTCTACAACTAGGCTTCATTAAACATTTTGTACTGTTTTGCTTTTCCAGACTGTTTCTATGCACGTTCAACTTTGATGTGGTCTAAAGTCATATATAAGTATTCCGAAGAACGATCATCTACTATATAATTGTCTAAGTGTCACTTCCATCTGTCTGTTCTTCTGTCACGGTTATTCATTCGCTGATTGGTCTCTGCAGCTGCCTGTCACGGCTGCCGCGACCAATCAGCGACGGGCACAGTCCGATTAGTCCCTCCCCTACTCCCCTGAACTCACTGCCCGGCGCCTGCTCCATAATCCCCTCCACTCACACAGGGTTAATGGCAGCGGTAACGGCCCGCGGTGTAACGCAGTCCGTTACCGCTGCTATTAACCCTGTGTGTCCCCAACTATTTACTATTGATGCTGCCTGCGCAGCATCAATAGTAAAAATATGTCATGTTAAAAATAATTAAAAAAAACAAAAAGTCTGCTATACTCACCATCCGTCGCCTTTCCCGCTCCTCGCCACGCTCCCGGGACCGCTCCACTGCAAGCGTCAGCTTCCGGTCCCAGGGCTGGTGTGCGACAAGGACCTGCCGTGACGTCACAGTCATGTGACCGTGACGTCATAATAGGTCCTGCTCACACCGGAAGCTGACGCTTGCAATGGAGCGGTCCCGGGAGCGTGGCGAGGAGCGGGAAAGGCGGCGGATGGTGAGTATAGCAGGACTTCAATGGACCTTCGGAAGGTGAGTATATGTTTATTTCTTTTTTAAGTCTCTATACTACGTGGCTCTGTGCTGGGCAATATACTCCGTCGCTGGGCAATATACTACGTGGCTGGGCAACATACTACGTGACTGGGCAATATACTACGTGGCTGGGCAATATACTACGTGGCTCTGCTATATACTATGTCGCTGGGCAATATACTACGTGACTGGGCAATATACCGTACTACGTGGCTCTGCTATATACTATGTGGCTGGGCAATATACTACGTCGCTGGGCAATATACTACGTGGCTGGGCAACATACTACGTGACTGGGCAACATACTACGTGACTGGGCAACATACTACGTGGCTGGACAATATACTACGTGGCTGGACAATATACTACGTCGCTGGGCAATATACTACGTGGCTGGACAATATACTACGTGGCTGGGCAATATACTACGTGGCTGGGCAATATACTACGTGGACATGCATATTCTAGAATACCCGATGCGTTAGAATCGGGCCACCATCTAGTCTACTATATAATTGTCTAAGGGTCACTTCCGTCTTTCTGTCCTTCTGTCTGTCTGTCACGGATATTCATTGGTCGCGGCCTCTGTCTGTCAAGGAAATCCAAGTCGCTGATTTTGCCACGACCAATCAGCGACGGGCACAGTCCGGAAGAAAATGGCCTTACTCCCCGCAGTCACTGCCCGGCGCCCGCATACTCCCCTTCGGTCACTGCTCACACAGGGTTAATGCCGGCGGTAACGAACCGCGTTATGCTGCGGGTAACGCACTCCGTTACCGCCGCTATTAACCCTGTGTGTTAGCGAGACCGCTAAGTCATCTGGGTAATTTCGCAATGCATCCTGGGAACGCAAGATAGCGGAAGCCGCGCGCGACAAGGGGCCCTCGGATCGGAAGGTCAGTATTTTTTTTTTTTTTTAACCTGTGACATACGTGGCTGGGCAATATACTACATGACTGGGCAATATACTATGTAGCTGGGCAATATACATCACTGGGCAATATACTAAGTCACTGGGCAATATACTACGTAGCTGGGCAATATACTAAAGATACCTTCACACTAAGCGACGCTGCAGCGATACCGACAACGATGCCGATCGCTGCAGCGTCGCTGTTTGGTCGCTGGAGAGCTATCACACAGACAGCTCTCCAGCGACCAACGATGCCGGTAACCAGGGTAAACATCGGGTTACTAAGCGCAGGGCCGCGCTTAGTAACCCGATGTTTACCATGGTTACCATCGTAAAAGTAAAAAAAAAAAAAACACTACATACTTACCTTCCGCTGTCTGTCCCCGGCGCTCTGCTTTCCTCTGCACTGACTGTGAGCACAGCGGCCGGAAAGCAGAGTGGTGACGTCACCGCTCTGCTTTCCGGCTGGCCGACGCTGACACAGGATGCAGGAGGAGTGCAGAGAAGCACAGCGCCGGGGACAGACAGCAGAAGGTAAGTATGTAGTGTTTGTTTTTTTTACTTTTACGATGGTAACCAGGGTAAACATCGGGTTACTAAGCGCGGCCCTGCGCTTAGTAACCCAATGTTTACCCTGGTTACCAGTGAAGACATCGCTGAATCGGCATCACACACGCCGATTCAGCGATGTCTGCGGGAGATCCAGCGACGAAATAAAGTTCTGGACTTTCTGCAGCGACCAACGACATCACAGCAGGATCCTGATCGCTGCTGCGTGTCAAACACAACGATATCGCTATCCAGGACGCTGCAACGTCACGGATCGCTAGCGATATCGTTGTGAAGTTGTTTAGTGTGAAGGTACCTTAAGTCACTGGGCAATATACTACATGGACATGCATATTCTAGAATACCCGATGCGTTAGAATCGGGCCACCATCTAGTTCATGATAATCTTTCAGTGCAGACAGACTGCGTATCTCTAGACAAACGAGCAAAACATTTGTTCATCAGGTGAAATGAGATTTGGCTTGCACAAATTATCATTGTTCTCGGCAGTGCATTGTCCTGTGTAAACAGGAAACTGTGCTGCCGAATACAATGGGAACCTATCTGCACAAAACAACCTATTACTGATGATTATGTGGGCGTGGTTTAAACGACTGGGGATTTGCAAATATTTACTGATCGGTGGTCGCTTAACGCCGCAAAATTGGGAAATGGAGACGGACCTTTAGGCTATGTGCCCACGTTGCGCTATTTAAGCGTTTTTGCCGCAATTTTCTGCTGCGGAAACGCTTAAAAAACGCTTACAAACAGCATCCCCATTAATTTAATTTCTAATGCATTCAGCAATTGATGTGTCAATGCTGCATTTTTTTTTATGCGGCGGAAACGCATTGCGGTAAAAAACGCAGCATGTTCATTATTTTTGCGGAATCGCTGCAATTCCGCACCCATAGACATGCATTAGAAAACGCTTGAAAACCACATGCAAAACGTGTCAATAACGCGTATAAAATGGGTCTAAATCTGAATGCGTTTTTCTAGCCACGGGTGTGCAGATTTGAAGCAGAAAATTCTGCTTCAATTGTGCAACGTGGGCACATAGCCTTACTCTTGTGAATGCTATGCGAAATATTGCACAAAAAGAGCTGAGAACTTTAAGGCCGGCTTCACACTAAGCGTATGAAAATACGGTCCGTATATTACGGCCGTAATACGCTGAAAAGTCCCGAAAATAGTGGTCCGTAGCTCCTCCGTAGGCAGGGTGTTTCAGCGTTTTTTGCGCATGGCATCCTCTGTATGTAATCCGTACTGCGTGTTTTTATCGCAGGCTTGCAAAACCGACATACGGCTATACAAGGGATCCATGTGTAAAAAACAAAACAAAACATATATACTGTGTGTATGTATATATATATATATATATATATATATATATATATATATTTATATATAGTCAGTATACACATATACACATATATGTATATATATTAATATTTCATCCAGCGCGATATAGCAGAAAGCCGGTAATTCAATTACCGGCTTTTGCTTTCTCCTTCCTAAACCCGACATGATATGAGACCTGGTTTACATACAGTAAACCATCTCATATCACCATTTTTTTTGCATATTCCACACTACTAATGTTAGTAGTGTGTATATGCAAAATTTGGCCGTTCTAGCTAGTAAATTAAGGGGTTAAATGGCGGAAAAAATTGGCGTGGGCTCCCGCACAATTTTCTCCGCCAGAGTAGTAAAGCCAGTGACTGAGGGCAGATATTAATAGCCTGGAGAGGGTCCACAGTTATTGGCCCCCCCTGGCTAAAAACATCTGCCCCCAGCCACCCCAGAAAAGGCACATCTGGAAGATGCGCCTATTCTGGCACTTGGCCACTCTCTTCCCATTCCCGTGTAGCGGTGGGATATGGGGTAATGAAGGGTTAATGCCACCTTGCTATTGTAAGGTGACATTAAGCCAAATTAATAATGGAGAGGCGTCAATTATGACACCTATCCATTATTAATCCAATACTAGTAAAGGGTTAAAAAAAAAACACAAACACATTATTAAAAATTATTTTAATGAAATAAAAACAAAGGTTGTTTTAATATTTTATTGAACGCCCAATCCAATCACTGAAGACCCTCGTTCTATAACAAAAAAAACATAATAAACCAACAATATCCATACCTTCCGCAGATCTGTAAAGTCCATCGATGTAAATCCATCTGAAGGGGTTAAAATATTTTGCAAGCACGAGCTTTGCTAATGCAACCTTGCTCATGTCTGCAAAACCCCGGAAAATGTAGGTAAAGTAGGTCAATAACCTATATTTACCTGCATTTGCGGTGAGGCGCCCTCTGCTGGCTGTTCCTAGATCATGGGAACTTTCCTAGAAAGCTCCCAGGCTCGACTTCATAAGAGGGCGCCCTCTGCTGGTTGTCCTCATATGAACTCGAGCAAGGGAGCTTTAAAGCTGTCTAGCGCTGGAAGAAATATTAATATATATATCATAATGTCAGTGAGACATATATATATACACACATATATATATATACATACATATATATATACATATATATACACACACATATATATATATATATATATATATATATATATATATATATGTGTGTGTATATATATATATATATGTGTGTGTGTATATGTATATATATATATATATATATATATATATATATATATATATATACATATACACACACACATATATATATATATATATATACACACACATATATATATATATATATATATATATATATATATCTCTATTCTATGTGTACACATTTATTCTACCTATTCTACTGTAAGCTGTCAGTGTGATTTTACTGTACACCGCACTGAATTGCCGGCTTTTCTCGCTAACACCGCTGCGTATTTCTCGCAAGTCACACTGCTGGTCCGTGTGTGATCCGTATTTTTCAGGCTTCCATAGACTTTCATTGGCGTATTTCTTGCGCAATACGGTGACAAACACAGCATGCTGCGATTTTCTACGGCCGTAGAAAGCCGTATAATACTGATCAGTTTAATACGGCAGATAGGAGCAGGGGCATAGAGAATAATTGTACCGTATGTTTTGCGAGTTTTACGGACGTAGTTTCTGCGCTCTTACGTCCGTAAAACTCGCAAGTGTAAAGCCGGCCTAAATCAGTTGGTTCTGAATCAAGTAGTGGAGTCTTTTATACTTAAAGGGAATCTGTTATGGAGCAGAAGGAGGTGAGCAGACTGATTTCGTAGGAAGAGTCAGTATAATCTGTGTAGTATGCATTTAAATCTCTGCTCATTTTGAGCTTTATAGTCAAGTGGGTGGTCCTAATCAGCAACTGACACCATCCTTGTATTAGTGTGCTCAAAGAAATAGCTGCCAGTCATTGATTAGAATGGTGCATGTGAAAATGCATGTAATTATAGATGAAAATGCAATGGAGGGAATAAAAGGATTCTTTTCCTGCACCATCATTTGGACCTCTGACACCATATTATACTCTTTTAAGACCACCCACTTTACTGAAAAGCTCAAAATGAGCAGAAAATTAAATGAATAAAACCTAGGTTATACGGATTCTCCGATTCATCATTTGCATTTCACAAGTCGCTTCTTTTTCATCTTGTGGTATTTGTTGGCGATTTTTGCTCCAAATTCTTCAAAATGGAGCACGAGTTTCATGAATTTTGTGCAAAGCCCAAACTGATCTTTTTTTTGGATTTTTAACCATATTTTAAAAAAACTTTTTAGCACAAAAAGTCGAAAAATTGCAAAATGGAGCAAAAATTGGACCAAAATATCTTGAGTACATTTGCAGCAAACTTTGCAACTTATTAAAGGGAATCTGTCAGCAGGTTTTTGCCATCTCATCTGAGAGCAGCACGATGTAGGCCAGTGGTCCCCAACTCCAGGCCTCGAGGGCCGCCAACAGTGCAGGTTTTCAGGATTTCCTTAGTATTGCACAGGGGTTGGAATCATCACCTGTGCAGATGATCACATTACCACCGATGCAATACTAAAGAAATCCTGGAAACCTGCACTGTTGGCGGCCCTCGAGGCCTGGAGTTTGGGACCCCTGATGTAGGCAAAGAGAAGCTGAATCCAACGATGTATTACTTACTTTAATGGGTGTAGGGGTTCTGACACAATCAGAGTTTCTTAGATTTAGCATTAAGCAGAACTGAGAAAGAAGTATGTGACTGCGCCTGAGTGACTGCATGCATGACTGTGTGTAACTGCATGTGTGTGTGTGTGACTGTGTATGTGATTGAATGCGTGACTGTGACTGCGGGTGTGTATGTGTGCGACTGCATGCGTGACTGTGTGACTGCATGTATGGGTTGGCTACGGGTGTGTATATGTGTGACTGCGTGAGTGACTGCATGCGTGACTATGCGTGACTGCGGCTGTGTATGTGCGTGAGTGACTGTGTGACTGTGTTGAAGTGACTGCATGTGTGGCTGTGTGCATGACTGCATGCATGACTGACTGCATGAGTGACTGCAACTGCATGCGTGAATATATGTCTGACTGCATGTGTATGCGTGACTACGGGTGTGTGTGTGTGTGACTGAGTGTGTGACTCCGTGCGTGACTGACTGCGTGTGACTGCATGTGTGTGCGTGACTGCGTGTGTGACTGCATGCGTGACTATGTGTGATTCAGTGACTCCATGTATGGCTGTGTGCGTGACTGCATTTGTGCACATGACTGCATGTGTGTGTGACTGCATGCGTGACGGCATGTGTGTGCGTGACTGCGGGTGTGTATTTGTACGACTGACTGCATGAGTGGCTGCATGCGTGACACTGACTGCATATATGTGTGACTGTGGGTGTGTATGTGTGCGACTGTGTGACTGCATGTGTGACTGTGACTGCATGACTGCGTGCGTGACTGAGTGATTGCATGTGTGTGTATGTGACTGCATTTGTGTGTGTGAATGCGGGTGTGTATGTGTGCAACTTCGTGCGTGACTGTGTGACTGCATGTGTGTGCGTGACTACGGGTGTGTATGTGTGACTGCATGTGACTGCATGCGAGACTGCATGTGTGTGCGTAACTACGAGAGTGTATGTGTGACCGCGTGTGTGACTGCATGCATGACGCTGACTGCATATGTGTGTGTGTGTGACTGCGGGTGTGTATGTATGCGACTGTTTGTGACTGGGTGACTGCAGGTGCGACTGCATGTGTGTGCGTCACTACGGGTGTGTATGTGTGACTGCATGCGTGACTGAGTGACTGCATGTGTGTGAATGACTGCATGTGTGACAGCAGGTGTGACTGCATGTGTGTGTGCGTGACTGCATGTGTGTGCATATGTAACTACATGCGCGAGTGACTACATGTGTAATTATGTAAAAAACTTGGCACTCTTGCGGTTTTGGAAACAGACGCTAATTTTATTATGTAGAAGTATCCAGACAAAATAGGAGACGTGTCGGTCCAAATCTGACCTTTATCAGTCAACTAGATAGACGCAACACTGGGTGAAGCTGTGCAGTATCCACCGCCGTGCAGGAAATCGCTGACTGATGACTGTCAGCTTTTGACCGAAACGTCTCCTATTTTGTCTGAATACTTCTACATAATAAAATTAACTTCTGTGTTTCCAAAACCGCAAGAGTGCCAAGTTTTTTACATAATTGCTGACAGATTTTGATTCCACTTGTGAACCAACCTAGCCAGAAGTGACGAGTTTTTTGAGTGCGTGACTATGTGCTACGTGACCGCTCAGCACAGGAGAGGAGAGGTGCCGGGACAACGGAGATGCAGGGATGGAGGGCGAGTATGATGTCTTCTGTTAGCCGGTGGCTGCAGCTGTCACTGTGCCACAGCCGCTGGCTCCTGCCTCTGATACACCGCTCCTCCTCCCCCGCCAGCGTTCCAGACAACGGACTTGTGTATAAGCCAAGGGGGGGCGTTTTCAGCACAAAAACATGTGCTGAAAATCTCGGCTTATACACGAGTATATACGGTACATTTCAAACCAGCGTAGGTAATCTGCTGGATCTGATCCTGTCAAATAGACGACATACAATGCAGGATCTATAAGTCAGGAAGCATTTGGGCTGCAGTGACCATAATATGGTAAGTTTCAATGTAATTTTTAATCAAACATTCAAAAGGGAAATGAAATTAGATTTCCTTAATTTCCAGCTTTTTGCAACAAACTAAGGGAGGAGCTTAATCGAGTAGACTGAGACCACGTCATGGTAACTGGGGATACCAAACATAAATGGGGCCTGTGTGTGCGAAACGGCCGTCGTCCGAGCTCCTATACCGCACCCTCGTACATACCTGATGTCCTGACGGATGTTATTTTCATTTGTTCTCCAATAAAAGACCACAATCTTCACAGCTATCTCGGGGTGAGTGCCGCATTTTTTCTTCTCTTCTATTATACTTGGATTACTTTGTGGACGTTTATGCTGAGCACCAGTCCCCTTAGCGATTGTGACGCCTGAACACATAGCTGTCCGCTAATAGTCCTATCTACCTGGATTTGCTCTACCCTAGTGCCGTTCTACCTCTTATATTTTTGCATTGGTATACATCACCATCATTGTTGTCTTTTGTTATTTTGTTCTTAATAAAGTTTGGTATTTTTTGTACTTTGAGGTCTGACTCGTACATATTTATTATAGGTTTTTGAATTTTCATAGTCATGAAAATACAGAAAAATCTTTAAATGAGGTGTGTCCAAACTTTTGTTCTGTACTGTATATATACATTGCTCAAAAAAATAAAGGGAACACTCAAATAACACATCCTAGATCTGAATGAATGAAATATTCTCAGTGAATACTTTGTTCTGTACAAAGTTGAATGTGCTGACAACAAAATCACAAAAAAAATCATCAATGGAAATCAAATTATTAATTGATAATAAATTATTAACCAATGGAGGCCTGGATTTGGAACGTGGCCAAAATGACCTCCATACAACGCCTGGGCATGCTCTTGATGAGGCGGCGGATGGTCTCCTGAGGGATCTCCTCCCAGACCTGGACTAAAGCAACCGTCAACTCCTGGACAGTCTGTGGTGCTGGTGGATGGTGGGAGACATGAGGACTGGGGAACGGGCAGGGCAGTCCATAGCTTTAATGCATTAATCTTGCAGGAACATACGTGTGTGTGTGTGTGCGCGTGTGTATGTATGTGTATATATATAAGTTTGCAGCTTGCACGTGTTCACATTGGGAGTGCTGATTTGTGTTTTTTTTCCTCTATTTGTATGGATGTGGCAACATCCAGACTTATCTTGCACTCCCCCCATTGACCTTGCAGGTGGCGGTAATCAACTCTACCTGCTCATAAATTGTAGGTTTAGCCCAGAGTGACATGTTTGTCCGAAGTTGTAGGCTGGTGGCCCAAGAGTGGCATGTACAGTAGAGTAGGACCCATCAGGGGGAGATCACCTTGCCGTGGTTGATGGGCACACATGAATTGGCCAATTTATGCGCTAAGAATCTCCATTTTAACTAAGTTTTATGAAAAAAAAAAATTTTGAAAAATTTTTTATGAAAAAATATTTTTGTGAAATGTATATTTGTCTGTGTTTTTACATGGCCGATTCATGTACATGTGCTGTGCTATATACATACATACTTTAATATGCATATAATATGGACCCGGCTCCACTCCCATAGGAGTGGAGCCACATAATTATTACTGTAATGAGCGGTACCATGTGACTGCTCACTACAGGAAGAAGCTGCCAGCGCCCGGAGAACCAGGGACCGCACCGCGCCAGGAGTATAACGCAGTGCGCGATATTCACCTGTCCCTCGTTCCACCGACGGCTGCCGCTGCGTCTTCCCCGTCCTCTGCACTGACGCTCAGGTCAGAGGGTGCGGTGACGCGATTAGTGTGCGCGCCGCCCTCTTTCTGAGCGTCAGTGCACAGGACGAGGAAGACACGGCGGCAGCCATCGGTGGAACGCGCACCGGTGAATATAGCAAGTTCAGGGGACCCAAGAGGAGTTAGTATGTAAATTTTTATTTTTTTTTAATCGCAGCAACAGCATATGGGGCAAATATCTGTATGGAGCATTGTTGTGGCCGGCAATCAGGCAACACAGCGTGCAGTACTCAGCGCACATACAGAGATCTGGCAATAACCAAAAACAATAGGACGAGCTCTGAGACGTGGAATCTCTGTAGACCGCAGTACCTAATCTATCCTCACACAACTATAAGCAGCACTGGATTGCGCCTATCACTACCTATGCAACTCGGCACTGCCTGAGGAGCTGACTAGCCTGAAGATAGAAATACAAGCCTGACTTACCTCAGAGAAATACCCCAAAGGAATAGGCAGCCCCCCACATATAATGACTGTTAGCAAGATGAAAAGACAAACGTAGGAATGAAATAGATTCAGCAAAGTGAGGCCCGATATTCTAGACAGAGCGAGGATAGCAAAGAGAACTATGCACTCTACAAAAAACCCTAAAACGAAAACCACGCAAAGGGGCAAAAAGACCCACCGTGCCGAACTAACAGCACGGCGGTGCACCCCTTTGCTTCTCAGAGCTTCCAGCAAAAGATAATAGCAAGCTGGACAGAAAAAACAGAAAACAAACTAGAAGCACTTATCTAGCAGAGCAGCAGGCCCAAGGAAAGATGCAGTAGCTCAGATCCAACACTGGAACATTGACAAGGAGCAAGGAAGACAGACTCAGGTGGAGCTAAATAGCAAGGCAGCCAACGAGCTCACCAAAACACCTGAGGGAGGAAGCCCAGAGACTGCAATACCACTTGTGACCACAGAAGTAAACTCAGCCACAGAATTCACAACAGAGCATCTTATGGGGCCATGTACAGCATTATATGGGGCAAATGTCAGTATGGAGCATCTTATGGGGCCATGTGCAGCATTATATGGGGCAAATATTTGTATGGGGCCCATGTGCAGCATTATATGGGGCAAATGTCTGTATGGAGCATCTTATGGGGCCATGTGCAGCATTATATGGGGCAAATATCTGTATGGGGCCACGTGCAGCATTATATGGGGCAAATATCTGTATGGGGCCACGTGCAGCATTATATGGGGCAAATATCTGAATGGGGCCATGTGCAGCATTATATGGGGCAAATATCTGTATGGGGCCATGTGCAGCATTATATGGGGCAAATATCTGTATGGGGCCATGTACAGCATTATATGGGGCAAATATCTGTATGGGGCCATGTGCAGCATTATATGGGGCAAATATCTGTATGGGGCCATGTGCAGCATTATATGGGGCAAATATCTGTATGGGGCCATGTGCAGCATTATATGGGGCAAATATCTGTATGGGGCCATGTGCAGCATTATATGGGGCAAATATCTGTATGGGGCCATGTGCAGCATTATATGGGGCAAATATCTGTATGGGGCCATGTGAAGCATTATATGGGGCAAATATCTGTATGGGGCCATGTACAGCATTATATGGAGCAAATATCTGTATGGAACATCTTATGGGGCCATGTGCAGCATTATATGGGGCAAATAGCTGTATGGGGCCATGTGCAGCATTATATGGGGCAAATATCTGTATGGGGCCATGTGCAGCATTATATGGGGCAAATATCTGTATGGGGCCATGTACAGCATTATATGGAGCAAATATCTGTATGGAGCATCTTATGGGGCCATGCGCAGCATTATATGGGGCAAATATCTGTATGGGGCCATGTGCAGCATTATATGGGGCAAATATCTGTATGGGTCCATGTGCAGCATTATATGGGGCAAATATCTGTATGGGGCCATATGCAGCATTATATGGGGCAAATATCTGTATGGGGCCATGTGAAGCATTATATGGGGCAAATATCTGTATGGGGCCATGTACAGCATTATATGGAGCAAATATCTGTATGGAGCATCTTATGGGGCCACGTGCAGCATTATATGGGGCAAATAGCTGTATGGGGCCATGTGCAGCATTATATGGGGCAAATATCTGTATGGGGCCATGTACAGCATTATATGGAGCAAATATCTGTATGGAGGATCTTATGGGGCCATGTGCAGCATTATATGGGGCAAATAGCTGTATGCGTCCATGTGCAGCATTATATGGGGCAAATATCTGTATGGGGCCATGTGCAGCATTATATGGGGCAAATATCTGTATGGGGCCATGTGCAGCATTATATGGGGCAAATATCTGTATGGGGCCATGTGCAGCATTATATGGGGCAAATATCTGTATGGGGCCATGTGCAGCATTATATGGAGCAAATATCTGTATGGAGGATCTTATGGGGCCATGTGCAGCATTATATGGGGCAAATAGCTGTATGGGGCCATGTGCAGCATTATATGGGGCAAATATCTGTATGGGGCCATGTGCAGCATTATATGGGGCAAATATCTGTATGGGGCCATGTACAGCATTATATGGAGCAAATATCTGTATGGAGCATCTTATGGGGCCATGTGCAGCATTATATGGGGCAAATATCTGTATGGGGCCATGTGCAGCATTATATGGGGCAAATATCTGTATGGGGCCATGTGCAGCATTATATGGGGCAAATCTGTATGGGGCCATATGCAGCATTATATGGGGCAAATATCTGTATGGGGCCATGTGAAGCATTATATGGGGCAAATATCTGTATGGGGCCATGTACAGCATTATATGGAGCAAATATCTGTATGGAGCATCTTATGGGGCCACGTGCAGCATTATATGGGGCAAATAGCTGTATGGGGCCATGTGCAGCATTATATGGGGCAAATATCTGTATGGGGCCATGTGCAGCATTATATGGGGCAAATATCTGTATGGGGCCATGTGCAGCATTATATGGCAAATATCTCTATGGAGCATCTTATGGGGCCATAATCAGCATTTGTGGAGCATTATATGGGGCAAATTTTAATCTGGAGCATCTTATCGGGCCCATCATAAACTGTATGGAGCATTATATGGGGCTCCTGATTCAATATGGATATTCAAAAACACAACCTACTGATGTCTCAATTAATTTTACTTTCATTGGTATCTATTTTTATTTTTGAAATTTACAAGTAGCTGCTGCATTTTCCACCCTAGGCTTATACGTGAGTCATTAAGTTTTCCCAGTTTTTTGTGGCAAAATTAGGGGTCTCGGCTTATACTCGAGCATATAAGGTATATGGAATTGAGATTCAGGTGTCAGTCTCTGTCTTTTCCTCATCCAGTTTTAAGCTTTCTACCCATCCGTTTCTGTTTCAAATAATGACCATATTGCGATACGACATATGGAAATGATCATTATCACCTCTGGTATATTTGGTTACTCATACACCTGACTATAATCCTACAAAATCCCCAACTTGGAGCATATGTACTTAGAAGAATTTATACGGTTTTAAAAACAAAGGGTATTCACTCCAAATATTGATTAGATTTCTCATTTTTTTTGTTCATTTACTTTGCATTTTGTTAGTTGATAAATAAACTAGTAACAATTCTACTTTTTTAAGGCATTCTCACTGCAGCACTTTTTTCCAAATCTACCTAAAACATCTGCACAGTACTTGTATTTATAGTCTATTATATAATATGACTGTTATATATTTGTATAGTTGCGAAAATATTCAACTTCCATTGCAAATTAGATTAAAAAATGTACAAACTTTCCTCTGTTTGCAATAAACAAGTAAAACAAGAACAATCTAAATAGCTCAACACAACCAATATAACAAGTGGTTTCTAACACAAATGCCACTTTTAACCCCTTTACCCCCAAGGGTGGTTTGCACGTTAATGACCGGGCCAATTTTTACTATTCTGACCACTGTCCCTTTATGAGGTTATAACTCGAACGCTTCAACGGATCCCGGTGATTCTGACACTGTGTTCTCGTGACATATCGTACTTCATGATAGTGGTAAAATTTCTTTGATATTAGCTGGGTTTATTTGTGAAAAAACGGAAATTTGGCAAAAATTTTGAAATTTTCCAACTTTGAATTTTTATGCAATTAAATCACAGAGATATGTCACACAAAATACTTAATAAGTAACATTTCCCACATGTCTACTTTACATCAGCACAATTTTGGAACCAAAATTTTTTTTTGTTACGGAGTTATAAGGGTTAAAAGTTGACCAGCAATTTCTCATTTTTACAACACCATTTTTTTTTTTAGGGACCACATCTCATTTGAAGTCATTTTGAGGGGTCTATATGATAGAAAATACCCAAGTGTGACACCAATCTAAAAACTACACCCCTCAAGGTGCTCAAAACCACATTCAAGAAGTTTATTAACCCTTCAGGTGTTTCACAGGAATTTTTGGAATGTTTAAATAAAAATGAACATTTAACTTTTTTTTCACAAAAAATTTACTTCAGCTCCAATTTGTTTTATTTTACCAAGGGTAACAGGAGAAAATGGACCCCAAACGTTGTTATAAAATTTGTCCTGAGTACGCTGATACCCCATATGTGGGGGTAAACCACTGTTTGGGCGCATGGGAGAGCTCAGAAGGGAAGGAGCGCCGTTTGACTTTTCAATGCAAAATTGACAGGAATTGAGATGGGACGCCATGTTGCATTTGGAGAACCACTGATGTGCCTAAACATTGAAACCCCCCACAAGTGACACCATTTTGGAAAGTAGACCCCCTAAGGAACTTATCTAGATGTTTGGTGAGCACTTTGACCCACCAAGGGCTTCACAGAAGTTTATAATGCAGAGCCGTAAAAATAAAACAAAAATTTTTCCCAAAAAAATTATTTTTTAGCCCCCAGTTTTGTATTTTCCCGAGGGTAACAGGAGAAATTCAACCCCAAAAGTTGTTGCCAATTTGTCCTGAGTACGCTGATACCCCATATCTGGGGAACCACTGTTTGGGCGCATGGGAGGGCTCGAAAGGGAAGGAGCGCCATTTGGAATGCAGACTTAGATGGAATGGTCTGCAGGCGTCACACTGCATTTGCAGAGCCCCCAATGTACCTCAACAGTAGAAACCCCCCACAAGTGATCCCATATTGGAAACTAGACCCCCCAAGGAACTTATCTAGATGTGTTGTGAGAACTTTGAACCCCCAAGTGTTTCACTACAGTTTATAACGCAGAGCCGTGAAAATAAAAATAAAAAATGACCCCCAAAAATTATTTTTTAGCCCCCAGTTTTGTATTTTCCCAAGGGTAACAGGAGAAATTTTCACAAAAAATTTACTTCAGCTCCAATTTGTTTTATTTTACCAAGGGTAACAGGAGAAATTGGACCCCAAAAGTTGTTGTCCAATTTGTCCTGAGTACTCTGATACCCCATATGTTGGGGTAAACCCCTGTTTGGGCACACGGGAGAGTTCGGAAGGGATGGAGCACTGTTTTACTTTTCCAACACAGAATTGGCTGGAATTGAGATCGGACGCCATGTCGCGCTTGGAGAGCCCCTGATGTGCCTAAACAGTGGAAACCCCCCAATTATAACTGAAACCCCAATCCAAACACACCCCTAACCCTAATCAAAATGGTAACCCTAACCACACCTCTAACCCTGACACACCCCTAACCCTAATCCCAACCGTAAATGTAATCCAAACTCTAACCCTAACTTTAGCCCCAACCCTAACCCTAACTTTAGCCCCAACCCTAACTGTAGCCTTAACCCTAACCCTAGCCCTAACCCTAACCCTAACGGGAAAATGGAAATAAATACTTTTTTTAATTTTTTAATTTTTCACACACTGAAAGACGCTTTTTATTGCAAAAAATATTTTTTGCGTTACCCCATTTTGAGAGCTATAATTTTTCCATACGTGAGTGCACAGAGTCATGTGAGGTCTTGTTTTCTGCGGGACGAGTTTACGATTTTATTGGTAACATTTTCCGGCACATGACATTTTTTGATTGCATTTTATTCCGATTTTTGTGAGGCAGAATGACCAAAAACCAGCTATTCATGAATTTCTTTTGGGGGAGGCGTTTATACCGTTCCACGTTTGGTAAAATGGATGAAGCAGTTTTATTCTTCGGGTCAGTACGATTACAGCGATACCTCATTTATATCTTTTTTTATGTTTTGGCGCTTTTATACGATAAAAACTATTTTATAGAAAAAAATTATTTTTGCATCGCTTTATTCTCAGGACTATAACTTTTTTATTTTTTTGCTGATGATGCTGTATGGCGGCTCGTTTTTTGCGGGACAAGATGACGTTTTCAGCGGTACCATGGTTATTTATATCTGTCTTTTTGATCGCGTGTTATTCCAACTTTTGTTCGGCGGTATGATAATAAAGCGTTTTTTTTTTTTTTCTTACGGTGTTTACTGAAGGGCTTAACTAGTGGGACAGTTTTATAGGTTGGGTCGTTATGGATGCGGCAATACTAAATATGTGTACTTTTATTGTTTTTTTATTTAGATAAAGAAATGTATTTATGGGAATAATATTTTTTTTCTTTTTTTCATTATTCAGGAATTTTTTTTTTTTTTTTTTTTTTACACATGTGGAAATTTTTTTTTTTTACTTTGTCCCGGGGGGGACATCACAGATCACTGATCTGACAGTTTGCACAGCACTCTGTCAGGTCAGCGATCTGACTTAGAGCAGTGCAGGGTTACCAAGCGCCTGCTCTGAGCAGGCACTTGGTAAGCCACCTCCCTCCCTGCAGGACCCGGATGCCCCGGCCATCTTGGATCCGGGGCCTGCAGCGAGGAAGGAGGTAAGAGACCCTCGCAGCAACACGATCACCGTGTTGCTGCGGGGTTCTCAGGGAAGCCCGCAGGGAGCCCCCTCCCTACGCGACGCTTCCCTATACCGCCGGCACACTGCGACCATGTTTGATCGCGGTGTGCTGGGGGTTAATGTGCCGGGGGCGGTCCGTGACCACTCCTGGCACATAGCGCCGGATGTCAGCTGCGATAGGCAGCTGACACCCGGCCACGATCGTCCGCGCTCCCCCCGTGAGCGCGGCCGATCTCGCTGGACGTACTATCCCGTCCTTGGGAAGTAGGGCCCACCCCACATGGACGGAATACTACGTCCAATGAAAGAAAGGGGTTAAAGACTACTGCAGTCATAGAATTTTTCAACTCCTTCATGATGGTTTTTAGTACTTAAAAATAAATGTAAAATGAATTACAGAACTTACTGTTACACAAAAATTTAGTAGAAAATATTCCAAAACCATAGAAGTACAGTGTAGTACCATGTGGAATACTTACACGTGGACAGCATCCATTTAGTGCCTAAAAAGAGAAGGACCTGCCCCATGTGAAATGGCTGCTGTCTGCTCACTTTAAAGTATTCCACGTGCTACCACTCTGTACTTCTGTTTTGGAAAAGAAAGTCTAGTGAATTTTAGCATACTGGTGAGTGTCACAATGCATTCTACATTAATTCTTGCATATATTTTATGTATTCTCTATTCTGAGCATCCCTGAAGTGTACGGGGGTAGTGCATGATGCATAGTCAAACACCAGTATTTGGTATCTGTCACAGGTTTCCTGTAACAGAAGATCCAGACGACCACGCTGCCTAATTTCTCCTACACCTGCACTGATTAGAAGCACTTCACCTTCATATTAAATGGTGCAGGTTTCTTCTAGAAGTGAAGGGGTCAATCTGCTCAGCTGAGAGCTCCTGGAAGCTTGCTTGCGCTGATGCTCTCAGCTGTTCAGAGTTGGTCACTCACCTCTCCTATTTAAAGTGGCCTCTGGCAATAAGGAAATGCCAGAGTTAGCTTCATGCTGCATTGTTCAGGAGCTTGGAGAAGTTTGGTTGTTTGAGAAGTCGTTTGGTGTATTTTCGTAGAGACTTGCTTGGCTTTGGTTATGTGCAAATCCATTTCTCCTTCTTTGATTTTTCCCTTATTTCACTCCCCAGTGTATCTCTCTGTTGTTTGTGTGAACTTATTTGTATGATTGGTATTTTCCGTTATCCTTGTACGTATTCCCTTGTTAGTCTGGTTGGTGTATTTCCATACACTACTACTCCCTGCTTCCCTGGGTGAGGGAGGGAAACAGACTAAGGATAAGAAGCTCAGCAAGGTACGTGGCCCCTAGCACGATATAACCAACAACAGTCATGACAGTAGCATTCCTCATTACAATTGTTGGGGTTACATGCTACAATGGCCTTTTTCAAAGTTCATCAAAGACTTTCAGATTCACATCAGGTAATTTTTATGTACACTGAAAAATCTTCCAGGAATTCTTCTGAAACTGAACCAGGATGGACTTTGATGTATGCTTGGGATTTTTTTCTTTTTGGAAGTTCCAATGATGGCCAAGTTTCACTTTCACTTTGTTTACAGAAATCATGATGTTTTCGCCTAAGTATTTCTGATACCTGATTGACACCATTTTACCCACCACATGCTACAGATTTCCAGTGCTAGAGGAAGTCGAGCAACCAGAGAGCATCAGAGCCAATGCTTCACTGTAGGCATCACAGAATCACCGCCATGCTTCACTGTAGGCATCAAACAACCACCGCCATGGTTCACTGTATGCATCACAGAATTACCGCCAAGCTTCACTGTAGGCATCAAAGAACCACCGCCATGGTTCACTGTATGCATCACAGAGCCAAGACCATGCATCCCTGTTGGCAGAATGTTGTCTCCAGTAAATGATTAATCCTTTTTCCTCCAAACATACTGCTGATCTATAAGCCGGAAAAGTTCCAGGTTTTGTTTCATCACTCTGAACAGAATCCTAAAACTTCTGTTTTGAGCATATTGGAGCCAACTCTCCTTGTATTTTTGGGTCATTAAAAGTGTACATCCTGGAATTTGGGCATGGAGACCTTTAGCATAAGTCTTAGGCCGGAGTCACACTATAGCGAGATACGGCCGAGTCTCGCTGGTTAAAAACAAGTGTGGCACCGGCACTCTGGAGCGGAGCGTGCAGCTCCATGTACTGCTATGCGGCCGCACGCTCCGCTCCAGAGTGCCGGTGCCAGAGCTTGTTTTTAACCAGCGAGACTCGGCCGTATCTCGCTGTGTGTGATCCCGGCCTCAGTGTGCAAACTGAATCCACAGTGTTTGGTGGCACGAAATCTTGCTGCAGGTCTTTCGCTGTCACTTATAGGTTTTAAAGAATTTGATGCGTTTTTTTTCCTCATGAATAGTCTCTTGAATAGTTGCAGATGTGATTGAGATAAACTGATTTCCAAACGTGAGCTCTCATCGATTCTATTCAGGGGGTTGAATGATTCTGAGGCTGCAGTAGTTAAGTTGTGATGAATTTGGAGAAACCATTTGTTATATTACAACCCAAATTCCCCAAAAAGTTGGGACTGTGTAAAATGTAAAGAAAACAAGAACACAATGATTTGGAAATATGTTAAAGGGAACCTGTCACCCACAAAATCTGCAAGTTAATAGCGTAACTAACCTGCCCGGCGCTTGCACGTAACCAAACACTGTGAGGAGAAAATTAACTTTCTTGTTCCCGGCAGCATTCAGCTTCAGTCACAGGGGCGGCGCCGGCTCAGGTGTAGTGACCGCTGAGAATACAGAGCGGCTGTTGTAACAGAGGCCCCTGCCCTGACTCACAGCCGGCCTCAATGCAGAGCCAGTGTCAGTCAGGGCAGGGGGCAAAATTACAGGAGCCGCTCTCTATAATCAGAGAGATGTCTGCACACGCACCTGCGCCGCCCCCATGACTGAGAATGGAACGCTGAAAGGGAGAATTAAGTTCATTTTCTCCCCACAGCATTCAGCTACGTGCAGGTGCCGAGCAGGATAGTAACGCTATTTACCTGCAGGTAACAGAAGATAGAACGCAGATTAGAAGTTGTCTATTATATTAAAAAAAAAATATATAAAACTTGTCTTCACCATTCTGTTGGTTATTAGAGATTTACATACCACTGCATTCTTGGAATTGTAGGCATCACAATTAGGCCTTAAATGGCTCTAGAGAAAGGAAGTCATTGATTCCACCAGAACAACTTGCAAAACCCAATGTGGAGCAAAACAGAGGGCAATGAACCCAGTGGAAGGAGGCGGAGACCAGGATACCGGGGACAGGTGTGTATCATTGGGGTTATACCGTAATTGTGTTGAGTTATTTAAATTATTGCTTTTTGATTGACTTATTGCAAACAGTGATAAGATTGTAAATTTTGCTAATGAATCTGATCTGCTTGAGGGGAGGGGTTTGAATAATTTTGACTACAAATGTCTGTATTTTCTATGTATATTCTATTTACTTTGTGTTGAAATGTGAACTGACTTTAAACTATGAACTTTTCACTGAAGGCTCTGGAAGTGAACTTGACTATATCTACTTGGATGTCTGCACTTCTATATATACAGCATTTCAGGTTCTCGGAGATGTTACGGCTCCCTGCTCAGCTGCTGCCTGGAGACAACTCCCGCTGGTAATGCTACTTGGCAGAATTATTCATTTGTTTATCTAAGTGGCATGCACCAACTAGTTTTCCTTACTCTTCCTAGCACAACAGTCAACACACGGATGGCTTTAATCCAGTTTATAAATTTTTTTTTTTTAAAGGAAACGACATAAAATACAGGTTAGTATCGGCAGAGAAAAATTTCAATTTTATAAAATCGCTCCAATGAGTATTCCACCACTAAAGTTTTGTAGTTCCAAGAAAAGTATATGATGTAAAAGCAAAATATCAATAACAAATACCGTATCTATAAAATGTTCAATCACTATCTTATTTGTGTAGATTTTTTTTTAGATATAAGAACATTTGG
The DNA here is from genome assembly GCF_032444005.1 of Ranitomeya imitator. Taxonomy (NCBI): domain Eukaryota; kingdom Metazoa; phylum Chordata; class Amphibia; order Anura; family Dendrobatidae; genus Ranitomeya; species Ranitomeya imitator. The sequence goes on along the minus strand of NC_091282.1, from coordinate 1,087,731,878 downwards.
AATACAACAAGTAACACAAAATTTAGAAATTTAACTCAAAACCTAAAAAATTAAATATTCAAACTGAGTCAGAATTCTTGAATACGTCCCATGTATCAAATATATTAAAGGGTTAAGACAGTTTATGCCTGACTCTAGGGCTTTCATTGAGGACATTTGAAAGCACACCAAATTTATTAAATGCGTGATCCTGGTTTTTGGCTTAAAAATTAGTCTAAGACTAAGCCAACTAATAGATTGTTTAGCTTACACCAAATTCCAAATTATTAAGCAAATTGGATTTAAGTGTCATAAATAGTGATAAGTGGACCTGTGGAAGTTTGAGAACGAAGCTCCATAGGTCACTGCCGGTCATGTCTCATGGGCAATGACATTACTGCATTACTGACGTCATCGCTCGTGAGACATGACCATGAGTAACCTATAGAGCATCGTTCTCAGAATGACGCTACATAGGTTGCAGGCGAGAATCGCTGGACGTCGTGGGAACCATAATGGATTATGTTTTTTAATAAATGGGATTATTTTTTAAGAAATGGGTAAACAGAGAATGTGTCAGGAAGTTTTTATTCAATTAAACCTTTGTTTAAATATGGGGTTAGTAATGGGGGTGTCTGATAGATGCCTCTCCATTACTAACCCCTGGGCTTGATGTCAGCTGACATTAACCCCCAAAACCCACCAGGGCATTAGGGAAGGAGCCAAGGCTAAATGCCAGATTTGGTGCATCTAATGGATGCGCCATATCTGGGAAGGCTGAGGGCTGGTCTTATTAGGCTGAGAAAGGGACAATATCCATGGATCTTCTCAGCCCCCCAGCTATCTGCTTTGCTTTAGCTGTTTATTAAAAATCTGTGGGGGGGGGGGGGTTTGGGTCCCCCCCCCCCAATTTCAATAACCAGCAAAGGCAACGCAGACAGCTGGGGGCTGATATTAATAGGCTGGAAAGGTCCATGGATATTTCCCTTTCCCAGTATTATAAGACCAGCTCACAGATGTCTGCTTTCCCTTGGCTGGTTTTTAAGTAGAGGGGACCCCATGTCTTTTTAATCCCTTTCTGCCATATGACGTACTATCCCGTCGAGGTGGGGTGGGCCCGTATGACCACCGACGGGATAGTACGTCATACGCGATGGGCCGCGCTCACGGGGGGACCGCGGTCGATCGCGGCCAGGTGTCAGCTGCCTATTGCAGCTGACATCCGGCACTATGTGCCAGGAGCAGTCACGGACCGCCCCCGGCACATTAACCCCCGGCACACTGCGATCAAACATGATCGCGGTGTGCCGGCAGTGCAGGGAAGCATCGCGCAGGGAGGGAGCTCCCTGCGGGCTTCCCTGACACCCCCGCAGCAACGCGATGTGATTGCATTGCTTCGAGGGTCTCCTACTTCCCTCTCTGCAGCAGGCCCGGATGCAATATGGCCGCGGCATCCGGGTCCTGCAGGGAGGGAGGTGGCTTACCAAGTGCCTGCTCAGAGCAGGCGCTTGGTAAGGCTGCAGTGCTCTGAGACAGATCGGTGATCTGACAGAGTGCTGTACAAAATGTCAGATCATTGATCTGTGATGTCCCCCCCTGGGACAAAGTAAAAAAGTTTAAAAAAAAAAAAAAATTACTAAATAATGAAAAAAAAAATATATATATATTATTCCCATAAATACATTTCTTTATCTAAATAAAAAAAAAAAAACAATAAAAGTACACATATTTAGTATCGCCGCGTCCGTAACGACCCGACCTATAAAACTGGCCCACTAGTTAACCCCTTCAGTAAACACCGTAAGAAAAAAAAGAGGCAAAAAACAACGCATTATCATACCGCCGAACATAAAGTGGAATAACACGTGATCAAAAAGACAGATATAAATAACAATGGTACCGCTGAAAACGTCATCTTGTCCCGCAAAAAAACGAGCCGCCACACAGCATCATCAGCAAAAAAATTTAAAAAAAGTTATAGTCCTCAGAATAAAGCGATGCAAAAATAATTATTTTTTCTATAAAATAGTTTTTATCGTATAAAAGCGCCAAAACATAAAAAAAATTATATAAATGAGGTATCGCTGTAATCGTACTGACCCGAAGAATAAAACTGCTTCATCAATTTTACCAAACGCAGAACGGTATAAACGCCTCCCCGAAAAGAAATTCATGAATAGCTGGTTTTTGGTCATTCTGCCTCAAAAAAATCGGAATAAAAAGCGATCAAAAAATGTCACGTGCCCGAAAATGTTACCAATAAAAACGTAAGCTCGTCCCGCAAAAAACAAGACCTCACATGACTCTGTGGACCAAAATATGGAAAAATTATAGCTCTCAAAATGTGGTAACGCAAAAAATATTTTTTGCAATAAAAAGCGTCTTTCAGTATGTGACGGCTGCCAATCATAAAAATCCGCTAAAAAACCCGCTATAAAAGTAAATCAAACCCCCCTTCATCACCTCCTTAGTTAGCGAAAAATAAAAAAAATGTATTTATTTCCATTTTCCCATTAGGGCTAGGGCTAGGGTTAGGGTTGGGGCTAGGGTTAGGGTTGGGGCTAAAGTTAGGGTTGGGGTTTAGATTACATTTACGTTTTGGAATAGGGTTGGGATTAGGGTTAGGGGTGTGTCAGGGCTGGAGGTGTGGTTAGGGTTACTGTTGGGATTAGGGTTAGGGGTGTGTTTGGATTAGGGTTTCAGTTATAATTTGGGGGGTTTCCACTGTTTAGGCACATCGGGGGCTCTCCAAACGCGACATGGCGTCCAATCTCAATTCCAGCCAATTCTGCGTTGAAAAAGTAAAACAGTGTTCCTTCCCTTCTGAGCTCTCCCGTGTGCCCAAACAGGGGTTTACCCCAACATATGGGGTATCAGCGTACTCAGGACAAATATGACAACAACTTTTGGGGTCCAATTTCTCCTGTTACCCTTGGAAAAATACAAAACTGGGGGCTAAAAAATAATTTTTGTGGGAAAAAAAGATTTTTTTATTTTCACGGCTCTGCGTTATAAACTGTAGTGTAACACTTGGGGGCTCAAAGTTCTCACAACACATCTATATAAGTTCCTTGGGGGGTCTAGTTTCCAATATGGGGTCACTTGTGGGGGGTTTCTACTGTTTAGGTACATTAGGGGCTCTGCAGACGCAATGTGACGCCTTCAGACCATTCCATCTAAGTCTGCATTCCAAATGGCGCTCCTTCTCTTCCGAGCCATCCCATGCGCCCAAACGGTGGTTCCCCCCCACATATGGGGAATCAGCGTACTCAGGACAAATTGGACAACAACTTTTGGGGTTGAATTTCTCCTGTTACCCTCGGGAAAATACAAAACTGGGGGCTAAAAAATAATTTTTGGGGGAAAAAATTTTTGTTTTATTTTTACGGCTCTGCATTATAAACTTCTGTGAAGCCCTTGGTGGGTCAAAGTGCTCACCAAACATCTAGATAAGTTCCTTAGGGGGTCTACTTTCCAAAATGGTGTCACTTGTGGGGGGTTTCATTGTTTAGGCACATCAGTGGCTCTCCAAACGCAACATGGCGTCCCATCTCAATTCCTGTCAATTTTCCATTGAAGAGTCAAACGGCGCTCCTTCCCTTCCGAGCTCTCCCATGCGCCCAAACAGTGGTTTACCCCCACATATGGGGTATCAGCGTACTCAGGACAAATTGTACAACAACTTTTGCGGTCTATTTTCTCCTGTTACCCTTGGTAAAATAAAACAAATTGGAGCTGAATTAAATTTTTGGTGAAAAAAAGTTAAATGTTCATTTTTATTTAAACATTCCAAAAATTCCTGTGAAGCACCAGAAGGGTTAATAAACTTCTTGAATATGGTTTTGAGCACCTTGAGGGGTGCAGTTTTTAGAATGGTGTCACACGTGGGTATTTTCTATCATATAGACCCCTCAAAATGACTTCAAATGAGATATGGTCCCTAAAAAAAAAAATGGTGTTGTAAAAATGAGAAATTGCTGGTCAACTTTTAACCCTTATAACTCCCTAACAAAAAAAAAAATTTTGGTTCCAAAATTGTGCTGATGTAAAGTAGACATGTGGGAAATGTTACTTATTAAGTATTTTGTGTGACATATCTCTGTGATTTAATTGCATAAAAATTCAAAGTTGGAAAATTGCGAAATTTTCAAAATTTTCACCAAATTTCCTTTTTTTTCACAAATAAACGCAGGTACTATCAAAGAAATTTTACCACTATCATGAAGTACAAGATGTCACGAGAAAACAAAGTCAGAATCACTGGGATCCGTTGAAGCGTTCCAGAGTTATAACCTCATAAAGGGACAGTGGTCAGAATTGTAAAAATTGGTCCGGTCATTAACGTGCAAACCACCCTTGGGGGTAAAGGGGTTAATTATTATTATTATTATTTTTTTTTTACATTGTACCTACGCTAGCCAGAGCATAATGGCGGGGCCACCTGTGAAACGGTGTTTATACAGGCCGGGTCACTTGTTGCTCCAGCCAATCACATCCATGCCAATACTTGGCATGGATGTGATGACTCTGGAAATGCCCACAGCCTAAAAGTTTGTTGACTGGCTCAACTGCAGCCTTTCAACTAACTTTATTTGGCACTGAACTTAAACAGAAAAAAAACGGACTTCTAGAAAAAATGTTTGTTCAGAGATTAGCATGGTATGAACCCCAAACTTTACAGTTTGGGTTCACACATCCCTAGTCATAAAGATATAATTTTTTGTTTTTCAAATAATCTCATGGATGGTATTGTGCTTCATGGTTCTTTGGATCCCTAAATTCAATGTCAAACACCTATGATAATTAGTTTTCTAGGTGACCCCAATTAAAGGAAAATTACTTAAAGGGAACCTGTCACCCCATTTTTTCAGATTGAGATAAAAATAATGTTAAATAGGGCCTGCGCTGTGCGTTACAATAGTGTATGTAGTGTACCCTGATTCCCCATCTATGCTGCGAAATACATTACCAAAGTCGCCGTTTTCGCCTGTCAATCAGGCTGGTCAGGTCAGGTGGGCGTGGTGACATCGCTGTTTCTTCCCCAGCTTTCCGTTGGTGGCGTAGTGGTGTGCGCATGTCCAAGTGCCGAATCCACTGCGCGCAGGTGAAGAAATTACCCTTGTCATCGGTGGGGGCGGCCATCTTCTTGAGGCCGTGCGTGCGCAGATTGAGTGCTCTGCTGCACGGGGCTTTAGGAAAATGACCGCGGGATGCCGCGCGTGCGCAGATGGAGATCGCGGCGGCCATTTTCCTGAAGCTGAGATGCAAACTGAATGATGTAGATAAGCTCCTGATGGCGGTGGCCGCAGCTTATATGCAAAAAAATAGGTGACAGATTCCCTTTAAAACAAGGTTTTTTTATGAGTTCAGAACTGGCTGGACTTATCAAGTGCTCATCTTAACATCAGGATTATACAGGAATTTTGACTTGGCTTTTCCAAGTAAGCACACCAGTATCCTGAGGTCTAAACAATCTGTTTAATGACATATACAGTTTGTATTGCAAAGTCTTAACCCCTTCCCCCTAGCCGGTTTTCACCTTCATGACCAGGTCAAAGTTTACAACTCTGACCAGTGTCACTTTATGTGGTAATAATTCTGGAACGATTCAACATATCCCAGTAATTCTGAGATTGTTTTCTTTTTTTCATGACACGTTGTACTTTATGTTAGTGGTAAATTTAGGTTGATATTTTTTGCGTTTTGTGAAAATATTGGAACTTTTTAGAACATTTTGAAAGTTTTGCAATTTTCAAACTTTTAATGTTTATGCCCTTAAACCATAAAGTTAGGTCACACAAAAAAGTTAATAAATAACATTTACCACTTGTCTTCTTTACATTAGAATTTTTTCCATTTGTGAAACGTAGTTGTTTTTTTAATGGGGAAGTTAGAACGGTTAAAGTTTATCAGCAATTTCTCATTTTTCCAATAACATTTACAAAACCGGTTTTTGTACAGACCACATTACATTTGAAGTCACTTTGAGGGGCTGATGTGACAGAAAATACCCAACTGTGACACCATTCTAAAAACTGCACCCCTCAATGTGCTGAAAATAAACATTCAAGAAATGTATTAACCCTTCGGATCTCGGATTGCCGTGATGACCATCGGGCCCTCGAGATGACATCACAGGGGCGCCAAACAGATGGGAGAGGAGCCCCCTCCCTCTTCTAAATGTTAGGATCAATATCGGTCTCAGCATTTAGGGGGTGAACAGTCGGTGGTGATGCCGGGCTCAGTTATGCCTCAAGCCTAGTTCGCAAGGGCACAATTGCCATGAGGAACCCCTACCCGACCATGACGTATAGATACATCTAATGTTGTGAAGGGGTTAGAGTATAACCGTTTAATTTTTATTTCGTAAATCAATAGCACCCATGAAAATGTGAATTTGTAGTATCTCGTATCAGAGAAATCTGCTTCTTTCTACCCCATGACTGATCACACTTTCTGAAAATTGAGAATTCCTGGGTACAATCTGTATTTAGTGAAGACTGACTTCCCCATAGATGGATGATGGCAGTTGGTACTGATAAGATTCTATGTAGATGGGAGGAGTCAGGGGCAGAGCTCCTCCTCTTCTACATAGAATCTTATAGAAACCAACTGCCGTCATCCATCTATGGGGAAGGAATTGTCAGTTTTCAGAATTTGTGCTCAGTCTTGGGGGAGAAAGAAGCAGATTTCTGTCTCCAGAGATGCTTTAGCTGCCAATGTAACTTTCATTACTCTGGAGATAAGTGTTGTCTCCATACTGAACACATAATACTTATTAGTTTTGCATTTAATTACTTTAATAAAAGTGAAATCACTTTGCACAAGTTTGTGCTCCCTTTAAAACTGAAGAATATTTTTCTGCCGATGATTACTGTAAAAGTCTAATGAAGTGAACAGTGATTCAGCGCAGAAAAGATTCCAGGGTGTGCGTGCTGTCCGTAGGCTCGGCGTGCAAGGCGACTACACATGTCCATGATATCATCCCTGCAGATCCCACTGTTACATTACTGTGATCAGAAGTCGGAGGGAGAATATCTCCTGTTATGGAGCATAGCTGAAATGTTTATAGCCCGCACAATAAACCTGATGTGATGGCTGCGTCTATTAAAAGGTCGCTCATCCATAATCGGCTTTTAATTTTGGCTCAAATCCTCTTAGAGCACAAGCTACACACAACCAGCGTAAGCTGCCCACGACCTTTCAGCCAAGGCGGGGAGAGAGGAAATGGTTGGCAACCTGCGGCCAGTGCAAGGCTACTGTATCTCTCCTGTAAATAGTGACCCATTAGGACATGAGGAGAGTCCTGGTCAGATTGGTAGCAATCCTGCTCTGGCAGACTCTAGTTCTCCTAGTATTACATGGACAGGCATTTATCTATGTGTACCAGAAGCAAGACCTGGAGATAACCTGAGACTATGCCTTCAAATATAATTCTGTCACCAAATCTGAGAGCAGCATAAGTATGTAGAGACCAAGACGCTGATTCCAGTGATGTGTCACTCACTGCACTGCTTGCTGTAGTAGTTTTGGTAACATTTATCAGCAGGAGAATATCACAAGAGGTCTAGTAAACCTGCAGCCATGTCTCCACCATATTCATGAGCTCTGTGTTACCCCGCCCCCACCACTGATTGGTAGCTTTCTGCCTATGCACAGTGTACACAGAAATCTGCCAATAAGTAACAGGGGTCAGGCTACATAGAGCATGGCATTCAGAGAACTGGTAGATCTGCAGCAGATAAAACAGTGATTTTATCAAAACTACAGCAAAAAGCACTGTAAGTGATACATCGCTAGAATCAGGGTCTCCCCTGTATCATGCTGTTCTCAGATGGGCCTTCACTGCCTGACGTAGGTGCTGCTGGTCTGGTGACTGGGAGGCACTGAGCGTGCGCGGCTTTTTCAATCCCAATGTTGGGCTGGTGATCATGTAGAAGAAAAGATTTAATTTATTGTTTTATACTACCATATTTGTTTTTATTTTTTGCGACAGATTGTGATTGTTTATATTTTGTGAATGATACTGTATTTACATGAATTGTTTAATATAGTTACTCTTTAGAGTGTGATATAGGACATTGATCCCAACCCCCTATTTTCTTCTTGCAATTATACATACTGATCTAATTAATCCATTAGCGTTCAGGTGTTTTCCCCGTCATGTGGTTTCCCTGTTACTGCCTTTACATCATGTGCTTGTCCACCAGGATATGATGTTTTTTGTGCTTTAAATAACATCATTGCAATAGAAGTGTTATACCATGGTTAAGGGCGCGGACTCGCCAGAAACGTGTTGGTTTTAAATCCCTTGTGTGTCGTTTTAATGGACACAGATTAAAGAATTATTGACTATTATTAATCTTGTATGTGCCGTATCTTCCCTCTTCCCCCTCGTTTTATAACCAGCATTTCAAATATTGATCTCCAAAAGCTGCACATGTGGTTATCTTTTCAATGGAGCAACGTAGCGCAAAACACCAAAAAGCGGCAGAACCAGAGGAGCGCAGAGGTTTTTTTATTTGGTATTTAACTCACATTTTTATTACCAATTTACACTACACACAGAGCTGGCATATTAGGCCCACTTATTCAGCCCCCTTCCTACACCACTGAGCTGATCCGGGTCTGGTAAGACCCTCCCTGCGCCTTACGATCCCCCCCAAGGTCCTCTTAGAGCCTGCACTAACCAGACAATGTGTGTGATCACCACCATGCTCTATATGGGGTCTACAGTCAGCTTAGCAATTGCCCAGAGATTACATTTCCAGTCATTTTGTAACATAAATCTCTAAAAATGTAAAACCAGATGCTGAACGGAAAATGTCAAGGATTAAAGGTTGCATTATCTTCAAGGTCCTATTGTATATGTCAATGTGCAATGGTAAATTAATAGTGACTGAAATGGCAAACAATGAAACCAATGACGGCCCAATACTGACCCCTTTTTCTGTGCGGCATTTAGATGAGATTGCAATGCTTATAAATAGACAGGATTCTGTTAGATTAACACTGTAACTTCATATAATAACCCATCAGATGCCCGGAGTCCTGTCAGCACACTGATAAGACACTGCTACGCGGCCTATATCTGGAGGTGACTGAGGCACTAACCTGACGAAGATGACTTGGTCCATAGTATACAGAACATATGTATGCGGACGTGTATGCCGGAGAGGCTTCTGTTCAGATATAGACAATGCCACCCAAACTTTATTACACAAAACCAAAGAAAGCCTGTTTCACCCCTCAAGAGTCACCGTTTCATCAGGAAGCTCAAAATATAAGGACAATATCACTATGTGATCTTTATGTCACTACAACATTGGTGATGTCACAGATTGTAATGGTCATGTGATCTTTATGTCACTACAACATTGGTGATGTCACAGATTGTAATGGTCATGTGATCTTTATGTCACTACAACATTGGTGATGTCACAGACTGATGACCATGTGATCTTTATGTCACTACAACATTGGTGATGTCACAGATTGTAATGGTCATGTGATCTTTATGTCACTACAACATTGGTGATGTCACAGATTGTAATGGTCATGTGATCTTTATGTCACTACAACATTGGTGATGTCACAGATTGTAATGGTCATGTGATCTTTATGTCACTACAACATTGGTGATGTCACAGACTGATGACCATGTGATCTTTATGTCACTACAACATTGGTGATGTCACAGACTGATGACCATGTGATCGTTATGTCACTACAACATTGGTGATGTCACAGACTGATGACCATGTGATCGTTATGTCACTACAACATTGGTGATGTCACAGATTGTGATGACCATGTGATCGTTATGTCACTACAACATTGGTGATGTCACAGATTGTGATGACCATGTGATCGTTATGTCACTACAACATTGGTGATGTCACAGATTGTGATGGCCATGTGATCGTTATGTCACTACAACATTGGTGATGTCAGACTGTGATGGCCATGTGATCTTTATGTCACTACAACATCGGTGACAAATTAGTGTCTCAATAAAACCAGCTTTTTAATGGTCGTTAGTACACATGGCAATATTTAAGGAGTTCCCATGTATCCAACTTTAGGTAATGTATCCAGATTTGGGAAGCACTGAACTAAATAACTGTATATAAAAGTCTTTAAAGTAGAGAATTTCTGTAATAAATGCATTATTCACAAAATTTAGGAAGGGGAAACCATCTAACTAAGGCCTCTTTCACACTTCCGTTTTTACAATCTGCACAGTATCTGTCAAAATGTTGAAAAGACGGACCCGTCGAGGCTATGTGCACCTGTTGTGTATGCGTCTTCGCAGCGGTTTTCCGTAACTGCTTACAGAATTGGCAGAGATATATGAGGTGGCCTGTGTTGGATCCACCAGGTTCTAGAAGGGGAGTCTTCAACCCAACTTATTTTTAATCAATCCATGCCTTATAAAAAATAATATTTCAGTACTGTTGGACAATCCCTTTAAACAGGTACCACAAAATATAAGAGCTGGGGTGCTGGCCCATGTATACCAATACAAACTATGACCTCATTCAGGAGCCAGTGGCTCTGATGTTTCTGGTGAACAAGCACCCTTAATCATTATCAAGGGTGCTTGTCCACCAGAAACGCGTTGATATCGCATTTTAATCCATGTTGCTGATGTTTTATCCTCCACTGAATATGATTTGAAGTGAATAAAGAAAGGGTTTTTTTCACTACCTCGTTGAGCTGGATTCCTCATCATTTCCTTGGTTCTTCTACGCCCTGACACAGCGGTTCCGTGCTCCGAGTTCCACAGGATGTCGACTATGGACTTTGTTTCATTTAATATACAGCGTATACATATATATATGCTGCCAGAAGGGCATCCACACAACCGCTACCGTATCCGAAGCCCGAGAACGATCATCTAGGAATGAATGGAGCACAGGGGATCGGCCTCCACGCTACTCAGAGATGGCTACAAGCAGCCCTGTTCTCAAGTTCAATGGGGGTCCCAGCAATCAGACCCCAGCAATCGGGAAGGTGACTGCTGATCTTGGCACATATCCTTTAATTCTATTTCCATCCTTCTCATTATTATCTGCTCCCTTGTACCTCCATCATAGTCTGCACAGTTTCACAGACATCATCGCTCTCCCCATTGGGCTCACAAGCCGTATTCCCCAGGTTTTTGCAATGTCAGAGGAAACCCATGCAAAGTACAGAGCTCTGCTGATGGGCCCCTCTCTCCTCTCTCCCAGCTGACGCCCACTCTCCCTGATGATGCCCACTCTCCCTGCTCATCTCCCTCATGCCTGCCATGCTGTCAGTGTGGCCATGTAGTGTCCTACCTGATTCCAGCAGGGCTGCAATACCGAGTATGGCCAGCGGTGGGGCTGTGGTCACAGGGTGGACAGTAGGAAGGTGCTGAAACCATCAAAAAGGAGCAGCAGTCAGAGTACAGCAGACACAGAGCACACTTACAATACACCACATGCACACAGTATACAGACAGAGCACACTGACAATACACCCCATGCACACAGTGTACAGACAGAGCACACTGACAATACACCACATGCACACAGTGTACAGACAGAGCACACTGACAATACACCCCATGAACAGTGTATAGACAGAGCACAGTGCACACATTGTACAGACAGAGTGCACAGTATACAGACAGAGCGCACAGCGCGCACAGTATACAGACAGAGCACAGCGCGCACAGTAGACAGAGCACAGCGCGCACAGTATAGAGAGAGCACAGCACGCACAGTATACAGAGCACAGCGCGCACAGTATACAGACAGAGCACAGCGCGCACAGTATACAGACAGAGCACAGCGCGCACAGTATACAGACAGAGCACAGCGCGCACAGTATACAGACAGAGCACAGCGCACACAGTATACAGACAGAGCACAGCGCACACAGTATACAGACAGAGCACAGCGCACACAGTATACAGACAGAGCACAGCGCGCACAGTATACAGACAGAGCACACAGTATACAGACAGAGCACAGCGCGCACAGTATACAGACAGAGCACAGCGCACACAGTATACAGACAGAGCACAGCGCACACAGTATACAGACAGAGCACAGCGCGCACAGTATACAGACAGAGCACAGCGCGCACAGTATACAGACAGCGCACAGTGTACAGAGCACAGCGCACACAGTATACAGACAGAGCACAGCGCACACAGTATACAGACAGAGCACAGCGCGCACAGTATACAGACAGAGCACACAGTATACAGAGCACAGCGCGCACAGTATACAGACAGAGCACAGCGCACACAGTATACAGACAGAGCACAGCGCGCACAGTATACAGACAGAGCACAGCGCGCACAGTATACAGACAGCGCACAGTGTACAGAGCACAGCGCACACAGTATACAGACAGAGCACAGCGCACACAGTATACAGACAGAGCACAGCGCGCACAGTATACAGACAGAGCACACAGTATACAGAGCACAGCGCGCACAGTATACAGACAGAGCACAGCGCACACAGTATACAGACAGAGCACAGCGCGCACAGTATACAGACAGAGCACAGCGCGCACAGTATACAGACAGCGCACAGTGTACAGAGCACAGCGCACACAGTATACAGACAGAGCACAGCGCACACAGTATACAGACAGAGCACAGCGCGCACAGTATACAGACAGAGCACACAGTATACAGACAGAGCACAGCGCGCACAGTATACAGACAGAGCACAGCGCACACAGTATACAGACAGAGCACAGCGCACACAGTATACAGACAGAGCACAGCGCGCACAGTATACAGACAGAGCACAGCGCGCACAGTATACAGACAGCGCACAGTGTACAGAGCACAGCGCACACAGTATACAGACAGAGCACAGCGCGCACAGTATACAGACAGAGCACAGCGCGCACAGTATACAGACAGAGCACAGCGCGCACAGTATACAGACAGAGCACAGCGCGCACAGTATACAGACAGAGCACAGCGCGCACAGTATACAGACAGAGCACAGCGCGCACAGTATACAGACAGAGCACAGCGCGCACAGTATACAGACAGAGCACAGCGCGCACAGTATACAGACAGAGCACAGCGCGCACAGTATACAGACAGAGCACAGCGCGCACAGTATACAGACAGAGCACAGCGCGCACAGTATACAGACAGAGCACAGCGCGCACAGTATACAGACAGAGCACAGCGCGCACAGTATACAGACAGCGGGCACAGTATACAGACAGAGCCCAGCGCGCACAGTATACAGACAGAGCCCAGCGCGCACAGTATACAGACAGAGCCCAGCGCGCACAGTATACAGACAGAGCACAGCGCGCACAGTATACAGACAGAGCACAGCGCGCACAGTATACAGACAGAGCACAGCGCGCACAGTATACAGACAGAGCACAGCGCGCACAGTATACAGACAGAGCACAGCGCGCACAGTATACAGACAGAGCACAGCGCACACAGTATACAGACAGAGCACAGCGCACACAGTATACAGACAGAGCACAGCGCACACAGTATACAGACAGAGCACAGCGCACACAGTATACAGACAGAGCACAGCGCACACAGTATACAGACAGAGCACAGCGCGCACAGTATACAGACAGAGCACAGCGCGCACAGTATACAGACAGCGGGCACAGTATACAGACCGCGCAGTGTACAGAGCACAGCGCAAACAGTATACAGACAGAGCACAGCGCACACAGTGTACAGACAGAGCACAGCGCACACAGTATACAGACAGAGCACAGCGCACACAGTATACAGACAGAGCACAGCGCACACAGTATACAGACAGAGCACAGCGCACACAGTATACAGACAGAGCACAGCGCACACAGTATACAGACAGAGCACAGCGCACACAGTATACAGACAGAGCACAGCGCACACAGTATACAGACAGAGCACAGCGCACACAGTATACAGACAGAGCACAGCGCACACAGTATACAGACAGAGCACAGCGCACACAGTATACAGACAGAGCACAGCGCGCACAGTATACAGACAGCGGGCACAGTATACAGACCGCGCAGTGTACAGAGCACAGCGCAAACAGTATACAGACAGAGCACAGCGCACACAGTGTACAGACAGAGCACAGCGCACACAGTATACAGACAGAGCACAGCGCACACAGTATACAGACAGAGCACAGCGCACACAGTATACAGACAGAGCACAGCGCACACAGTATACAGACAGAGCACAGCGCACACAGTATACAGACAGAGCACAGCGCACACAGTATACAGACAGAGCACAGCGCACACAGTATACAGAGTACAGCGCACACAGTATACAGACAGAGCACAGCGCGCACAGTATACAGACAGAGCACAGCGCGCACAGTATACAGACAGAGCACAGCGCGCACAGTATACAGACAGAGCACAGCGCGCACAGTATAGACAGAGCACAGCGCGCACAGTATAGACAGAGCACAGCGCGCACAGTATACAGAGCACAGCGCGCACAGTAGGTGCATACTAAAACCCTATGTGCCAAATTTACCTATGCCTATGGTAGATATTTTAGTCGTATTCATCTATACCTATTTTTTTTTACCGTTTCAATTTATTAATTTAGTTTTCCTTTCCACTTCACTCCATTTGAAGCAGAGTAACCAATTTATTTACATATGTATTTATTTGACATAAAGTTGCAATATATGAATGTAGAGGTTACATTTTTTGGAAACGGAATAACGGTTTTGAGCTCCGTTTTTTTTTATTGGAATATGTTCATATTAGTACAACAATGTTATCATCCAAGTTTCATTAGGATCTTTTTAGGGATTCAGTCTTTATGCGCCATATTCTGCCATACCTATGCCTAGTGTGTTATCATGGTTGGAAACGGAAAAACGGCTTTAAGCTCCGTTTTTTTTATTGGAATTAGTTCATATTAGTACAACAACGTTATCTTCCAAGTTTCATTAAGATCTTTTTAGGGATTCAGTCTTTATGCACCATATTCTGCCATACCTATGCCTACAGTGTTATCATGGTTGGAAACGGAATAACGGTTTTGAGCTCCGTTTTTTTATTGGAATATGTTCATATTAGTACAACAACGTTATCTTCCAAGTTTCATTAAGATCTTTTTAGGGATTCAGTCTTTATGCGCCATATTCTGCCATACCTATGCCTATGGTAGTTTTTTTTCTAAAGTTGAATTTTTTTAATCTATTTTTCCTTTCCACTTCACTCTATTTAAAAATAAATTAGCGGAGGTTAAACTTTAATTGCGTTTTCAACAATGCAAACCCATACATTTCTATATAGTAACTTTACATTTGAAATAAACACCGAATCCCTAAGAAGATCTTGATGAAGCTTTGAAAATAAGCAAGAAAAACAGAGCTTAAAAATGTAATTCTGTTTTCAACAATGTTAATTCATACATTCCTATATAATAACTTTACATTTCAAATAAACAGTGAATCCATAAGTAGATCTTTATCGAAAATTTTTGCCTTACGCCGGCCTCACACTAGCGTGTTTTACGGACGTATGAGAGGTGCAGAAAATACGGATTGCATACGGTACAATGCTTCTCTATGGCCCTGCTCCTATCTGCCGTATTTTACTGATCCGTATTATACGGTCTTCTACGGCCGTAGAAAATCGCTGCATGCTGCGTTTGTCACCGTATTGCACAAAAAATACGCCAATGAAAGTCTATGGGGGCCAGAAAAATACGGATTACACACGAACCAGCAGTGTGACTTGCGAGAAATACGCAACGGTGTCCTATAGAAAAGCCGGCAATTCAGTGCGGTGTACAGTAAAATCACACTGACAGGTTACAATAGAATAGCTAAAATAAATGTGTACACATAGAATAGATATATATATATATACACACATACACACACCAGATAGTGGCCCGATTCTAATGCATCGGGTATTCTAGAATATGCATGTCCACGTGGTATACTGCCCAGTCCACTTGGTATACTGCCCAGTCCACTTGGTATACTGCCCAGTCCACTTGGTATACTGCCCAGTCCACTTGGTATACTGCCCAGTCCACTTGGTATACTGCCCAGTCCACTTGGTATACTGCCCAGTCCACTTGGTATACTGCCCAGTCCACTTGGTATACTGCCCAGTCCACTTGGTATACTGCCCAGTCCACTTGGTATACTGCCCAGTCCACTTGGTATACTGCCCAGTCCACTTGGTATACTGCCCAGTCCACTTGGTATACTGCCCAGTCCACTTGGTATACTGCCCAGTCCACTTGGTATACTGCCCAGTCCACTTGGTATACTGCCCAGTCCACTTGGTATACTGCCCAGTCCACTTGGTATACTGCCCAGTCCACTTGGTATACTGCCCAGTCCACTTGGTATACTGCCCAGTCCACTTGGTATACTGCCCAGTCCACTTGGTATACTGCCCAGTCCACTTGGTATACTGCCCAGTCCACTTGGTATACTGCCCAGTCCACTTGGTATACTGCCCAGTCCACTTGGTATACTGCCCAGTCCACTTGGTATACTGCCCAGTCCACTTGGTATACTGCCCAGTCCACTTGGTATACTGCCCAGTCCACTTGGTATACTGCCCAGCCACTTGGTATACTGCCCAGCCACTTGGTATACTGCCCAGCCACTTAGTATACTGCCCAGCCACTTAGTATACTGCCCAGCCACTTAGTATACTGCCCAGCCACTTAGTATACTGCCCAGCCACTTAGTATACTGCCCAGCCACTTAGTATACTGCCCAGCCACTTAGTATACTGCCCAGCCACTTAGTATACTGCCCAGCCACTTAGTATACTGCCCAGCCACTTAGTATACTGCCCAGCCACTTAGTATACTGCCCAGCCACTTAGTATACTGCCCAGCCACTTAGTATATTGCCCAGCCACTTAGTATATTGCCCAGCCACTTAGTATATTGCCCAGCCACTTAGTATATTGCCCAACCACTTAGTATATTGCCCAGCCACTTAGTATATTGCCCAGCCACGTAGTATATTGCCCAGCCACGTAGTATATTGCCCAGCCACGTAGTATATTGCCCAGCCACGTAGTATATTGGCCAGCCCACGTAGTATATTGCACAGCGACGTAGTATACAGCACAGAGCCACGTAGTATATTGGCCAGTCATGTAGCATATTGCCCATTCAGGTTTGTCACATTTTAAAAAATATATACTCACCTTTCTGAGGGCCCCTTGTAGTCCACGGCAGCTTCGGGTCCCAGGAGTGGTATGAGCGCAGGGCCTGTGATGACGTTGCGGTCACATGACCGTGACGTCATAGCAGGTCCTTCTCCCATACCATCTTTGCCATCGGAACCTGCAACGGAAGATGACGGCCAGCGCGAGCGACTACGGAGGGTGAGTATAGCAGTTTTTTTTTATTATTTTTAACATTACATGTTTTACTATTGATGCCGCATAGGCAGTGTCAATAGTAAAAAGTTGGGGACACACAGGGTTAATAGCGGCGGTAACTGAGTGCGTTACCCGCGGCATAACGCGGTCCGTTACCGCCGGCATTAACCCTGTGTTAGCGGTGACCGGAGGGGAGTATGAGGGCGACAGGCACTGAGTGCGGGGAGTAAGGAGCGGCCATTTTCTTCCGGACTGTGCCCGTCGCTGATTGGTTGCGGCGGCCATGACAGGCAGCTTGCGAGACCAATCAGCGAATGAATAACCGTGACAGAAGGACAGACAGACGGAAGTGACCCTTAGACAATTATATATGTACGTCAGTGAGACACATATGTATATATATTAATATTTCATACAGCGCGAGATAGCTTTAAAGCCAGTAATTCAATTGCTGGCTTTTCATTTCTCCTTCCCAAACCCGACATGATATGAGACATGATTACATACAGTAAACCATCTCATATCCCTTTTTTTTTTGCATATTCCACACTACTAATGTTAGTAGTGTGTATGTGCAAAATTTGGGCGCTCTAGCTATTAAATTAAGGGGTTAAATTGCGGAAAAAATTGGCTCCCACGCAATTTTCTCCGCCAGAATGGTAAAGCCAGTGACTGAGGGCAGATAATAATAGCCTGGAGAGGGTCCATGGTTATTGACCACCCGTGGCTAAAAACATCTGCCCCCAGCCACCCCAGAAAAGGCACATCTGTAAGATGGTATGGGAGAAGGACCTGCCATGACATCACGGTCATGTGACCGCGACGTCATCACAGGCCCTGCGCTCTGATACCAACCCTGGGACCGCAAGCTGCCGTGGACTACAAGGGGCCCTCGGAAAGGTGAGTATATGTTTATTTTTTAAAATGTGACAAACCTGGCTGGGCAATATACTACGTAGCTGGGCAATATACTACGTGGCTGGGCAATATACTACGTCACTGGGCAATATACTACATGGCTCTGTGCTGTATACTACGTCGCTGTGCAATATACTACGTGACTGGGCAATATACTACGTGGGCTGGGCAATATACTACGTGGCTGGCGAATATAGTACATGGCTGGGCAATATAGTACGTGGCTCGGCAATATAGTATATGGTTGGCGAATATAGTACGTGGCTGGGCAATATACTACGTGGACATGCATATTCTAGAATACCCGATGCGTTAGAATCGGGCCACCATCGTGTGTGTGTGTGTGTGTGTGTGTGTGTGTGTGTGTGTGTGTGTGTGTGTGTGTGTGTGTGTGTGTGTGTGTAATATATATATATACCCCTATACTATGTGTAGACATTTATCTTAGCTATTCTATTCTATCCTGTCAGTGTGATTTTACTGTACAACGCACTGAATTTCCGGCTTTTTGATAGAACACCGCTGCATATTTCTCGCAAGTCACACTGCTGGTCCGTGTGTAATCCGTATTTTTTTGGCCCCCATAGCGGCCCTGCGCTTAGTAACCCGATGTTTACCCTGGTTACAAGTGAACACATCGCTGCATCGGCGTCACACACGCCGATCCAGCGATGACAGCGGGTGATCAGCGACCAAAAAAAGGTCCTGATCATTCCCAGTGACCAACGATCTCCCAGCAGCGGCCTGATCGTTGGTCGCTGTCACACAATAATGAGATCGTTAGCGGGATCGTTGCTACGTCACAAAAAGCGTGACGTTGCAACGATATCCTTAACAATATCGTTATGTGTGACGGTACCTTAAGGCAAACATTTTCGATAAAGATATACTTAGGGATTCACTGTTTATTTGAAATGTAAAGTTATTATATAGGAATGTATGAATTAACATTGTTGAAAACAGAATTACATTTTTAAGCTCTGTTTTTCTTGCTGGAAAAAGTTCATATGAATGACAAACTTATTTTCAAAGCTTCATCAAGATCTTCTTAGGGATTCGGTGTTTATTTCAAATTTAAAGTTACTATATAGAAATGTATGGGTTTGCCTTGATGAAAACGCAATTAAAGTTTAACCTCCTCTAATTTATTTTTAAATAGAGTGAAGTGGAAAGGAAAAATAGATTCAAAAAGTTCAACTTTAGAAAAAAAACTACCATAGGCATAGGTATGGCAGAATATGGCGCATAAAAACTGAATCCCTAAAAAGATCCTAATGAAACTTGGAAGATAACGTTGTTGTACTAATATGAATTCCAATAAAAAAAAACGGAGCTCAAAACCGTTATTCCGTTTCCAACCATGATAACACTGTAGGCATAGGTATGGCAGAATATGGCGCATAACGACTGAATCCCTAAAAAGATCCTAATGAAACTTGGAAGATAACGTTGTTGTACTAATATGAACTAATTCCAATAAAAAAAACGGAGCTCAAAACCGTTATTCCGTTTCCAACCATGATAACACTGTAGGCATAGGTATGGCAGAATATGGCGCATAACGACTGAATCCCTAAAAAGATCCTAATGAAACTTGGAAGATAACGTTGTTGTACTAATATGAACTAATTCCAATAAAAAAAACGGAGCTCAAAATCGTTTTTCCGTTTCCAACCATGATAACACTGTAGGCATAGGTATGGCAGAATATGGCGCATAAAGACTGAATCCCTAAAAAGATCCTAATGAAACTTGGAAGATAACGTTGTTGTACTAATATGAACATATTCCAATAAAAAAAACGGAGCTCAAAACCGTTATTCCGTTTCCAACCATGATAACTCACTAGTCATAGGTATGGCAGAATATGGCGCATAAAGACTGAATCCCTAAAAAGATCCTAATGAAACTTGGAAGATAACGTTGTTGTACTAATATGAACTAACTCCAGTAAAAAAAACGGAGCTTAAAACCGTTTTTCCGTTTCCAACCGTGATAACACTGTAGGCATAGGTATGGCAGAAAATGGCGCATAAAGACTGAATCCCAAAAAAGATCCTAATGAAACTTGGAAGATAACGTTGTTGTACTAATATGAACATATTCCAATAAAAAAAACGGAGCTCAAAACAGTTTTTCCGTTTCCAACCATGATAACACACTAGGCATAGGTATGGCAGAAAATGGCGCATAAAGACTGAATCCCAAAAAAGATCCTAATGAAACTTGGAAGATAACGTTGTTGTACTAATATGAACTTATTCCAATAAAAAAAAAAACTGAGCTTAAAACCGTTATTCGTAATTCTTACCAAAGTGATGAAGGGAGAGCCTGGTGTTGCAGCTTTACTTCAGTAAGGTACCGTCACATTCAGCGACGCTGCAGCGATATAGACAACGAGCCGATCGCTGGAGCGTCGCTGTTTAGGTCGCTGTAGAGACGTCAAACAGAACGATGCAGGGGCGATCCAGTGACGTAACGGCGACTCGCTTATTGTTCTCGCTCCATGTAAAACATTGCTGGCGTCGTTGCTTTTGCTGTCAAACATGACGATACACGCCGATCTAGCGACCAAATAAAGTTCTGGACTTTCTGCTCCGACCAGCGATGGCACAGCGGGATCCAGATCGCTGCTGCGTGTCAAACACAACGAGATCGCTATCCAGGACGCTGCAACGTCACAGATTGTTGTCGTTCTCGCTGCAAAGTTGCTGAGTGTGACGGAACCTTAAGATATGCCCCAGCTAGCGTGTCCACTTACTCTGCATTCTGTGGTTGCTAGGGTACTGGATGTGTGAGAGGAGGGTTTATAAACTATCTCAAGGTAGACAATATTAGGCTAGGTTCTCATTGCGTTACGGCAATCAGTTTAGCGCTAAGCGCTAGCGGATTGCGCTAACGCAATGTCTTTTTAGGAGTCGCGTTAAACGTCCCCACTAGTGCAGATCCCCGATCTGCGAGAGCGGGGAACGGACCTCGGGCGCGCCTTGGACGCTGCAAGCAGCGTCCGAGGCGCGCCACAAAAGAACGGCACATCGCTAGCGCGTGCCGAAAATGCCACGCACTAGCATTGCGCTTTAACATTGCTAGCAATGGGAGCGCTAATGGACGCGTTAGACGGCGTTAATTTCGCCGTGCAACGCTGTCTGTTAGCGCTCACCCGAAAATGAAATGAGAACCTAGCCTTAATATTATCTCACTCAAAACATCCCCCTCCCTCTCTCAGTTCAGGTACACAGAGAAGGGAGTTGTAAGGCTATGTGCACACGTTCAGTATTTTTCGTTTTTGCTATAAAAACGCGATAAATGTGAAAAAAACGTTTACATATGGTTTCCAATCATTTCAATGTAATCCGCAAAACTTGTGCAAATGTTGCGACTTTTTTCCGCGAAACATTCATTAATTTTGCGGAATCGCTGATTTCCTGTACACTGTAAAAAATCTACCATAGGTATAGACAAATATGACTAAAAAAATGTACCATAGGTAAAATCTACCATAGGCATAGGTATAGACAAATATGACACATAGGGTTTTAGTATTTTCCCGCACAGTGTACAGACAGAGCACAGCGTACAGACAGAGCACAGCGTACAGACAGAGCACAGCGTACAGACAGAGCACAGCGCGCACAGCGTACAGACAGAGCACAGCATACAGACAGAGCACAGTATACAGACAGAGCACAGTATACAGACAGAGCACAGTATACAGACAGAGCACAGTATACAGACAGAGCACAGTATACAGACAGAGCACAGTATACAGACAGAGCACAGTATACAGACAGAGCACAGTATACAGACAGAGCACAGTATACAGACAGAGCACAGTATACAGACAGAGCACAGCGCACACGGTATACAGACAGAGCACGGTATACAGACAGAGCACGGTATACAGACAGAGCACGGTATACAGACAGAGCACGGTATACAGACAGAGCACAGTATACAGACAGAGCACAGTATACAGACAGAGCACAGTATACAGACAGAGCACAGTATACAGACAGAGCACAGTATACAGACAGAGCACAGTATACAGACAGAGCACAGTATACAGACAGAGCACAGTATACAGACAGAGCACAGTATACAGACAGAGCACAGTATACAGACAGAGCACAGTGTACAGACAGCATACAGACAGAGCACAGTGTACAGACAGTATACAGACAGCGCACACGGTATACAAGAGGGACAGCGCCTGCGCTGAGCTGCCCGTGGCCCCATCACCCCGCCATGTATTACTGCAGGGAGCATCAGTCCACAGCAGAGCTGGCACTGGGCAGCCGAGGACGGGCACATTAGGGGCAGACACACCCGGTCCGGGCGCACACTCACCTCTCCCCGTATCCGCAGCCTCACATCCACAGCTCGGTGTGAAGCTCCCGAGGCCGAGCGCTCATCACACCCACCGCCGCTCTGCCCGCCCCGACTGCACCGCATTGGTGGAGCCCGCTGTCACTCACACGAGGACGGCTCCGGTAACTCCTTCCTCCCCGCCGCGCTGTCATCAGTAGGATCACTGTCTGCCCTCTGAGCTCAGCGCCGCCCGGCAAAGTGCACCCTGCCACCATAGACAGATTGGGCACAGTGCACCCTGCCACCATAGACAGATTGGGCACAGTGCACCCTGCCACCATAGACAGATTGGGCACAGTGCACCCTGCCACCATAGACAGATTGGGCACAGTGCACCCTGCCACCATAGACAGATTGGGCACAGTGCACCCTGCCACCATAGACAGATTGGGCACATTGCACCCTGCCACCATAGACAGATTGGGCACAGTGCACCCTGCCGCCATAGACAGATTGGGCACAGTGCACCCTGCCGCCATAAACAGATTGGGCACAGTGCACCCTGCCGCCATAAACAGATTGGACACAGTGCACCCTGCCACCATAGACAGATTGGGCACAGTGCACCCTGCCGCCATAAACAGATTGGACACAGTGCACCCTGCCGCCATAGACAGATTGGGCACAGTGCACCCTGCCGCCATAGACAGATTGGGCACAGTGCACCCTGCCGCCATAGACAGATTGGGCACAGTGCACCCTGCCGCCATAAACAGATTGGACACAGTGCACCCTGCCGCCATAGACAGATTGGGCACAGTGCACCCTGCCGCCATAGACAGATTGGGCACAGTGCACCCTGCCGCCATAGACAGATTGGGCACAGTGCACCCTGCCGCCATAGACAGATTGGACACAGTGCACCCTGCCGCCATAAACAGATTGGGCACAGTGCACCCTGCCGCCATAAACAGATTGGACACAGTGCACCCTGCCACCATAGACAGATTGGGCACAGTGCACCCTGCCGCCATAGACAGATTGGGCACAGTGCACCCTGCCGCCATAAACAGATTGGGCACAGTGCACCCTGCCGCCATAAACAGATTGGGCACAGTGCACCCTGCCGCCATAAACAGATTGGACACAGTGCACCCTGCCGCCATAGACAGATTGGGCACAGTGCACCCTGCCGCCATAGACAGATTGGGCACAGTGCACCCTGCCGCCATAGACAGATTGGGCACAGTGCACCCTGCCGCCATAGACAGATTGGGCACAGTGCACCCTGCCGCCATAGACAGATTGGGCACAGTGCACCCTGCCGCCATAGACAGATTGGGCACAGTGCACCCTGCCGCCATAAACAGATTGGACACAGTGCACCCTGCCGCCATAGACAGATTGGGCACAGTGCACCCTGCCGCCATAGACAGATTGGGCACAGTGCACCCTGCCGCCATAGACAGATTGGGCACAGTGCACCCTGCCGCCATAGACAGATTGGACACAGTGCACCCTGCCGCCATAAACAGATTGGGCACAGTGCACCCTGCCGCCATAAACAGATTGGGCACAGTGCACCCTGCCACCATAAACAGATTGGGCACAGTGCACCCTGCCGCCATAGACAGATTGGGCACAGTGCACCCTGCCGCCATAAACAGATTGGGCACAGTGCACCCTGCCGCCATAAACAGATTGGGCACAGTGCACCCTGCCGCCATAGACAGATTGGGCACAGTGCACCCTGCCGCCATAGACAGATTGGGCACAGTGCACCCTGCCGCCATAGACAGATTGGGCACAGTGCACCCTGCCACCATAGACAGATTGGGCACAGTGCACCCTGCTGTCATAAACAGATTGGGCACAGTGCACCCTGCCACCATAGACAGATTGGGCACAGTGCACCCTGCCGCCATAGACAGATTGGGCACAGTGCACCCTGCCACCATAGACAGATTGGGCACAGTGCACCCTGCCACCATAGACAGATTGGGCACAGTGCACCCTGCCGCCATAAACAGATTGGGCACAGTGCACCCTGCCACCATAGATTGGGCACAGTGCACCCTGCCGTCATAAACAGATTGGGCACAGTGCACCCTGCCACCATAGACAGATTGGACACAGTGCACCCTGCCGCCATAAACAGATTGGGCACAGTGCACCCTGCCGCCATAAACAGATTGGGCACAGTGCACCCTGCTGCCATAAACAGATTGGGCACAGTGCACCCTGCCGCCATAAACAGATTGGGCACAGTGCACCCTGCCGCCATAGACAGATTGGACACAGTGCACCCTGCCGCCATAGACAGATTGGGCACAGTGCACCCTGCCGCCATAGACAGATTGGGCACAGTGCACCCTGCCACCATAGACAGATTGGGCACAGTGCACCCTGCCACCATAGACAGATTGGGCACAGTGCACCCTGCCACCATAGACAGATTGGGCACAGTGCACCCTGCCGTCATAAACAGATTGGGCACAGTGCACCCTGCCACCATAGACAGATTGGGCACAGTGCACCCTGCCGCCATAAACAGATTGGGCACAGTGCACCCTACCGCCATAGACAGATTGGACACAGTGCACCCTGCCGCCATAAACAGATTGGGCACAGTGCACCCTGCCGCCATAAACAGATTGGGCACAGTGCACCCTGCTGCCATAGACAGATTGGGCACAGTGCACCCTGCCGCCATAGACAGATTGGGCACAGAGCATCCTGCCGCCATAGACAGATTGGGCACAGTGCACCCTGCCGCCATAGACAGATTGGGCACAGAGCATCCTGCCACCATAGACAGATTGTGCACAGTGCACCCTGCCGCCATAGACAGATTGGGTACAGAGCATCCTGTCGCCATTGACAGATTGGGCACAGTGCACCCTGCCGCCATAGACAGATTGGGTACAGAGCATCCTGCCGCCATAGGCAGATTAGGTACAGAGCACCCTCCCGCCATAGACAGACTGGGCACAGTGCACCCTGCCGCCATAGACACATTGGTCACAATGCATCCTGCCGCCATAGACAGATTGGGTACAGAGTATCCTGCCGCCATAGGCAGATTGGGTACAGAGCATCCTGCCGCCATAGGCAGATTGGGTACAGAGCATCCTGCCGCCATAGGCAGATTGGGTACAGAGCATCCTGCCGCCATAGGCAGATTGGGTACAGAGCATCCCACCGTCATAGGCAGATTGGGCACAGAGCATCCCGCCGCCATAGGCAGATTGGGTACAGGCCATCCTGCCACCATAGACACATTGGTCACAGTGCATCCTGCCGCCATAGGCAGATTGGGCCCAGAGCATCCCGCCGTCATAGGCAGATTGGGCACAGAGCATCCCACCGCCATAGGCAGATTGGGTACAGAGCATCCTGCCACCATAGACAGATTAGGTACAGAGCATCCTGCCGCCATAGACAGATTGGGCACAGAGCATCCTGCCGCCATAAGCAGATTGGGTACAGAGCATCCTGCCGCCATATGCAGATTGGGCACAGTGCTTCATGCCGCCATAGGCAGATTGGGAACAGAGGATCCTGATGCCATATACAAATTGGGCACAGACCATCCTGCCGCCATTGGCAGATTGGGTACAGGCCATCCTCCCGCCATAGACAGATTGTGCACAGTGCATCCTACCACCATAGGCAGATTGGGCACAGTGCATTGTGCCGCCTTAGGCAGATTGGGCACAGAGCATCCTGCCGCCATAGGCAGATTGGGTACAGAGCATCCTGCCACCGTAGGCAGATTGGGCACAGAGCACCCTGCCAGGATTGGGCACATTGTATCCTGCTGCCATATACAAATTGGGCACAGAGCATCCTGCCGCCATAAGCAGATTATGGTGGCAGAATGGCCTGTACCCAGAGAGATTATGCACAATGCATCCTTCCACCATAGGCAGATTGGGCAAGGTGCATTCTGTCGCCATAGGCAGATTGGGCACAGAGCATTCCGCCACCATAGGCAGATTGGGCACAGAGCATCCTGCCGCCATAGGCAAATTGGGAATAAAGCATTCCGCCACCATAGGCAGATTGGGCACAGTGCATCCTGCCACCATAGGCAGATTGGGCACAGAGCACCCTGCTGCCATAGGCAGATTGGGCACATTACATCCTGCCACCATATACAAATTGGGCACAGAGCATCCTGCTGCCATAGGCAGATTGGGTACAGGCCATCCTGCCACCATAGGCAGATTGTTCACAGTGCATCCTGCTGCCATAGGCAGATTGGGCACAGTGCATAATGCCGCCATAGGCAGATTGGGTACAGAGCACCCTGCCGCCATAGACAGATTGGGCACAGTGCACCCTGCCGCCATAAACAGATTGGGCACAGTGCACCCTGCTGCCATAGACAGATTGGGCACAGTGCACCCTGCCACCATAGACAGATTGGGCACAGTGCACCCTGCCGCCATAGACAGATTGGGCACAGTGCACCCTGCCACCATAGACAGATTGCGTACAGAGCATCCTGCCGCCATAGGCAGATTGGGTACAGAGCATCCTGCCGCCATAGACAGATTGGGCACAGTGCACCCTGCCGCCATAGACAGATTGGGTACAGAGCATCTTGCCGCCATAGGCAGATTGGGTACAGAGCATCTTGCCGCCATAGACAGATTGAGTACAGAGTATCCCGCCACCATAGACAGATTGGTTACAGTGCATCCTGCCACCATAGAGACATTGGTCACAGTGCATCCTGCCGCCATAGACAGATTGGGTACAGAGCATCCTGCCGCCATAGGCAGATTGGGTACAGAGCATCCTGCCGTCATAGGCAGATTGGGTACAGAGCATCCTGCCGCCATAGGCAGATTGGGTACAGAGCATCCTGCTGCCATAGGCAGATTGGGCACAGTGCATCGTGCCGCCATAGGCAGATTGGGTACAGAGCATCCCGCCGTCATAGGCAGATTGGGCACAGAGCATCCTGCTGCCATAGGCAGATTGGGTACAGAGCATCCTGCCGCCATAGGCAGATTGGGTACAGAGCATCCTGCCGTCATAGGCAGATTGGGTACAGAGCATCCTGCCGCCATAGGCAGATTGGGTACAGAGCATCCTGCTGCCATAGGCAGATTGGGCACAGTGCATCGTGCCGCCATAGGCAGATTGGGTACAGAGCATCCCGCCGTCATAGGCAGATTGGGCACAGAGCATCCCGCCGCCATAGGCATATTGGGTACAGGCCATCCTGCCACCATAGACACATTGGTCACAGTGCATCCTGCCGCCATAGGCAGATAGGGTACAGAGCATCCCGCCGTCATAGGCAGATTGGGCAAAAGGCATCACACCGCCATAGGCAGATTGGGTACAGAGCATCCTGCCACCATAGACAGATTAGGAACAGAGCATCCTGCCGCCATAGACAGAATGGGCACAGAGCATACTGCCGCCATAAGCAGATTGGGTACAGAGCATCCTGCTGCCATATGCAGATTGGGCACAGTGCATCATGCCGCCATAGGCAGATTGGGAACAGAGGATCCTGATGCCATATACAAATTGGGCACAGACCATCCTGCCACCATTGCCAGATTGGGTACAGGCCATCCTCCCGCCATAGACAGATTGTGCACAGTGCATCCTGCCACCATAGGCAGATTGGGCACAGTGCATTGTGCCGCCTTAGGCAGATTGGGCACAGAGCATCCTGCCGCCATAGGCAGATTGGGTACAGAGCATCCTGCCACCGTAGGCAGATTGGGCACAGAGCACCCCGCCAGGATTGGGCACATTGTATCCTGCTGTCATATACAAATTGGGCACAGAGCATCCTGCCGCCATAAGCAGATTGGGTACAGGCCATTCTGCCACCATAGACAGATTATGCACAATGCATCCTTCCGCCATAGGCAGATTGGCCAAGGTGTATTCTGTCGCCATAGGCAGATTGGGCACATTGCATCCTGCCACCATATACAAATTGAGCACAGAGCATCCTGCCGCCATAGGCAAATTGTGTATAGAGCATTCCGCCACCATAGGCAGATTGGGCACAGTGCATCCTGCCACCATATACAAATTGGGCACAGAGCATCCTGCTGCCATAGGCAGATTGGGTACAGGCCATCCTGCCACCATAGGCAGATTGTGCACAGTGCATCCTGCTGCCAAATGGCAGTTTGGGCACAGTGCATCCCTCTGCCATAGGCAAATTGTTCACAGAGCATCCCACTGCCATAGACAGACTGGGCACAGTGCATCCCGCCACCATAGGCAGAATGGGTACAGTTCATCCTGCTGCCATAGGCAGGTTGGGTATAGAGCATCCTGCTGCCATGGGCAGGTTGGGCACTGTGCATCCCGCCGCTATAGACAGATTGGGCACAGAGCATCCTGCCCCCATAGGCAGATTGGGCACAGTGCATCCTGCCGCCATAGGCAGATTGGGCACAGAGCATCCTGCCACCATAGGCATATGGGGCACATTGCTCCCCTCCTGCCCCAAAGCAGTCCAAAACACATTAATTGAAAACTGATCACGTAGCGTGCCAGGGTGGGAGGCGCCATCTCTGGTGTAGTATTGTGCATATGACACCCTCAGTATATACGTCTAGACACCTGCAATCATAACTACTGCTCTCCTAATCTATGCGTTGTATGGGATTATTGGGGATGGTACTCTGCATAGAGGGGGTAGTAGTGTTAGGCACTAAAGGGCAGCAGGCTGGTGTGTGATGTGCTGCAGATGTATAGAGCTGAGCTTGTCAGATGTAGAAGGCAGAGCTACAGGTTGTGGATGCAGACCCTGTCAGATATGACAGATCTGAGCTTATTAGAGCTCCAGGTAGTAGGATCAGACCCTGTCATATGTAGCAAAGATGAGGTTGCCTGATGGAGCAGAGCTGGGCTTCTGTTGGTTGTAAGGCTGATCGTCCCTTATATTCCTAAAGTTGAGGTCATGCAATTTCTCATTGCTGACATTTTCAGAGATGACAGGACAGTATTGTTGCATAGTTTGGTCGCAGAAGATACTTGTGAGAGTAGATTATATGGGGTAATTCAACTTTTATCTACACAGAACATGAGGTACATGAATCAGCTTCTTAATACAGCATAACAGGAAGTCTAAAGGACCTTTTACCAAAGAGAAAATGAAACCAAAGTACAACAAGTATATGCATTACATTCAACTAAGCATATAACAGTAACAACATCGCCATCTACTGTCAGAAAAGTGTAAACTCCTCCTGCACACAAATAAGTCTGTATCTGTTGCATATCTGCCAACACCCTTTCTCAACAGTAGGGACTTATTCAGTTGAGCCTAATTTCTTCATCAGTCTCTGATGTCTTTCAGCATTCAATGTCTTTGTGAAAATATCTGCTGTCATATTTTCAGTTGGGCAGTTCTCTAAATTTAGGATTTCTTGTTCCTGGTGATCTCTCAAGAAGTGAAACTTTACATCAATGTGTTTAGTTCTTGAATTAAGTACACTGTGTTCCAAATTATTATGCAAATTGGATTTAAGTGTCATAAAGATTTAATTGCCTTGTTTTTCAAATAAACTTGTGGATATTATTGTGTCTCAGGGCTCAATAGATAACTGAAATCAATCTTAAACACATGTGATAATTAGTTTTCCAGGTGATTCTAATTAAAGGAAAACTAATTAAAAATGATGTTCCACATTATTAAGCAGGCCAAAGGTTTCAAGCAATATGATAAATAAAAAGGATCTCTCTGCTGCTGAAAAGCGTTAAATAGTGTAATGCCTTGGACAAGGTATGAAAAAATTAGATACTTCACAAAAACTTTGTGATCATCATACTGTGAAGAGATTTGTGACTGAAACAGAGCACAGACAGAGTTCATGCAGATAAAGGCATAATGAGGAAGGTTTCTGCCAGACAAATTCATTGGATTAAGAGAGCAGCTGCCAAAATACCATTACAAAGCAGCAAACAGTTATTTGAAGCTGCTGGTGCCTCTGGAGTCCCTCGAACCTCAAGGTGTATGATCCTTCAAAGGCTTGGTGTGGTGTATAAACCTACTATTCGGCCACCCCTAAACAGTGTTCACAAGCAGAAACGGTTGCAGTGGGCCCAGACATACATGAAGACTAATTTTCAAACAGTCTTGTTTACTGATGAGTGTCGAGCAACCATGGATGGTTCAGATGGATGGAGTAGTGCAGGGGTGTCAAACTGCATTCCTTGAGGGCCTCAAACCATGCGTGTTTTCAAGATTTCCTTAGCATTGCACAAGGTGCTGGAATCATGCTGTGCAGGTGATTAAATTATCACAAGGAAATCCAGAAAACATGACCTGTTTGCATCCCTCGAGGCATGCAGTTTGACACCTCTGGAGTAGTGGATGGTTGGTGGATGGCCACCATGTCGCAACAAGGCTACGACGTCAGCAAGGAGAAATCATGTTTTGGGCCGGAATCATTGGGAAACAGCTGGTGGGGCCCTTCAAGGTTCCTGAAGATGTGAAAATGACCTCTGTAAAGTATATAGCGTTTCTGACTGACAACTTTCTTCCATGGTCTTAAAAGCAGAAACGTGCCTTCAGGAGCAAAATCATCTTCATGCATGACAATGCACCATCTCATGCTGCAAATAACCTCTGAGTCATTGGCTGCTATGGGCATAAAAGGAGATAAACTCATGGTGTGGCCACCATCTTCCCCTGACCTCAACCCTATAGAAAACCTTTGGAGGATCATCCAGCACAAGATCTATGAGGGTGGGAGGCAGTTCACATCAAAACAGCGGCTCTGGGAGGCTATTCTTCTGACTTCATGCAAAGACGTACAAGCAGAAACTCTCCAAAAACTTAAGAATGCAAAAATTGTGAAGGTGATATCAAAGCAGGGTTCCTATGTAATGTAACTAGGCCTGTTAGGATGTTTTGGAGTTAAATAGCTTTTTTTTCAGTGAATGTGACCTCCTAATGCTGCAAATTCCACAAATGAGCATTTTCAGTTCTTTAAAACATATCAAATGTTTAGAAATTCTACTGTGCCTAATAATTTGGAACAGCGCATTTTGAGTTTTTATTTATTTTGGAGATTATACGGTTATCATTGGGAGGTTTCTTCAATAAAATTCGATGTATACTCTAACGGGTGATGACTTTTATTAGACTTACTCATTTGCACTGACCATTTAGGAAAATCCGAGAAAAATTTAATCTGCATAATAATTTGGAACATAGTGTATTTCCATCTGAGCAAGAACTAGACATCCTTGATTGTCCTCATACATCTTTGCTGGTCTCAATTGTTGTTGTCCTAAGTCTGTTAGCAGTTGTCTTAACCATAGAACTTCTATCATACCTCCCAACTTTTGAGGAAGGGAAAGAGGGACAAAGTTAGTGGCGCGCTTAGCGCGTCGCGGCAAATTTTAAGCCACACCCCTGACCACCCCTGACCACACCCATTTCACACCTAGTCATGCCCCAACCACACCCATTTAACACTTCTGATCTCAATATTTCATAAACAATAATTATAAGCAAAAAAATATGGCCACACAGTGCTCCATACTGTATAATGGCCACACATGATGCTCCATACTGTATAATGGCCCCAAATGATGCTGCATACTGTATAATGGCCACACATGATGCTCAATACTGTATAATGGCCCCAAATGATGCTGCTTACAGTGTACTGGCCCCATGTGATGCTCCATACTGCATAATGGCCACACATGACGCTCCATACTGTATAATGGCCCCAAATGATGCTGCATAGAGTGTACTGGCCCCATGTGAAGCTCCATACTGTATAATGACCCCAAATGATGCTGCATAGAGTGTACTGGACCCACGTGATGCTCCATACTGTATAATGGCCACACATGATGCTCCATACTGTATAATGGCCCCAAATGAAGCTGCGTAACAGTGTACTGGCCCCACGTGATGCTCCATACAGTATAATGGGCCCACATGATGTTGCATACTGTATAATGGCCACACATGATGCTCCATACTGTATAATGGCCCCAAATGATGCTGCGTACAGTGTACTGGCCCCAGGTGATGCTCCATACTGTATAATGGCCACACATGATGCCCCATACTGTATAATGGCCACATTATGCTCCATACTGTATAATAGCCCCACATGATGCTTTGTACTGTATAATGGCCACACATGATGCTGCGTACTGTATAATGGCCACACATGATGCTCCATACTGTATAATGGCCACACCTGATGCTCCTTATTGTATAATGGCTCCACATGATGCTCCATACTGTATAATGGCCACACATAATGCTCCATACTGTATAATGGCCACATTATGCTCCATATTGTATAATGGCCCCACATGATGCTGCATACAGCATACTTGCCCCACGTGATGGTCCATACAGTATAATGGCCCCACATGATGCTTTGTACAGTATAATGGCCCCACACAATGCTGGGTACAGTATAATGGCCACACATGGTTACCCCCACCCCCATCATTGCCTTCTCCATCACTACACACACACCTTTCACCGCGCACCCTCACAGCAGCCGGCAGCTTCCACTCCCACAGCGCTGAATGGTGTCATCCAGCTGCGCCACTGACTGCTCACGTCGCTGCAGCTGTGATACGCCACTGATAAAGACCTCTCCGTGTCTCCTGTGCCAGTCAGTGTCACAGCGAGGAGCAATATCTGCTCCGATCCGACACAGCCAGCGTCCGCTCCGTACACCTCGTACACACACGACTCCGCTCCATACACCTTGCACATGCGGCTCCGCTCCGTACACCTCGTACACACACGGCTCCACTCCGTACACCTCGTACACATCTCCGCTCCATACACCTTGCACATGCGGCTCCGCTCCGTACACCTAGTACACACACGACTCCGTTCCGTACACCTCGTACACACACGGCTCCACTCCGTACACCTCGTACACTCGGCTGCGCTCCATACACATTGCACACGCTGCTTCGCTCCGTATACCTTGCACACACACGGCTCCACTCCGTACACCTCATACACACACGGCTCCTCTCCATACATCTCGTACACACATGGCACTACTCCGTACACCTCATACACACACGACTCCGCTCCATACACCTTGCACATGCGGCTCCGCTCCGTACACCTCGTACACACATGGCTCCACTCCGTACACCTCGTACACACACGGCTCCACTCCGTACACCTCGTACACACACGGCTCCCCTCCGTACACCTCGTACACACACGGCTCCACTCCGTACACCTCGTACACACACGACTGCGCTCCATACACCTTGAACATGCAGCTCCACTCCGCACACCTCATACACACATGGCTCCACTCCGTACACCTCGTACACACACGGCTCCACTCCATACACCTCGTACACTCGTCTCCGCTCCATACACATTGCACACGCTGCTCCGCTCCATATACCTTGCACACACGGCTCCGCTTAGTACACCTCGTACACACACAGTTACACTCCGTACACCTCGTACACTGTTATGACCTGGTGGTCAGGACAATAATGGACCTGGTGGTTAAGAGCACACGGAATGACCTGATAGTTACTAATAATATAGGACGAGCTCTGAGACGTGGAAACTCTGCTGACCGCAATCCCTAATCCTATCACACACACTAGAAATAGCCGTGGATTGCTCCTAACGCTCCCTATGCAACTCGTCACAGCCTAAGGAACTAGCTAGCCCTAAAGATAGAAAAATAAAGCCTACCTTGCCTCAGAGAAATTCCCCAAAGGAACAGGCAGCCCCCACATATAATGACTGTGAGTAAAGATGAAAATACAAACACAGAGATGAAATAGATTTAGCAAAGTGAGGCCCGACTTACTGAACAGACAGAGGATAGGAAAGGTAACTTTGCGGTCAGCACAAAAAACTACAAAAAGACCACGCAGAGGGCGCAAAAAGACCCTCCGCACCGACTCACGGTGCGGAGGCGCTCCCTCTGCGTCCCAGAGCTTCCAGCAAGCAAGACAAAAATCAAAATAGCAAGCTGGACAGAAAAATAGCAAACCAGAGAAAAACAAGCAGGAACTTAGCTTCTGCTGGGAAGACAGGTCACAAGAACGATCCAGGAGCGAACTAGACCAATACTGGAACATTGATAGGTGGCATGGAGCAATGATCTAAGTGGAGTTAAATAGAACAGCCAGCTAACGAATTAACCTCGTCACCTGTGGAAGGAAACTCAGAAACCGCAGGACCACTCACAACCACCAGAGGAAGCCCATGGACAGAACCAGCCGAAGTACCATTCATGACCACAGGAGGGAGCTTGACAACAGAATTCACAACAGTACCCCCCTCTTGAGGACGGGTCACCGAACCCTCACCAGAGCCCCCAGGCCGACCAGGACGAGCCAAATGAAAGGCCAGATCGGCAGCATGAACATCAGAGGCAAAGACCCAGGAATTATCTTCCTGACCATAACCCTTCCACTTGACCAGGTACTGGAGTTTCCGTCTTGAAATACGAGAATCCAAAATCTTCTCCACAACATACTCCAACTCCCCCTCAACCAACACCGGGGCAGGAGGATCAACGGATGGAACCACAGGTGCCACGTATCTCCGCAACAACGACCTATGGAATACATTATGGATGGCAAAAGAAGCTGGAAGGGTCAAACGAAATGACACAGGATTAAGAACCTCAGAAATCTTATACGGACCAATGAAACGAGGCTTAAACTTAGGAGAGGAAACCTTCATAGGAACATAACGAGTCGACAACCAAACCAAATCCCCAACACGAAGTCGGGGACCCACACAGCGCCGGCGGTTAGCGAAACGTTGAGCCTTCTCCTGGGACAATGTCAAATTGTCCACCACATGAGTCCAAATCTGCTGCAACCTATCCACCACAGTATCTACACCAGGACAGTCCGAAGACTCAACCTGCCCTGAAGAGAAACGAGAATGGAAACCAGAATTGCAGAAAAACGGCGAAACCAAAGTAGCCGAGCTGGCCCGATTATTAAGGGCGAACTCAGCCAAAGGCAAGAAGGACACCCAATCATCCTGATCAGCAGAAACAAAGCATCTCAGATATGTTTCCAAAGTCTGATTAGTTCGTTCGGTTTGGCCATTTGTCTGAGGATGGAAAGCCGAAGAAAAAGACAAATCAATGCCCATCCTAGCAC